>NC_083284.1:73176615-73493502 GCF_963506605.1 Zootoca vivipara
TTTGTGCACAGAGTTGTGATTAAACATAGTACAAGCATTTTCAGTAAACCACAAACAAAAAGAGAAGAGAAAAAAAGAATTACATCTACATACAAAAAAAGCAACATGCTCATTTGAACTGTAGAGTTTATGTCTGTCTTTGGACCAAACTCCATTTTGTTATATATAGTTGCATGTAACTTTCACCCAGCAACTTCTCTCTTTGCCCCCATGAAAATCTGTGGAGACTGTGACTTTGAGCAGAGCACTGGTGAGGGTGCATGGGAGGAGAGCTACTTTACCCCTTTCTTTGGCAGTCATTTTCCAGCTCTCTGTGGGGAAGAGCAGCCAGGGATGATTTGAGTGGGAAAAGAGTCCAAGGTGACAGGGATAAGCATTCTCATCACCTTGTGATGTTTCACGCCCAGTTGCAGCCCCCTTTAGATGCTTTGCATGGGGGGAAAATGTGGGGAGGTACATGTAACTGCATATAACAGTGTCTTGGCCTTCAAGGACAGAAGTCAGAGAACAGAAGACAGGGGCATGCACGGGTGAAAGCAACAAAACAAAGCCCTTACATACGTGAAAGGCAGGACATAATCAGCCGAAACAAACACTAAGCAAATGCCATTAAACATTTGGGACATTCTTTTCACCCACAATTTCCAATCTGGGAAATAAATCAAAACCTGGGAATAATTGGAGTGACAAATAATTTCAATAAACTTACTGTAGGTGCTTGATATCTTGCATTAGGAGTTATAGCTGTACTGTGTTTTAATGGTGCCCCCTTTCCCTGGTCTGTGAATGATAGAGATTTTAAAAATTACAAACCTTTTCCCCCCTGTAACACAGGTATTTAAATCATACCGTACTAGTTTATGACCAAGAATTTGGGGAGAGAAGAGTTTACTGGATTTTACCATTTTCTGGAGGATATCCCCACCGACTTTCATGATTGCTATTTCAGTGGCCTGGATCAGTTTGAATGAGTGTCATAAATGAAGACAGAAATTACTATGATTATTATTTAGATTTCTTACCCACCCTTCACCGAGGTCCCAGGATGCATTAAAACAATTGTGCTGGACCTTGTCTATCCTGGATTTCTTGCTGGCTAGCTGCCTCCCTTTATGTGAGGTGCTACAAGACTTCAAACTTCTATTATTTTGGTTCCTACTCAGTAAGATATACTTTGATTTTATTTCCAACCCAGCTAGTGTTCTCTTTCCAAGCTTTTCTTTATGGATCAGAGCAACAGGAAGCAAGGAAGTAGATCTGGTGCTCCCTCTTCTACCCAGAGTCTTTTTCAGAAACAGTCTGCTGAGCTACTCAGTTCTGGGTTTTCTAACATAGGCAACCACTTACCACAGAGGATTTGGATTTCCCTACAGGGTACAAAGGGGAGTTTCAGGAAGACGTTTAGGGCCCTAAATCTGTCTGAGCACTAGGTGCTTTCAGCCCTACCTCTCAGTGGAAAAGTGGAGGCACCTGAAGCGAAGATGCCAATTTCAGCCCAATGTTCACAAACATCCCATGAGGAAGGTTCAGACAAACTCCGTCCCCCATTGAAAGACAAAGTGAAGAGTGTTGTGGGGCAGTGTGGGCTCCTTCCCCTGTGTGTTCAGCCAGCATGTAAAGGGGTTCTGCATCCATACTGATGCAATGATTTCATGTGATCTGTTTGTTAAGTGAAGTGGCTCAACTACTACGAAGATTGGAATGCAGCTATCATTTGGCTTTTGCAATTCCCCAAATTTTGCACTGTAGTTCTCAGCTAAAAATAGATGCCAAAATTGCATTGAAATCTACTTACAAAACTGACACAGATAGACTGATCCACCCATCCCTAGATAAATGCATACGCCCCCCTCCACATATCAGCTGAAAATGTGTAGAAATTGGGGGTGTTGCTAATACATTCATTATTAAAGGCCCATGTGACTAAATGCCAGAGAATGGGGTAGGATATGTCAAGCTGCGCAAATAAATCTCCCCTTTCTGAGAAGAAGGCATATACACACTGTTTCACAGCCCCATAGTTGTTCACAGACATAACAGAACACTTTAAAACAACAAACTACAGTAAAAGCAACATCGGAACTAACAAAACAGAACAAAATACTGGTGTTCAGACAGCATGAAAAGCACATCTATACAGCATTAACAAACTTTCTGATGACTAGGAGGGAAGGTCCTAAACATGCCTCTGAGAGAGGGAATGCCAGAACTTAGGCCTTAGGCACTACTACGGGGAGGGTTGTGTCCCAGGTACTCACCAAGTATAGCTCAGATGGTGAAAGGACCCAGAGCACAAGATCTTACTATCGTGAGGGTAGGAGTAGATGATCCTTCAGATATCCTGCACCCAACCTATTCAGGGATTTCAAAGTAACAGCCAGCTATTTGAACTGGGCTCAAAAACATACAGGGAGTCGATGCACAGCAATGGAGTCCCATGTTCCCAATAAGGGGTCCTGTTAACACAGGCTACCAACAACACTGTAAACCAACTGATGTTTACAAATAATCTTCAAAGTAGATTTCCCTTGCAAAGTGCAACCAAATAATGTATAATAGTGGCCAGATCTGCTTTCCCCAGAAAGTTAGTGCCCTAGCCAAAGCTGTGCATTATTATTAGCCACAGTCACAATCTGAGTCCAGTAGCATGCCCAAACTGTAAACCTTAGCTTCCTGTAACAGGTTGAATACCTATTCCCAAATTGGCTTTCCCACTGACCCAAAGCACCTGCGTCTTGCCTGAATTAAGTCTTATTACATGCAGCCCATCACAGCCTCCAAACACTGGTTCAGAGTTTCAATTGCCTCCCAAGAGCCTGATGGAAAAGAGAAATAGAGCTGGACGTGAACTGCATACTGATGGCACTATTCTCCAACACCATGGACAACTTCTCCCAGTGTTTCTTACAGATGTCATGCAGGCCTCTCCAAGTGGCTTCATGTAGCATGGGGAACATGATGCAACTCAAATGAGCAAGTCCCTTCTGGAATCTGCCCTCCAGTTAGCACTGGAACCAACACCAAAGAGTGCCCACAAGTCAAATCTGGCAAAGCAGTCTAGAAGGATATCATAGTTTATTAGCGGTAGATCAAAAGCTGCTGAAAGGACCAGCAAAACTAAAAGGAACACACACCCCATGTCCGATTCCTAATACAAGCTGTACACCAGTGCAACCAAGGCAGTTTCAGTACCAAAACCAGGTCTGCAATCAGACTGAGATGCGTCTAGAAAGCGCATACAGTCGTATCTCGGAAGTCGAATGCCTTGCGACTCGGACATTTTGGCTCCCGAACGCCACAAACTCGGAAGTGAGTGTTCCACTTTGTGAATGTTCTTTGGAACCCAAACGTCTGGTGCGGGTTCCACGGCTTCTGATTGGCTGCAAAACATTTGGAAGCCACGCCTTGGTTTCCGAATATTTTGGAAGTCGAATGGACTTCCGGAATGGATTCTGTTCGACTTCCGAGGTACGACTGTGTAATCTTGAGCCCCTTGCCCAAAAGTCTAGAGTTACTCAGGATGACGGGATCCAGCATCTTATTATTGCTTATTTCTTCTTTCAAGGTTAATGTAACCTTACTCTCACGTACTAAGTGTTCCATGTGGCCATTCCTCTCCACCAAAATTAGCCAAGAATGGACCAGAAGTGTAAATGGTCAAACACAAACTTCCAAGGATTTTGTTCGCTTTCTCAAGCTGCACAAGCTGAAATGTACCCATAACAAACAGAAAAAGCAGATGTATCGGGTACATCCACAGACTCAGCAATTAACCTGTACTCCAAGTAGGAATGAATACCAGCAATGTGTTGTGCAAATTAGTCACAGCAGGTTAGCGATAATACCTCCCCATCAGACCAAGGTATACTGTAATAGGCTCTTTCCTATCCAGAATAGCTCCAGTGATCTACACGGAGCAAACATAATGACAGTGATGTGGGTTTTATGGGAAATTTTGTATTGGGGAAATGTTTCCACTACCCTAGAGATCTGATTAAGCACATTTATTTGATTTACATTTCACAAATCACAACTAAAAAGCGTTTCCTGTTAATTTTAAATGCAATTTAAATATCTGAAAAAGCTTTTCCCATAGCCAAAGGTGGGTGAAAAGAAATATTTGATTAGGAAAAACATTCAGTAATGTGACTGTAGTGTGGATTAAATGCTATGTTGTACTCAAGCCAATTCTAGCTTTACTTCAGGTGAAACCTACTGCTAGGCATACTCAGAGTACTCTGCTAGGCATACTCAGTGATGAAATCACTGACCTTACGTAATTGAAGTCCACAGATTTCATTGGGTCAACTATGATTTAGTTGGATATCACCCTTGGAAATATTTTTATTGGAATACTTGTAAATGATAGCATATTCCCTTACATCAGTGGTTTTCAACCAGGGTGCTGTGGGTGCCTTGATTTGGTGATCATGGGTGCTGCGGGCAATACTGGCCTCTGTCCCTTTTTCCTTCTCTCCTTTCTCAGTGCCCTCTTGCATCTCTGCCTCCCAAAGGCTTGCACAGCTATTTGTTGCAGCAGCCCTGGCTACAAGCTTCCCAGGTGAAGAGTGTCTATTCAGGGGGTGCTTCCCAGGCCCCTATGGGGGAATGTGAGGAGGCACCTGTCTTTGGGATGCGACAGAGGCAGCTCAGAGACCAGGGGTGGCAGTAGCGGCTGCCCAGAGGACTCCCAAGGAGAGGAGAGGAGAGGAGGAGAGAAGAGAAGAGAAGAGAAGAAAAGAGAGGAGACTGAGGAAACACTCCACAAGGGAGGGTGTTCAAAAAGGGGTGAGAGGCTGCCAGCTCTGCAGGCAAGTGGTGACATAACTGGGCTCCTGAGCCCCATGGGGTGCCACAGAAATAATGTAATTGGTCAAGGGAGCCGGGGACCCAAAAAGGTTGAAAACCTCTGCCTTACATTATTTAGATTTTTTTAAAGGCATGCATTTAAATCTATAAACATACTAATGCCCATGCCAGAAGAGCATAGCTGCCAAGTTATCCCTTTTCTCACGAGGAAGCCTATTCAGCATAAGGGAATTTCCCTTAAAAAAAGGGAGAACTTGGCAGCTATGGAAGAGTGCATAAATATAAGTAATTCCTTCGGAGGAGGAGGAGGAGAAAATTAATTACAACTTTGATTTGCCCAATTAATCTTCATTCATTGTGTTCCTAACAATACATTTCTAAAGGTGGAAAAGCATATTAGTTGAAGCTACCCCACTATTACTCCAATGCAATAGGCTCTAACCCAGGCTTCCTCAACCTCTGCCCTCCAGATGTTTTGAGACTACAATTCCCATCATCCCTGACCACTGGTCCTGCTAGCTAGAGATCATGGGAGTTGTAGGCCAGAAATATCTGGAGGGCCAAGGTTGAGGAAGCCTGCTCTAACCTAAGTCTCATCAGACTTGTTGCATGCCGCCTTCTACCATCCCTGCTCCCAGGTCCGCAGGAAACTATTGCCTCTAATGAGGGGAGAAAGTGCTATAGCTTTATAATGTCAACTATTTTGATCATTTACTGGTATCCATTTCTGGCACTAGGAAACACCTCCAGAACTGTCAGGAATCCATCTGGATCCTTCCGTCTCCAGCGGTAGACTATTTTAATAGCAACCCCCTCCCTGCAAATAGAGGCTACAGAAAATCCAAAACCATATTAGGTAGTGATCAGTTCATGACAAAGGAGTTATGATAACTTCTCCAATCTATACATGCACATATGCTGGTGCTGTATATACATATATGCTACAATATGGGTGGGACCCAGTATTAAGACAGGCTCATTGTTCCCATGCAGGCTTGGTCAATGAAATCAGCTCTGTATGCTTGGTCAGGGAGATACTGATGCCAAGGCTTATTTAGAGCTAGCCAGAAAGGGCCTGGACAAAGAGGTGGATTCACATCAGATTACTAAAGTTCCATCTCCCTGCTTGCTGCTGCAATAGGAAAACTGGTGGGACAGATAAATCCTTTCTACCTCATCTAAGCAACAAGTCTCTATCACACAAACCATATTGGACTGCCCATCCAGGTTCAAGCCCTGGGTGCCTGATGTATTATTGACCAAGCAATCACAGCCAGGGTTGACTGCCAAAAACTACAGAATATTGTGAGAAAAAGAACAGCTCTCACTTGTCTGAACTTCCTTGCTTGAAACACTCCCACTGCCTTATCACTTTCTGCTCAACACGCTGACTATAGTAGCGTTCAGATTTCCCACCTTACAATTCCCTAACCCAATCTTTGGCCACCAAAAGCAAGGATCCCTGTTCAGAACAGAGAAAGCAGCTAAATACAACAGCCAAATACAAAAACCAGAGTTCTAAAATGCAGTACCCCTCTGATACAGTGCTAATAAAATTCCAAGTTTTCAAACATTCCTGCATTTTTTTCTTATTTATTTGGATAAAAAGTATGACACTTTGTAACAACTTCATGGTGAGTACTGGCACCTATTTTTCTAGAAAAAAGCACTAGTTCTAAAACAGCTGAAAGGTGGCAGGTTGGGCAAGGCTGTATTTCTAGGAATGTGAAGTGAAGAAAGCAGTAGACTAATCAGAAATAATCATTTCAGAACTGCTTACCTTTTCCTTTTTTTGGTTGCCTTTCATCTAGAATAACCCGTTGTCCATCAAGATTAGAGATGGGAACGCCAAGATCTAATGGTTCCTGTTCACCATTCTGTGGTCAAATTTTGATAAAAACAAACTAATTTTAAGCTCTTACCTTAAAATTCACTATATAACAAAGAATTACCAAACATAAGTTATCAGCTAGAGCCTGGGGAAGACATCTTTATTTACTTGCTGGAGCATCTGCCTGTGAGAAGTTATTGTATCCATCTGGTCGCTCTAAGGAGAGCAGCCCAGAAAACTATTTAACCTCTAGAAACCAAAGGCCAAAGGGGTCTGTGAGGAGGATGATAGCTAATTGTAAGTAGCAATTCCATCTCAAGTAAAAATAGCTAACTACTTTACATTTTATTTGATCATCCTGAAGTATTGGTGTTCGGGTGTATTTTTAGTGGGCTCTGTGTGATTTTAATGTAACTATTGATAGTGTGTTTTACTCAAACAACTGTGAGAATCGAAATTGCCCGGGACATTACTGACTAGTCCAAAGCAGAATAAAATTGTTACCGTCGTATGCCGTCCCAGCTTTGGCTCCTTGAACAGATTCTTTTATAAGTAGTCAATTTGATATTTTATGTGCTGCTGTGCCAACCCATTCTCTTGAGTTGGGCAATCCCAGGGAAAATGCAAAAGATGGCTCCTTACATTGCAACCTTTATTAATTGCTAGAACAGTTCAACAACTTTACCACCAACTATATCAAATAGAATTGAAAAAATGGCTGTACTGTTAAATTGGTATGGGACCTGCTGGTGAAGGGCACGTAATAACTTTCATAATAATAATAATGATAGTAAAAATCTAGGTCATAGTTACTATGATATTTACTCTGGGAAACATCTGAGTTAAAACATAATTAAGAAGCCATCAACAAGGATCCCAGTTTGGGAGAAGCAGCAATCCAGTGACAGCGACTGGTTTTTGGGACAGGTCAGTCTGTAGGATGGTGGCAAAGCAATCTGAAATTATTAATAAGCTGATTTGTAAGTTATACAGGTGGTACTTCAGGTTCTGCTTGGTGAAGAGGTGGAAGCTGCTTGGTAAGATCAGGTTCGCAGCCTGGGGGTGCTTCAAGATCCAGCTGTGCCACTGGAGACTCATCTGGCATGACTTGTTCTTGAGAAACCCATGCTGGGTCTTACTAATCATAGTATCCTTTTCTAAGTGCTCACAGACCAACCGTTTAATTATCAGTTCTAGGGCCTTTTCTGGTATCAATGACAAGCTGACCAGTCAGAAGTTAGAAGGGTCATCTTTTTCTCCCTTTCTGAATTGCCTTCCTCCAGTCTGCAGGGACCTCACCTGTTCCCCAATAATTCTCAAAGAGGATAGACAGAGGCTCTGAGATTACACCCACAAGCTCTTTTTGTACCTTTGGGTGCAGCTCCCTCCTAGCATCATTTATTCTATTATCATGTTGGAGCACAAGTCCTTGATCTATGGTTGACAGCTCCACCCTAAATCCTGCTTGTGCTTCTGCTAGAATGCTAGTTTATTACAGAGGTGGGCAGCGACTAGTTTACTATAATTATACTTAAAAGACTAATCGGTCTATAATTAGGTGGTTCAGATTTATTCCATTTCTTATATTGTGGTATGATAATTGCTAATCCCCAATCGTCAGGAATAATTGCTGACTTGATCGATGCTGGTAAACAAGGCTGCTAGCATTTGGGCCCACTATTCAACATTGGCTTTAAATAGCTCAGAAGGAATATTATCTATCCCCGGGGCTTTGCCTTGTTTGAGATTTACAGTAAACTGACACACTTCCTTTATAGCAGGCATGTCAATTTTTGTCCGTTTTGGGGGCCTAATCCGGCCCGCCTGTCAATTTAATTCGGCCCCTGTGGCAGTATACAGTCATAGCTCGGTTTAAGTACGCTTTGGTTTGATTACTTTCAGTTTAAGTACTCCGCGGACCTGTCTGGAACGGATTAACCCACTTTCCATTACTTTCAATGGGAAAGTTCGCTTCAGGTTAAGGACGCTTCAGGTTAAGTACAAACTTCCAGGACCAATTGTGTACTTAAACCGAGGTACCACTGTATTTCCTGGGGTAAAAGCTTAAAAAAAGTTCAATCAGAGATTTGTATGTCCTCTTAAGTTTGAACCACGCTGTTGGAAGTGCAAGTAGATTAGCTGCCCTGTAAATCTTGAATTTTCCCAACAGAGTATGTTTCATGGCAATACATTCCTGATCAGCCCTGGTTTATTGGGCTCTGAAGACCATCATCCTACCTTTTTTTTTGACTCAGACAGATCTGAAGATAAGAGATCATATCCTAAAGCAAAGCTATTCTTGTTTCAGGAGAAGAGGTATTTAATAGGGTGTCTCACATGGATATGCATTTGACAAATGTATAGTGTTAACACACATATTATTGCTATCTACCTTTACTTCCTAGTCTTTCGGATTTGATAACTGCAAAAGTAAATGCACACATACATCTAGAGCAGGCATCCCCAAACTGCGGCCCTCCAGATGTTTTGGCCTACAACTCCCATGATCCCTAGCTAAGAGGACCAGTAGTCAGGGATGATGGGAATTGTAGTCCAAAACATCTGGAGGGCCAAAGTTTGGGGATGCCTGATCTAGAGTCTTTAAACATATATCAGTAATAGAAAAAGAGAGTTCAGAAGTAAAGGATAATGGTGTCCGAAATAAGCTTTAAAATCTTGTATATTACGTGGGGTCAAAGTAATAGATACATAGGTGTTTCCCCCCCTAAAAAAAACCCAGAATGAAATATTTTGACTGCATTATTTGTACTTCAATATATGGTGCTTACTATATAAAGGTATTACAAATATGCTGTAAAAAAAACCCCGTATATTCTTCTGCAGATAAGCAAAGCTAAAGATTTCAAACATATTCTAATAAATTACTTACTAGCCTTGCCACAAGATTATTAAGATTTAAACCATATTTTGCAACCACCGGTCGAAGGACTTCTGTTACTGGTTTGGTGGGTTTAGCTTTTAAGCCAACAGATCTATTGATAGGAATGAGATCCAACCTAAAACATATGAAAACATTCAGTAAGTCTTTGCCGTTAAAAGCCATTCAGAACATATAAGAAGTTTGCAATCATGTTAGGGTATTTGAATAAATGAGAGGCTGTGAACATTTCGTTCAGTGTAGCTTCACTTATAGGCACATCAGTTTTACAGATCTGTCTGCACCCTTTGCGTTCTTGAGAAAGACTGCAATTATTGTCTGTGCAGTAATTGCCCCAAAGGTGCTGTTCTGGTACAACATCCAGAGCAGCTTCTGTCGAAGAAGCTGAAAACCAAATGAACTCTGCTGCCTTGCCTGCCCTGCCGCTGGTGGAGAAGCAGCGCTGGCAGTGGTGCCAGTTTCTGGTGAAATCTCTCACCGAAATCTTGTGAGATTATCACAGAGCACACAAGATCTTATGAAATTTCAGTGGTATCTCGCGAGATCTCATGCTCCTGTTTTGCCTCAGGCAGAGAAACGGGACACAATGTGCTCTCAACTTTAAAAGCCACAGGAGGAGGAGGTTTTTTCCTTACCGAAATAAAGTTCTCTTTTCTAAACGAAGAGCTCGAGAATCCAAAATGCTGCTGTCCTGATGCAATACAAGTGGCTACAACCATAGAAGGGACAGAAGAACATGGTAATAGAAATGGTATTTAGGGGGGAAATAAAATCTATCAAAAACAGGAAACAGTCTTACTTTCAGTACAGTGCTTACATGCAAACTACTACTTAGGACTTTACTGAGATTTTGTGGAATACATATATATGCATATATTTCAAGGTGATTCCTCATGCCTACCTGGCTTTGTTGGGAATAGCTGAGGAAGAGGATTGCAAACGCAACACCTTTCTAACACCAGCTAATGAACAGAGTGCAGAAACTGCCTCTGCCTCCCTCTCCCACTCATTATGGGAAATATTGTACAGTATGTGTCTTACCTTCCAAGTCCCGGACTGCAGAATCCGGGACCGGCAGCCGTGTGACACCGGAAGTTGCGTCGACGTAACTTCCGGTGTCGCTTTGCCCTTCTATGGGCACCAAAAATGGCCGCCGCCGGCTTCAAAAGTTGCTTCTATGCATGACCGGAAGTGTGTCGGTGCAACTTCCGGTGTCGCCCTGCCCATCTATGGGCACCAAAAATGGCCGCCGCCGACACCGGAAGTCGTGTCTACACACTTTCGGTCATGCGTAGATGCGACTTTTGAAGTCGGCGGCGGCCATTTTTTGTGCCCATAGAAGGGCAAATCAGAAAGAAAAAAATGGCCGCTGGCAGGAGAAAATAACGGAGAAAAACGGGAGACGAAGTGATATGGGGGACCACCGGGAAAAGGTAAGTAAAAACGGGGGTTTCCCGGGGAAAACGGGGTACTTAACAGCTATGGTATGTGTGTATATGCAACATATTTTAAAATTATGTTCTCATTTTGTGTTAGTGTACATAACATTATTATTAAAAGCAATGTCATGCAATCTCAGAAATAAATGCAGATAAGTGACAAAGGATTTTGGAAATTCATAACTACTCCATCTGCCAATTGCCCTGTGACTGCAGAGCTGATGGGAGGCATGAGACTAAGGTCTACTGGGAGACTACACGCCCTGCCTCCCAGGAATCTGGATTCTTCTATTGGCCAATGAAGAATCCTTTCCTCTTCCCTCCCTATTCCCTTTTCCTTTTCTCTCATCTCCCCATATAAGCACATTGAACCATGTTGATCATTGGCACTTTTAGAAGTGCCACATAATGTTTGTTCCTCACATGCGAGAAATGTATCCTTCGGTGTGTCAGCACCTATCCTCTGGTATCCCCTGGCCTTCATGGTATCATTCATGGTATTTTTTTTACTGTCAGCTTCAGTAAAACTTTTGTTTAGGCCAGGGGTCCCCAGACTTACCCGGCTTTGGGCCGGTGCCCACCGCGCCAATCGCGCGGCGGGCCGGAGGGCAGGGGAGTGTGTGCGCAGTGGGCCGGAGGGCGGGGGAGTGCGCGCCCGTGCGCATGCGCGCACACACTTACTGGAGCGGTGGCGCGCTTGCAGGTCGGAAAAATCGTCGATAATCATTTGTGCGCATGCGTATGGGCCTCCCCCCAACCCGGAAGTGCACTGGAAATGACCTCTTCTGGGTCGGGAGAGGCCTATACGCATGCGCACAAACGATTTTCCGCGCTTTTTTCCCGATTTGGAAGTGCGCCGCCGCGCTGCGCGCCGTAAGAGCGGGCGGCAGCAGCGGGCGGTGGGGGTCGTCGCGGGCCGGATTGGGAGGCCAATTAGGCCGCATCTGGCCTGCGGGCCGTAGTTTGGGGACCCTAGTTTAGGCAATCCTACCCAAACATTTTCTGACATGTATTTTAATATGCAATTCTATTTTATTATGTATAGTTTAAAGCCTGTTGAATTTATTTATATTTAATTTGTTTCTTTTGTGCACTTGTTTTTAACATCTGACTATCAGTACTTTTAAAGTATGTTTCATATGTTCTGTAAACAACTTGTAGGTTTTGATGATTAAGTGGTATACAAATCCTGTTAAATAAAATAAAATGTATGCTAGACTGTGAATATGCAGGCAATGCTTAGAATGCTACCCAAATTTTGTGTTACCTTGTCTCCACCAATTAAAAACAGATCTACTGCAGCTATGTTAATGCCTTGTTTCTCACAGAATCCGGATAACATCTCTTTGATTGAGAATCCAGCTTTAACAGCCATTGTATATGATGAGCCATCTGGAAGGTTTATATGGCAGCATTTAGAAGCCTTCTCTTTCTCAGTTGCAGATGCCCTATAAGAGTCAAACTTCCAAGAGACAAGAGAGCAGGTTAATATTCAATGTTAAATGAAAATAACAAGCAGAGAAGAAAGGCTACTTGGAAAACAGCATTACAACCCAAAGACCACTGTATGTTTTGTAAAGAAAAATACTTGATGTTTAACTTTCCTTTGTTAAATTATTGTGCAATCAGAATTAAATATTGTTATTCTCTTATTAGAAGCTGTCATTCTATACACTACATACTCTCTCCTTGTTAATGAGGGCTAGCAGGGATGAAAGAGTCAAGCCTTATGGTGAACAATACCTGCAACACAATTTTTATCTATAAGTATTTTTGCATGTATTGTATTGTTGCATGTTTATGTGATCTTTATGTGCTCTTAAGAAAGATCTAAGAAGGATGTTGGCAAGCTGGAATATGTGCAGAGGGGGGCAACCAAGTTGACCAAGGGTTCTGGAAACCAAGCCTTATGAGGAACAGTTGAAGGAGCTGGGCATGTTTAGCCTGGAAAAGAGGAGACTGAGAGGAGGTATGGTAGCCATCTTCAAGTATCTCAAAGCTTGTTACAAGCAAGAGGGAACAAGCTTGTTTTCTCCTGCTCTGGAGGGTATAACTCAAACCAATGGCTTCAAGTTACAAGAAAGGAGATTCTGACTAAACATCAGGAAGAACTTTCTGACAGCAAGAACTGTTTGACAGTGGAATGGACTCCCTTGGGAGATTGTACCTTGGAGGCTTTTAAGCAGAGGTTGGATGGCCATCTGTCATGGATGCTTAATTGAGATTCCTGCATTGCAGGGGGTTGGACTAGATGACCCTTGAAGTCCCTTCCAACTCTACAATTCTTTTCTATGTTTCTTTATTTTAGGAAAACATATGCACAGTAATGCATATGTTGCTGCATATAATAATGCGTATGAAAATGTGGAAATTGTTAAAGTCAGCCAACTATATATTCGATATCAAACAACCTGAGCATCAAAGAGCACATGAAATGCAAAATATTATTACAACACACGAATGTTTAGGGCGCTGGGCTAGAAAAATGTCTTATAAATACAAATTACTACAGTATGCAATATAATTCTCACTAGAGCATACTTCCTTCAGATAAAATACATAGTTCAGTGATAGATCGCCTGCTTTGCATGTAGTAGATTCTGGGTTCAATCCATGGCATCTCCAGTTAAAGCAACAGGGGATGTGAAAGACCTTCCACATTCCTACTTGGTAATGTTTTTAAAGAAATGCAAATGACCCTTTCAAATATAAGCAGTAAGCTCCACTGAATTATGAGATACGCATATGTCATGGATATCAAAGGGCCTTCAAAATGTTTAACTTTGGTCAGGCTGTGTTCAGTGTGATTTGCTGTCTTAAAAAAAATCTTTCACCTTTCATTTACAATCTATCTATCTATCTATCTATCTGACCTATTTTCAAGTACAGTAACAAATTATTGAACGTAGCTGCATTATCTATACTATTTAAAATGTAAAACTTGTTCTCTCCTTTAACATTTGCACATTATTTTTGCATAATGAAACACCACATCCTATTTTCTGTCAAGCAGCTGGACTTTTGCCTACCAAGCAGTATTTTTCTGACTCATCTCCGGGTGTTTTAACTTGGGGAGTACAGTTATTCAAGCTTTTACCCCCATGCTCTCCCTGACATATTTTTGGTCCTAACATGCAAGCCTTACCATTTCAAGACTTGCAGATGATGACAACGAGTCTTGAGATTCATGTCTGTAGGACAATCCATTGGCATGAGAGGGATCTGTACAGCAATCTTAAAATCATGGATAGTGCAATTAATTTAAACATATAGTAACAATCTTGTTAGACAACTTTAAATCACCAGAGCAGAATTTTCAAATAAAATGCTGAGTATATGTCACGTGTAGAATGTATTGAAACAGCTTCCTAATCATGCTTTAAGATCAAAAAAACATATTGCTCTGTCCATTGCAATCAACTAAGCACGCTTGAGACTATAAACAGTGTCTATAATTCTATTTACAGGTAGGTAGCCGTGTTGGTCTGAGTCGAAGCAAAATAAAAAAATTCCTTCAGTAGCACCTTAAAGACCAACTAAGTTTATATTTTGGTATGAGCTTTCGTGTGCATGCACACTTCTTCAGATACCTGCACACTTCTTCAGATATAATTCTATGTTTGCAAATTAAACTTACCTTTGGGATAATCACCATTCTCCTTTTTCTTCTGAGATCTCCCCAAACTCTTGCTTCTAGACCACGAAAAAAATGTTCCTTTTTTTTTCCTTTCAAGGTCTTCCTCTCCCGATTCTTCATTTAAAGATCGCCCAGACTTGGATTTTCCACATAACTATCACAATATAATTTTTTAAAAAAGAAAAACAGCTGGAAATGTTGTGCTAATTTAATCAGAGCAGCAGCACTTATACTTTCTGATATAGCTAAATATTATAGCCCAATTCACAACTAACCTTTCATACAAGTGACTGCCCCAACAAGCCTTGGGCTCTCTCTCTCTGTGACAAGAGATCAGAATAATCCACTTCTGCTTTTAAACAAACTACAGTTTCTTGGGTTGTTGTTTTTTAAGTCAGCAAATGGATTTACTATGGTTTGATTGTGAACTGCTCTCAGTAACTATACAGTCATACCTCGGTTTGCGACCACCTCCGTTTGCGACCGATTGGTTTGCGACCGCCGCGGACCCGGAAGTGTTTACATCCGGGTTTTGCGGTGTGTGGATGCGCGGAAGCAATCTGCGCAGCGTGCGGATGTGCAGAGGCGCTCTATCGGTGCTTTGCGCATGTGCAGAAGAGCCCCTCGGTTTACGACGAACTCAGGGAGTGACCAGCTCCCTGGAACGAATTGCGGTCGCAAACTGAGGTATGACTGTACTTTACACAAATCCAAGTCCCTCAAGTGCAGATTGTGGGATAACCAGCTTCATAAAACCAAAATACTTAAGTCTAATTATTGCATGAGAGGGTTAATGCCATAGAGCAGGGATGTCCAACAGGTTGATCGCGATCTACTGGTAGATCCCCAGGAGGTTTTGGTAGATCGCGGTCGATCGCAGGGTCCCTTTCCTTAGCGTTTGAAAAATAGAATCCGGCCCCGCCCCCTCGGCCTGCCCTCAATTGTCAATCTGCAGAACAGAAGACAGAGTTTACTCAGTGAGGCTGTTTGTTTCCCCAGCGATCTTTTGGTGAGTGGCTGTATCTCCTTTCCCCCCCAAAGCCTTATAAACGGGGATAGATCACTGCCAGTTCTTAATTCTGTAAGTAGATCACAGTCTCTTGGGAGTTGGCCACCCCTGCCATAGAGTAAGCTGTCCTGCCAAGCTTAGCTAGGACACTCACCCTCACCTTGGGAGGAAGATAAGCAAGCCTATTGTCCTCATTCAGTCTACCGTGTTTCTCCTAAAATAAGACGGGCCTTAAAAATAAGCCATGGCAGGCTTTTCATGAGTAGAATAAATATAAGACATACCCCGAAAATAAGCCATACCAGGTAGTGTTGTTAGCAGGTCTGGATGGCGCTTCCGTTACGGTAGAAAAAGGACGATGCCTGTCGGTGCAGCGCGAAGCCCCGACCCAGCAGGACCCAGAGAGAGGTGAAGCCCTGGGACCCGACAAGAGCAACGCGCGCCACACGAAGCCCCAGCAGGAGCTTTGGCGCGCGCTGTGCGAAGCCTCAGGACCTGGGAGGACCTGGCAGCAGGCTCAGCGGGCGGCGCGCGAAGCCGCAGGAGCCGGCAGGAGCTTCAGCCGCGCCGCATCGCATCACGCGAAGCCGCAGGACCCGGCAGCAGCTGGCAGCAGCCTCAGCCAGCTGCGTGAAGCCCGGGACCCAGCAGCGGGCGGCGCGTGAAGCCGCAGGACCCGGCAGCAGCCGGCAGCAGCCTCAGCCACGCCACGTGAAGCCGTTTGGCCGCGACGGAGCTGAGTCTGGGATCGAATAGGAGGGTGAAAAAAAACCCCAAATTCGATTCAAACGCAGAGGGGGAAAGGGAATTCCTAAGGCAAAGGGTTCCCGAGAGACCTACGAAGGAAAATTTCGAGGTTTGAGGGGCAAAGCGGCGCGGAAAAGGGCTATAAATTGTGTTGAATACAGCAGTGAAGAGACGGAGCCCACACGCTTTTGAGATACCCTCCCCCTGCGTTTTGCCTCAAGACGGAACTCTGTATGTCGGCAGCTACTACAAAGACAAGAAAATAAACTTAGAGCAAGGCAAAACTAAGAACTCTTTAAAGGAAAACTTTTAAAACCTTGCTATAACAAAGAAGAGTCTGGAGGGGAAAATAAAAAAGAAGAAGAAAGAAAGGAGCTTACTCCTGCACCGGCAATCGCTAGAGCTGAGAAAAAGAAGCCGTGGGGAGCTGCAGGAAACATGGTAAGAACCCAGAAATCCAAGCTACAGTAAAGAAAGTGAAGAACCCCCCTCCCCTCCCTGCACCCTAAGCCTGATCTGGAGGTACCCACATCCTTTGGAAGGGGAAAGGATCAGGCTGTAAAGCGCAGTTGAGACAACGAAGGAGGAGGAGGGGTGCGGAGAGCGGACATTTTCTGGATACAAACTATCCGCTTCTGCTACGCTCGGCTAGAAAGGGCTATAAAGTATCTGTTTTCGTGACATTCAGTCAGGAAAGGACTACAAGAAGACAAAGAGTTTAAGAAGGAATTAGGAGCTTTTAACTAATAAATAAAAGACTGACGATACGCAAAGGAACAGAAGGAAAGAAGGAATAAAGATCCAAACAGGAGAGAAAGGAATATCGGGGAAGGACAGCGCTGGGGAAAGGGGGAAGAAAAAACAAAAAGAACCCAAATAAAACAGACTTTTTAATTAAAGAAGATCTTAAATAAAAAGGAATAAGCACATGTAATGGCTTATTAATAATGCTGTACCCTACTTAGGTAATAAAAAAATAAGACATCCCCTGAAAATAAGCCGTGGTGTGTTTTTTTGGAGGAAAAATTAATATAAGACGTGTCTTATTTTAGGAGAAACACGGTACCAAAGAAGCTCAGCATGTGAAGAAGTTTTTGAGCTGGTTGCTGCAGCTCAGATCACATGACTCTTACAAGCCGTTCTTGTGTTCCTTTCATCACTGTAACTACAGGTGAAACTCAGAAAATTAGAATATCGGCGAAAAGTGCATTTATTTCAGTAATGCAACTTATTATTATTATTATTAACAAATGCTTTCTTTTGGAAATTCCACAGTAATAAAACGAATAATTACAATAATACAAAAATAAACAAAAATAAATATCGCTATTACATTTTCATTAATTACATTCCATTTATAACTGACCTGCCTTACAACAAATAATTACAATTACAACAAATAAAGGCTTGACATATCTTGCTTTGCATGTCATGCATCTATCTCATATATTGGTTTCACCTTTTAAGTTGCGTTACTGAAATAAATGCACTTTTCAACGATATTCTAATTTTCCGGGTTCCCCCTGTAAGCCAAGTTTTACTGCCTGTGCAACTTTTATGAATGCTGTACGGAAAAGCACATGAATATGACCTTTGCAGAAATTGTAAGTAAACAATTTTTAACTTACCAAATTTGTGGTCTTTTTCTATGCTAAGGGAAGTTTTGGAACTCACTAAGACATATTTTAAATGTCTAGCAGCCTATATTTCCAAGCTGCATATTTTGTGATTTTAGATCTCTGCTGGGGTACTCTCACCAAAGAGTACTTACCCCATATTTGGATCTCGCCAACTAGGATTTCTTCATACACACACACACACACACACACACACACACACTTGTCCTTCACAGCAGCCCAACATTGCATTCAAAGGCTTTCTAAGCGCCACCTCTGTGCCTTTGCCCTAGCTTGTCTCCAGCCACCACTCATGGTGCCTGTCCTTCAGTCCCCTGCATGGAGTTCTCCCCATTTCCCCACCTTCCAAGCAACTCCTCTTCTTCTGTCTGCTCCCCCCCTTCTTCCTGCTATTCCAAACTTAGTTTTAAAAGGTGACAATTTTCCTGTAGTAACCTCAGTTGGCACAAGCACAAGGATTTCCCAGTGTTGAGCCATCAACACCTTTTGCCATGCTTAATGGCTTCTATCCCAGGTGAAACCCTGGCCTGGAAAGGGAACTTAGCCCGTAATTTTTCCACTGACATGGCATCGTCCCTTCAATACTCCAAAAATCAGCTAAATCCGAACCCTTTATTATTTTCTAACATTCACCAACTCTAGCAGTTATGGGTGCCCTTACACCCCAAACTCTGTTACCCCATATCTGTAAATGCTGTAAATGCTGTAAATGCTTGCACCAACACATGTGGAACTGAAACTCATCTACAGTAAATGTGGAACAGAATGCTTCTGATCCTTTGCTATGGTGCTAGAAAAAAATAGAAAAAGGTGCCAAAATAAAAGCTTGAGGCTCACTTCAGCACATTCATTACATCTGACCCAGAACCTCATTCAACAAAGGGCAGTATAACAAAAAATGGCTATATTTTCCTATACATCCAGAAAATCAACAAACAGAAAACGCTTGATTGTAAATGATTGGTCATGTAAGAGACAGAAACCTTTTTTGGTGTTGATCGCTCAGAACCAAAGCTGTGTTTAGAAGTAGGGCTGTTGGGAGCGTACTGTGGATCAGGAACAGGGCGACCTTCTACTTCTGCCAAAATACAGTCTTGGTAAAGTGGAGATTTCAGAAAACGTGTATAGCTGTCAAACTTCATCAAGTTGAAAATCTGAGAAGCAAACACATCAACATCTCAAAAACAACAACACTGAATAAAGCTTTTGCAAGCATCATTTTTAAAAAACATAGTAATTTGTCGTAAGAGTGCTTGTAGTTTAAGAAGAAAATGGAAGCTACATCTAATTTCCGTTAACTGTTGTAAATAAAAGAAGTTCCTGCACAACTGCAAATAAAAGACTATTGTGATAAGTGTTACTATGTAAATGACTTTTACACTCCAGTGTTTTCAATAGGAGAGATCGTGCTTAATACTTAAAAGTGCTTAATTTTAAAAAGTGATTCATTTTGGCTGAATCTGATCCATGGCACCTGGAAAACCGAAGTTCATATCCTTGGTGCATATGAGCAGATTCTGTTACCTTCCCTGCATTAAAAAATCAACAACAACCTATCCAATATATCTACCGTATATCTATATCTATATCTCTTGAAAAAATGCTGCTTGGAAACACTGTACAACAACTGGGATTTCTTATTCTGGGCAACTGAAAAACTAAAGACTTGAAAGTCTTTACCAATTCATGTTTAATGCTGTATATTACATTAAATCTAAAATGATGAAGGGTATCTCAAAAATGTTGTGAAAATAATCTGAACTGAGATTGAAAGTATTTGGATTAATTCATCACTCTCTGCACCTTCTGGATATTTTGCTCATTTCTGCTTTGTGCTATTGCACCTCTGGTGTATTCTTTTCCCCTGGAGGTGTTTAAGCAGAGGTTGGATGGCCATCTGTCATGTGTGCTTTAGCTGAGATTCCTGCATTGCAGGGGGTTGCACTAGATGACCCTCAGGGTCCCTTCCAACTCTACTGTTCTATGATTCCGTGAAATTATGAATGGGATTGCGTGTGAGTGGAAGAGAAGCATCAAGCCTAGAACTGGAGAAAGAACCCATACAGTGTACGTCGAAATGCATGCGCAGTGAGTCTGCTCTGGTTCTGCATTCACTTCGTTTTGGTCAGATGCACAGCCTTCTCTTAATCGCTGAGATTCGGAGTGAAAGCCACTCATAGAATTTCAAATGGCATACAAATGAGGCTATACAAATGAGGCTAAATATTGTTATAATATAGGTGGCACTGCTGAACATGACGACCTCTGGAATTTGTGTTATAAAATTCGCCTAGGTTCTCTGTTTGATTCCTTGTAACTAAATCCCTGCTTTCATAACAAAGCCTAGTCTTCATGATTGTGTGTGTGTATGTGTAAGCGGGGAGAGTCTCTACTAGTCTTCAGAAAGTGAACATTAACCAGAATGTAGCTCAAAAAGCATGATTTTCAAAATGTAACAAAGTTCTAAAAGAATCATAGAATCATAGAGTTGGAAGAGACCACAAGGGCCATCCAGTCCAACCCCCTGCCAAGCAGGAAACACCATCAAAGCATTCTTGACATATGGCTGTCAAGCCTCTGCTTAAAGACCTCCAAAGAAGCAGACTCCACCACACTCCTTGGCAGCAAATTTCACTGCCGAACAGCTCTTACTGTCAGGAAGTTCTTCCCAATGTTTAGGTGGAATCTTCTTTCTTGTAGTTTGAATCCATTGCTCCGTGTCCGCTTCTCTGGAGCAGCAGAAAACAACCTTTCTCCCTCCTCTATATGACATCCTTTTATATATTTGAACATGGCTATCATATCACCCCTTAACCTTCTCTTCTCCAGGCTAAACATGCCCAGCTCCCTAAGCCGTTCCTCATAAGGCATCCATTTCCTCATCCAGTTCACAGCAGTGGTTCTGGTTGTCACAAAAGCCAACCAATCACAAACACCCTCCCCTTTCAGAACAGTTTTTCAAGTTAAATAAAATCTGGTTTTATTTAAGGTAACAAAAAAAATGTTTATCTGCAAAACTTGCAAGGTAGCCTATTAGGGTAAAGAGGAATGCAGAGGGATAAAGACGAAAGCAGGCTAGGAAGACAAGCATGTGCATCATCTGAGGCATGCAAGCTGTGGGAAGCGATGTTTACCCAGTAGCAGGGGGTGGAAAGCACATTTTCACCCACCCACGGCTATGCCCAACATTGTCTGTGTTACATCACATCGTGAGCAAAGTCTCTCTTATAAGCTCTCCAAAATGTACTTTCTAACATTTCAAAAATCACCTGAAGCTGTTGATCCTTGAACATATCCGGATGCGGTGCATTGAGAACATCGTCTGCCAACTGTGCTTGGCTGTCAATATTAACCGGGGTTGTAGCTTTGCTACATAAAAACTTATTAAAGATCTCCCGAGCTCTGAAAGAAAGCTACAAAGCACAAGTCCTGTTATTTCACCTGGAAGCAAAACAACTTGCAAAGTAATTAAGGAATCAGGGTCAAACTAGATGTGGTGTTAAATGTGTGAATGCATTTAACATGCCCAATAATTTTTCTTTTAAATTAAGAGCAGCTTGGGGGCATCAGGATCAGGACAGCAGCACACAAGGAGAAAAGACTTCATCCCTCCCCACTAGCACCCACCTGAAACTGCAATTTCTCCCTGGGTGGGTGGGTGGGTTTCAGGGATAACTATGATGTAGGGGAAAGATTAAAATCCCTACATACAGGCCGCAGCCCCAGTCCTCATTGCCCAGTACCTCATATTTAAAATAAAAACTAGACACTTCCACGAATTCACAGATTTAATATTACATTGAGTCTGGCCCCTGCTACAAGATCTACTGTACAAACATCAGACGTTTTTAACAATCCAACAGGGCTCCCAGAATACCCTGCTTGGGCTCTCACCCCAGTCCCCTGGGTGTTGCGGCTGCCTTGTGTGACTACAATGAGAAACCCTGGCACAGATGGTGGTCTGGTCTGCAGAAGTTACCTTGCATTTGCTACTACAGTATTACTTATTAAATGCATAATTCAAGGTGACTCGCAAAACAAATTCTACAAACAAAACACATTAAAAATACAGCTTAAAAAGTACATCTGTTTTGTAGCTACTCTTTTGTGCATTTTACTTCCCTTAGATCTTCCCCAAAATCTTTAAAAAATAAATTATCTATTAATTTTCATCTAATGTGCTAATATCAACTTGGAATTATTCAATTAAACATATAAAGTGAGTTTCTTGGCTCACCTTTCCTTAAAATAATTTACCTGTCCAGAGAAAGTTTCAAACAGAGAGTCCCATAACAGACTTTTTTCTCAGACCTAGGCTGATAGACCTCACATCCGAATGGTTAAGGCCTTAGGACCAGAGCCTTAGAGGCTCTCCAGATGAAGAGCAGCTAAACTCTCAGAGAACAGAACCCTCTCAAAGATGCAACACAGCTCAAAAGAGATAATAAAGCATTAACTCATACATTGATTCCCTTTAGAAATAATAAAGATATGTAAGAATAAAAGTGTTCTCCACCTGTGAGTTCCATGGTTATTAAGAATAAAGGGTCTATAATGTTTTAGATCAACCAAACGTTTGCATATACTGGTGACATTGAGTGACCGTGTGCCTCAATATTTGTTTAAGTAATAAAATCATGCCATATAGCCAAAAAAAAGAGGAAAGGCCATTCAAGCTCTGCCCTTTAGATACTTCCAATTTATGAGATATCATTTCAAGGAGGGCAAGTTGCCAAACCCTAGAGTAAAAGCAATCCAAATTCTTGAGATTGAAGGTCTTCTAGGTTTTGGCAACAGAGGCTTGGGCTGCTGTTGATGATAGATAAGCTCTTTGCTTTTCAAAACCCATTCTGTTTCCATATACAGTTTCCAAAGTGCCAGGTGGAAAGATGGAGTAATAATTTGTTTAGTTATCAAATAGATCTTTGTACTTTTGTCCTTCCAGTTCATGAGGCTATATGGTTTACATTTTTTATTCTTTCTTTTCCAACTTTTTGTTATGTCTGCACTTTTCTTTAAACTTATCAATAAAATATTAAATATACAGATAATAAAAGAACTCGCTTTCATCTGAAGAAAGCCTATTAGTTCTGGTTGAAAAAAAGTTATGCGCTACAGGTTTGTCATGAGGCCTTTTTTCCAAAATAAAGTGACCAAGAAAATAGGCTGTTTACCGTCTTTCCCACATTTTAAGACACCGTCTTATCACTTTTTTTCCTCAAAAAAACACTGGGTGGCTTATTTTCAGGGAATGTCTTACCGGTATTTTTATTACATCAGGAGCAGTGCCCCTCTTGCTCCCTGTCTCCCTGCGGGGCAGGACTCTTGACTGAAAGAAAATGACGGGCAACAGCCACCACCAAGCTCCATGAGAGGGAGTCTGAGGGAAGGGAGGTGTGTGCATCGCTGGCCCAGCCCTCTCTCCCCGGCCCTGGGATGTTCGTGAGGGAGGGAAGGAGCTCCTCCGAAGGGCTGCTCTCTCTCTCTCCCCTCACAGGTGGGGACTCACTTAATAGCAATCTGCTACACTGGAGCTTCTTAAATTTAAACCAGTACAGTATAATGGAATCTATCTGTGTGATGCAGTCGTAGCAGTAGCCTATACTAAAGCAAATAAGGATCTCTACCAGCCAGCCAACTGCCCAAGACTTAAGAGCGAAAGTTCCAACAATGTAGCACTTTGTAGCACTGATAGCAAAGAGGCTACCGGCTGAGATACTGTAGAAAACAAAGCAGCCAGCTGAGCAGCAATTAAGATGGTAAATGGTAGCAATTAAGTAGCAATTGAGCCAGCAGAAAGCGGGGTGAGATAATCTGCTGGTCCTAACAACCCGTCCGTGTTTCTCTTACCCACAAAATGTTAACTTTTGTGTAGGGTGTAGGGCAGTGTTTAGCAGCTCCTAAACAGCGAGAAGGGGAAAGTCCTTAATCCCCAAGGCAAGGACTGCGCCACCGGCAGCGATCCCGGTACCGGTACAAATCCTTAAAGGGGAAGCTCTACAGACAAGCAATGGAAAGAAAAAAGAATCCTCACTTTTTAAAAGGCTATTAAAAGGGGGAAAGGTGGGGGGAAGCGAGAGGTGGGCTGTGTGTGTGTGTGTGTGTGTGAGAGAGAGAGGGGGGGGGGGAGAGAGAGAGAGAGACGCGCACACAGAGTCTCTCCCTAAAGGGGAAGGCAGCGTCTTCAATCGCCCCTCTTTTTTCCCTCGTGCTTTCATCTTCTCCCCACCGCAAATGCCACTTTTCTCCTCTTCACCAAGCAAGCAGAGCTCACACAGCCTAGCTAAAAAAAAATATTTTGGAATCCTTTTACAGGTATTTTAAAAAATGCTTACAGAAACAGGAGGGGGAATCACGAGGCTGCAGGAACGGCTCTACGGTGCATTTTTACAAGCTTTTAAAAGAAATACGTGTCTTTGGAGCGACAGTAAAATGGGGAGAGATTTTTATGGGGGAGAGTTGGCTGGCGGGAGGGGGGAAGGGTCTATCACTATGTCTTATTTTCGGGTTATGGCTTATATCGCGCAACTGCTTAGAAATCCTGCTATGTCTTATATTATGGCTACGTCTTAAAAAGGGGGAAACACGGTAGGTACACACAGGCCCCACTTTCTCAACATGGTATGTTCCCAGGAAATTTTCCGTTCCCAGAAAATTGTTCGTTAGACAAGCATTCACATAACAAGTCAATGATTTCCATTATTTTCTATGGAAACATTTCTCTCCCCATGCATTCTGCCCGAAACTGCTTCAGCCAATCAGCAAAAGCCAAATGAGGGAAAACTGATTTGTTCAATTTCCACTCCTCCCTCCCTCCCTCCCTCCTTCCCTTCCCTGGTTTCTGCTCGAAATTACTACTGCCGACCAGCAAGCCACAAACAAGAAAACAGGTCAGCAAACTCCAGCTGTTTAGATCTCTGAATCAGCCATTTGTGTAGAGAGGTTTGGGCATTAATTCCTTGTGTTTGGGTAACTGGAATTTTGGATAACTAGCTTTCCCCACCTCCCTGACATCTCAGCATTGCATACAATGTTTGCAAGTAAGCCCCACTCAGTGTATATGTGTCAACAATGGTGTTGGCAGGCAGACTCCTGCTGCCCACTCCATATTTCGACTTCAGTTGGACTGCAATATGCATATTTCACATATTTGATTATAGCTTAGCATGTTGTTCTGAAAAATAGTGAATGAATGAATGAGGGGGCAGGACAGCCTTCCTCACCAGGGTCTAGGAGGCCCTTGTCATATTTTGAGAGAGAGCCTCCAGAGCCCTTGCACAACCCTCCCAGAGTCCCATGTTGCCTTCCAGGCTCTGGGAAGCTCCTGCATGATTTTGTGGGGCCGTCCGATATCTCACAATATCTCAGGTGGCGGGCATAGTTCTGGGGGTCGTACAACCCCCAAGGGAAGTAACACCTGCATAAAAGTAACCCCCTGGGAAAGTAACTACCTGCTTGGTCAGTTTGTTCTGAAAGGAGGGCACTGTGGCAATACTACATGGCATATCCTTTTGCTTAAAACTTGTCCTGCCTATCACTCTTCTATCGCAAAACCAGTGCCAGTGGTACTTATGTGGCCACTGGGCCAGGCATTTCCCAGCTCCCAAACATGCCTAGTGTGTGCTGAAGCCTCACCAATGGCACAAGCACGGGAGAAGGGCAGGGTGGTACCCGCACTGCAGAGTGGATGGATCTCACCCGAAGGAGGGGGGAATTGTTGCATAGAATCTCAAACTCTTACAGTTGTATTCTCCTGCTATGCCATTCACTTCGGTTCAGGAAAAGGAACCCTGAACTGAGAAGCCTTTGGGCTTACCCCAAGCCAGCTAAAACCATGAAGACCTTCTCCAAAAAATTATACAGCACTAAGTTACTAGGAGTTCATATATAACATAAGCAGCACATGGCCACATGGTCTTACCTCTTTTTTGTCATGAGCGGATATGTGGTTAAAATATTCACAGGCCTGCCAGAATAAAATATTCTCTTCACTAAATTCTTTCCGTAAAAATTCCTAGAAAAAGAAAAGTGATTAGCTGTCACTCAAAGATGGCCTGATTGAAAAGTAATTACAATATTCCAGAGACTGTTAGGTCTCAATTTATTTACTTTTAAGTAACTTTTCCATAGAGGGGAGTATGGAGTTTTTCAATGAAACAATAATTTCCTGTATTTAAATGGCTTCACACTTCCATTAACTGATAGCCCACTTCACTCACTGAACAAAGAGTGGGGCTGAGCTGTTGACTCTGCCTCCAACATTGAGCAGCCAGGCTAGCCCTGCCTACAACTTGTGCGCATTGAGCATGGCTGCTTATGCATAGGTGTTCCTCTTCAGGGCCATCTCTAGGCCTGGGTCCGGTGGTGCGGGGCGCCAGGGCGCCAGGGGCACCGCTGCGCCCGCTGAGAGGCACGGCTGAGGCGGCCCTAGGCGCGCCTCTCAGCTGTTCAGCGGCTTCAGGCCGCTCTCCGGAGGCGCGGGGGCCTGGGGCCGCCTCCGCCGCATGCAGGGGCATCGCAACAGGGGGCGGGCAGTGCCCCCTGGCCCAGGGCCAGCCCTACAGCCAGGCTGGGTGGCAGAGGGTGTCAGGCTGCCAGGCGCCAGCCACGCTGCACCCACCCGCCGTGCTGGGGAACGGGGTGGGGCGGGGCGCCAGAGGGATCCATCGCACCACGGCGCCAGGTATGCTTAAGACAGCCCTGTTCCTCTTCAGGATGCTTGTGATCAGTGCATGGGAGTTGGCAGCTGGGGAGAGTCCAGCTGTGTGAAGTTGAGGGCATGGCCAGCAGTGTAGCCCAACTCATGTTCTATTCATGGAGCCCCTTCATGTGATACACACATGGGTTCTGTAGACTTCACATTGCTGGAATTAGGATTCAATCTAAGATTTGCCCAGCAATCTCTTTAATTAGCCCCACTGATTGCAAGAAACTGCTCACAATACTCATTTTAAAGAATGCTGCACCCCTTTCGAGCAATAATCACTTTTCCTTGGGATTAAAAAATAAAAATAAATGACACCCCCACATGGTCTCATGTAAGTGACAGTATACAAGCCAATATGCAAGACTTTAGAAAAAGCAATCTTCTTAATGTTCATGGAGGAAGCTTGAAATTTCTAGCACAAATATAATTTAACTGGTATTTGCACATCACTATTTTTATCCTGGTAGAAAGAATTGACAGGCTTCGTTTAGAGTTTTTGAAACATAAAACAGGCCCAATCCAACAAAAATGAGCATATTTAATGCAGGAGAATTAACATTGGAGTTAATTCTATTTTTGAAACAAGCTATATTTTATGCACAATTTGTGTTGGATACATTTTGTTTACGTTAATATGAATACCAAAAAAGTTAGCATTTTGTCCCTTACTTACAGAGAAATATCTTACACCAACCGGGTCCTGCAGAAGCCGTTCAAATGAAACGGCCCAGCTTGCAACTCTTCTTTCCCGATGTCGCCGGCAGCTCTGGACGCTTGGGAGGCTCGCATTGCTGCTGAGGCTATTATCACTGACACAATCTTTCAAATCTGTGTTATTTAGCTCTGTTGTGGGAAGAAAGAACCAATTAATGTATCAACAAATTACAAAAACGCAAACTTTTCAGAAAATAAATTTCAGCTACGATTTCTGTATTAAACTATTGTTCTGACATCACCGTTGAGCTGGAGAGCAGAATCTTGCACAATCAGAACTTGGGCCTCACAAGCTCTTATCTCACTTGCAACCTGTACAAATTTGATTAGAGCCCAGGATGCACATGATCATCACAGGTTCAAGCACACCTTTGTGTCTACCATGTGGCTATCACTATGCTGATGCAAGCCAGCCCTATCTCTCTCTTCCACTGGTACCAGGAGAAGCAATGAAGGTGCTGAATCAGTGTCTGGAGGTCCAAGGGGTCTTGTTGGCTAGGAAAACCTATGCCCCGCTTGGGCTGGTGCAGAAGCTACATCCACTGCTGGATCGATAGATAATTTACTATTGCATTTTTCTTTTCTTTTTGTGTGTGTGTCGAAGTTATAGAATTTTATTGTGGCCTATTGGTGAAGGGCAGTATACACAATTTGTAAGACATGGAGAAGGAGGGCTGGATGAAGTTATGGGAGACACACAAAGTCAACCCATCACATCATGTGGACAAAGCCATACTTGCGCTCAGAGGGGGACAGGGGAGTGGGGTGGTGCAAGGGGACCTTGCCCTCTATTGGGGTGAGGAACCCTTTTCAGCTCAAGGGCTGCGTTCTGCTTGGGGCAGCCTTCCAAGAGCAACATACCCGCCGTGGGGGGGGGGGCTAGATGCAAAAATGGGCGGAGCAATGGGTGTATTTTAATGCAGTGGGCTAGTTTCCACACCCACAGCTCTACCTCTACCTCCTCTAGACAAGCAAAAGGCATTAATATAGGGTCTCTATTAATGACTTTAACAGTTGGAGTAGTACAGTTTTACTTTGCATTCCCACTCCAGCAGATGAAATTAAATATCCTTCTGGTAAGTTACTGTATTAGCAATTTTATGCACACTGATCAACAAACCCTCTCCTCCTTGTTATCCTCCTTGTTATAACATCTTCACAACTGTTACAAATAAAAATGCAAAGTGGGGAAATTGTAACTGAATGGAAAGGCAAATTCAAATAATTTTCCTATTTACCCATTTCTTGCTTTCATAAAAAATACTACCCAAAATGGAATCTTTTAAAAATAAAAAGCTAACAATATTACTGATTGTAAGAGGGCTTTTTTTAAAAAAGTTTTAGTTTAATAATCAATGCTGAAAATATTTAAGCAAAGAACTATCCTTTCAAAACAAATATTTCCTGTGCAATCATTTTTCCAGTGAAACAGCACAATCCTATTCAGAATGCCTATATCTCTAAACGATCATCACCATCACTGAAGGTATTACCTGGATAGAGCTGGTAAGAGCCACTGTAGTGCCATTTAACCAAATCCTTGAAACCATTCACTGAATACCATCCTTCTGTATCCATTCCTAGCGCAGATCCATTCCCCTAGAGCACGCTTGATCAACGCTCTCTGAACAGTGTGAAACATTGTTCTTCTGCAACACCTCCCGCTATATTACAACATCTTCTTCAAATAACTCTTCAACAAATTATGCATTTTTTTACTTGAACGTCTATTTCCCCTTATAGCCACAAGAGATATCCTCAATATACTTGGCACAAAGCATTATAAAAAAGCTGGATAAATAATTTAAAGAAAGGGCCTTCAACTGCTGTCGCTGAAGGAACATGAATTATTCACATTGTACTGGCATTGCAAGTAATGGCAGCTGATTTGGACAGCAAAGAAACGAAACAGGAATGTATCCCTCCATGCTCCTCAAAAGGCATTTCCTGCTAGCCATTACAAGGGGAGCAGGGGGAGAAATGGTTGGGTTTGTTTTGGGTGTTCTGTCACCCGCACTTTGACCACTGTCCTACTCATTCTTAAAGGTCCATTTCATGGTTTCCAGGAGGAGGATTACGTCAACCTGGTCTAACTGCTACTCCTCGCCCTTCTGTTCGTTTAAACTCAGTTCAGTCGGGGATCCTGGTGCAGGGGGCACTGCCTTTTTGACTCACAGGGCAGGGCGGGGACTAAGCAGCACGTTTCTGTTTTGCCTCAGGCGGTGAAACAGGATGCGCTCCCCCCCCCCCAGTCTAGTGGCATGGATATGTCCCCTTTCACATTCAGCCAGGCCTGGGACAGGTAAGAAGTGTGCATGCACACAAAAGCTCATACCAATGACAAACTTAATTGGTCTCTAAGGTGCTACTGGAAGGAATTTTTTTAAAATTTTGTTTCGACTATGCCAGACCAACACAGCTACCTACCTGTAACTACTCCTTGCCTTCTTTACCTATCCTCTTTCTCCCCTTTCCCTTTTCTGAGTTTAGCAGGATGTATTTCTCTAATAACCCAAAATACAAAATCACAGCCTCCGTAAAACCAGCTACAAAGAGTGATGAACTAAGATTAACTGGCAACTGTAAAAGGTTTGAAAGAGAAACAACCATTTTTGCCCCCTTCTCAGTGATAAAGATAAAAGTCTCTCCAAGAAAAACGCTCAGCAGAGCTGCGTTAGGGGACTCCTGATAGTAACTACAGAAAAAGAAGACGTGAGTGATCATTTCCAACATCTACAGCATCTCTAAAAGGATCTCTAGCATATTTCCTATCTACGAGCTATGAAGGTAAAACATTAAGAAAGGCCAGTGAAAGAGCTCTTCTATATTTAGATATTGATAAAATTGTAAATAAGCTTCACAATCACTAAAGGCATACCAAGGAAGGCAGAATACACACCTCACAGGCTTCAGCATGTACAAATTTTGCAACTTGAGTATACTTGTCTCTCTCTTCCTGTTCTCTTTTCTTATTGCACTGAGTCGGTTAGATAGTCTGGTTATGTGGACAGGGACTGTATTGTTTATTAACTTTATGGTGCTTTATTATTAGCAGCAGTTGTAATAGAGTAGGAGTGTTACTCTGTCAGTTTCCAGGCACTGATAGTGACTTTAATGCAAATCCTATTTGGGCATTTTAGGTATAATTAACAAGACGACAGGGCAGCATCTGGATGAGTAATCAGGTAGTACAGATGCCTTGATATGAGATCGGCCCATTGCACAACTATATTTTCCAGGATCACACCCTCCTGAAGGGAGCTCCTGGCAAACCTGGACCTGGCTAGAGGATGTAGACATTGCACAGAGAACATTCTTAGTGAACTACTACAGACAGAGATCAGCATTATATTCAATAAGCTACATTGAGAAATTAGTATTAGGTCTAGTTACAGGTAGGTAGGTCTGTTTTCCAAACAAATACAGCTAGCCATTATGTTGATTTTATTTCTTTATCTTTTTGCTAGCCGGTTTGAAGGTTGTTTTTGTTTTTATTGTTGTTTTACAACATGGGTAGGCAAACTAAGGCCTGCAGGATGGTCCAGGAATCAGCGTGTTTTTAAATGAGTAGAATGTGTGCTTTTATTTAAAATGCATCTCTGGGTTATTTGTGGAGCATAGGAATTTGTTCTCTTTTTTCCCCTTCAAAATATAGTTCGGCACTCCACAAGGTCCAAGGACCGTCCCCCTGCTGAAAAAGTTTGCTGACCCCTGTTTTACAATCAAGTGGTATACAAATTTTTATAAAATAAGGTTGCTAAAATTATCATCCAATGCCACAGTGCCAAATTACGAAACATCAAATATTTTCACATAATTAATGCTTACCTCCATCAGACACAGCTGCACACTGCAAAGAGAAAGGGGGGAAAATCAGTTACACATAAACTGCTATAGATAGTGAGCATTGTTCAGTTATCAAAAATATATGAACCAGACTTTTGTTCCAAATTCACTGATAATTTTGAGCAATCCATTGCAGCCCCTTCAGGACAATTTCATTCTCCCCACCAATGTCAACAAACGTGTTCCCACTGACTATAAAGGGAATAAGATCAATTTTGGATTGTACTGTAGATTAGTAACATTATTTGTATGTAAGGGTTTGAATCTATTCCCAAGGGTGACCAGTAGTCTTTGATGTATCTACAATGCACACTTAAGATAACCCAAAGGTTTCTTTTGTTCGTGTTTTGCTTTTAATGCAGACATCCAGGCCCTGCTCAAACTGAAGAGTTTTGAATTTAACATCTTAAGACAGTTTTCTTTGCTGCTTCTCCTACGCTCCATGTGGAACACAGGATTCATAAAATCTTACAAGGTCCAGAATGTTTAGAAATCAAAGAGGTTTTGTCCACATACAATTTAGGTTCAAAATATAAATTTGTTTCTTTCTGGCTTCTGTGTGGACTGCATTGAATATTTTTATTCATTTATTTTGCCAAATAAATAACCAGCACCAGGAGTCTAATATGATTAATCACAGATTTTTTTCCCAAACCAAGATTCAAAATACAGTCATCTTGCTTTCCAAGCCTATTCATAGCTTCTTAAAATTGTTCTGTAACTCAGTGTAAAATGTTAAATGTGTTAAATGTGTTAAATGTGTAAAATGTTGCTTCCCAGCAAAATTTATTATTTATCAGACTTACCGCTTCTGCCATCCCAAAGCCTTGAGGCAGGGAGCTAAACTAAATTATCCAACCATTCTTCCCCTCTTTCTATTGCGTGGACAGGCGGAGTCCCCGAAACCCGCAGGCGACCCCCCGAGCAGAAAAATACACCTATGGGATTCAAATTGGCCACAGCTTTGTTCAAATTCAGATGTAGGGAGACCTTGGCTTCAGGCATTGGGCATTATCCTTCCCAGTCCCCAGCTGGGGTTCTGGGAGGCTTCGGGGTCATCCACATGTATGGGGGTTGGGGCTGGCTCTGGAGAACATATGTTCAAGCAGAGAGAGCCCGCCCCCTGTTCGCCGCCGCTGGTAGAGGGAAGTGATGACACCTATTGGTATGGTCAAGGCTTCCCCCAAATCTTGTCACCGCAAAGGGGTGAGGTCTCCGCCTCACGCCCCTCCCTCTAGGAAAATCGCCAAAGAATTCCGCCCAAGGCCTGACACCGCCAAGTTGTGACGTATTGCTACGGGAAAGGCGAAACCTGCCAATGCAGGGAAATTCCTTTCCGACCCTTCAACAGCGGCCTTAACGCAGCAGTGCCTGAGAACCTGTAGAGAAAAGGTTAGCCTGCAAAGGAAATTGAACGAGGGTGTGGAGGGTGGGAGAAGCTCTGGAACCAACTGGCGCTTGGAGGTAAGATTCAAATGCTATTGTCCTAGCCGGTTTGTCCCTCCCCTTACCTGGCCATCCCCTGGCAACACCTCCCCAGGCAGGATTGGATGCCAGGCTTGGGTAGGCGGAGACCCCTGGCATCCTACCTGGGAAGGCGGTGCCAGTCCTGAACTTCCAGGGAGCTGCCCTCTGGGATCAAAAAGCGCCCCCCATTGATGTGTGGAGTGGTCATTACCAAAATGCATACGAGGAAACAAAACTCCAAATAGTTTAAGCTGGCAAGTCTAGAAAAGAATTCCAAACCTAAGTGTCAGCCACTGATGGGGGAGGTCCTTTCTGTTCAGTTTCTGTTAATTGGTTAATTGGTTCTCATGGGAAACTTACAGATTCTGGCTTCACACAATTAACTCAAGGCAGTGTCAATTTACTCTTGGCAGAAAGCCAAGGTCTGCCTGACCTAGAAACTACTCTCTCTGATTGGTTAACGACCAGCACTGAACTCTGTTATCTAGGAATGCTAGCACAGTTGGTTTTTGTTAGGTGTTAGGAGTAGAAGTGCTGTGTATATGGTTGGAGAGAGAGAGAGTAAGGATTTATTTTGCTTTGCTTTGTATGCAGAAACTCTGCTGCTTTTATTTTCTTTTAATAAATCCTGTAAATAGTTATTCTGCGTCTAGCCGACTAGTCATTTCCACCTCAACTAGCTTCTGCGTTGTGCAGGAAAACTCTGCTACGTTTGGGCTAAAGCCACTAGAGCTATGCCTGACACTTCAAAATTCTAAGAGGTTATGGGTATCATGCTGCCAGCCTGAGTTGTGGTGGTGTCAGCGTAAGCGGAGAGGTTCCAGTAGTTCCAGAAGTCGCTGTTCCTGTGGCGTTGGTGCAGCGGAAGGACACTGGCTGGTTCCTGACTGTCGTGAGCTGGTGACGCAGTGGACTCAAGGACGACAGCTGCAGCGTGTGAGTGCTGGGTGCTGTGGTTCCTGTTCTCTCTCAGTGGCCGTGAGTAGCTGGTTCCAGGTTCCAGGGACATCGCTCTCAAGATGGCCTCACAACCAGTTCAGATGGCTTTTGAGCGTCTGAATGACTCCAATTACTTGCTGTGGTCGGAACGCATGCAGGCAGTGCTGCAGAGGGATCATCTCTGGCAAGTGGTGAGTAAGTTTCCTGCGAAGCCTGATGATCAAGACCTCGATAAAGACCAAAGAGAAAGGGCCACAATTGTCTTGGGGCTGGAAGATTCCCAGTTGCCGTATGTGAGGGGAATCAAGACAGCTAGAGGTGTGTGGCAAGCACTTAAAGAACTCCATGTGCGTGAGACAGCGGTTTCCAAGCTGTTTATTCGCAAGGCATTGTACAAGGCAATGTTACAGCCTGGGGTTACAATGCAGGAACACCTACACAGTCTGCAGTTAAAGTTTGTTGCGCTTCAGGAAAGAGACTGTGCGTTAGACCAGCAGGAGAAGGTGGCTATCATTCTGAGCTCTCTCCCGGAAAGCTGGGATAATCTTGTTATGTCTCTAGAAGCAATGAAAGAGGGTGATTTAACAGTCAGTTATGTTACTGGGCGTTTGATTGAAGAATGGCAGAAGAAGCAAGAAAGGTCGTTGGCTGCAGAGGCTTCTACAAGCGGGCGGTTTGGAAGGAGTTCTCATGCCGTACCAGAGGTGAAGCAGCAGCAGCGTGCCAGTGAGGAGTCAGCGTTTGCTGTTAGGCGTTGTTTCCGATGTGGGTCTTCAGCGCATCTAAAACGTCAATGTCCGGAGTTGGTCAAGTCTCAGCGGCCGGTGCAGGAGCAGAGACAAGATCAGCAGCAAAAGCAGCAGCAGCAGTGTAAAAAGAAATTCTTCAAACGAAAACAATCGGCTCAGCTGGTGACCGCCGAGGTCAAGATTGCTGAGGAGAAACAAGCTGTCTGGGTGGTCGATTCGGGAGCATCTCGGCACATTGTAAATTCAGATGAATTGTTTGTTTCCAAGAACTCGGCACAGCGCATCCAGGTGGCTCTAGCAGACGGAAGTACTTCCGAAGTGATTTCGGGGGGTGCAGTTTTTGTTCCTTGTCTGCGTGAATGCCTGCAAAATGTACTGTGTGTGCCTTCATTAAGGAGCAATCAGATGTCTGTAGATTGTTTGCTAAAAGCTGGGTTTAAAGTGCATTTTGAAGGAGACAGTTGCATGATTAAGAAGGCTGGTGAGATTTTAGGCACTGGTAGTAAGTCAGAAGGAGGCTTGTTTTGGCTTAAAGCAGGATCTCAAGTTGCAGCAGTGGTCAGTAAATCTCAGCCTGCAGTGAGCAACAAAGCTATGCATGACAACTGTGTGCACTTATTGCACAGGAAAATGGGGCATGCTGGCTGGAAAAGTGTACTGAAAATGTCTGAATTGGCAGATGGGTGCAATTTAAAGAGTTGTAACCAGTTCCTTGACTGCAATATTTGTAAAAAGGTTAAAACCCACAGAGTCTCTTACCCCAGGAGTGATAGAGTTAGTGAGTCACCGCTACAGCTAGTTCACATGGATGTAGTTGGTCCATTTGCTGTAAGCAGGGGTGGGTCGCGTTTTTCTCTAACAATTGTTGATGACGCAACACGTTACACTTGGTGTTATCCAATGAAGAATAAGGGTGACGTGTTCACTAAATTTAAAGGCTGGGTGGCATCTGTGGAAAGGTTTCTGTCCCTTAAACTCAGAAGGATTCAGACGGACAGAGGTGGGGAATTTATGTCAAATGCTTTCAGAGATTGGTTACAGAAGCGTGGCATTGGGCATAGGAAGACGAAAGCTTTTTCCCCAGAAGAGAACGGCATTGCAGAGCGAAAACACAGATCTCTTCGGGAGATGATGTTTGCCATGCTTGATGATGCTGATTTGCCCATGTCTTATTGGGGGGAGAGCATGCTCACCGCGTGTTATCTCCAAAACAGACTCATTCATCAAACAATAGGGACAACTCCGTACTTTAAATTGTTTGGCAAAAAACCCAAAATTGACCACTTGCATGTGTTTGGGTCAAAAGCCTGGGTATTAATTCCAAAACAAATGAGAAAGAAGGGAGATCCTAAGACCAAACAGTTAGTGTTTGTGGGCTACCAGGAGCTAGGAAAGGGTTTCCGCTTTGCTGAAGGGACAAATGGCATTGTGATCTCCAGGAATGCAAGTTTTTGTGAACATAGTGGCTGGGAGAGACTACATGCCAATACTGAGGTTTGGTTTGAACCTTCCCAGGGGCTTCGTGACTCTGAAGGTAAACATAGAGAATCGGAGTCTGAGGGGGAGGAAAGTTCAGATAAGAGTTCTCAAGAAAGTGCAATTAGCCACAGACCAGTTGCTAAGCAACAGAAGAGAGGTCATAGTTCTGAGGAGGAAAGTGGGTCAGAAGAAAAATTTTCTCCCAGAAGATCTAAAAGACAAAACAAAGGAGTGCCTCCAGAGCGGTTTTCTCCAGATACTGCAAATGTGTTTAGTGTAATTGCAGAGCCCAAGAGTTTTCAGGAGGTGTTAAAGTTACCAAAAGAGGAGGCAGAGCTTTGGAAACAGGCAATGGAGGAAGAGATGTCCTCTCTGAATGAGCACAAGGTTTTTACACCAGTAGCAGCGCCTGAGGGGGCAAAGATTGTAGGCTGCAGGTGGGTGTACAAACTTAAACCTCTGGTGACAGGAGGGTACAAATATAAAGCTCGTTTAGTGGCTCAGGGATATTCTCAGAGGCCTGGAAAAGATTATGACGAGACTTTTTCCCCTACCGCTAAGGGGGACAGTGTAAGGCTAATTCTAACGCTTGGAGCAAAGAGAAAACTCCAGTTAAATCATTTTGACATACAGGCTGTGTCACAGTGGCCGGAGTGGACTACTTCAGAGTAACGACGCTACGCAGCTCTGCATTTTATTCTTTTATTGGTGCTGCGTATTTACAGTGCTCAAGTCATTGCTATTTACACGGAGCGATGTTGTCAGTCGGTTTCAGAACCTCCTAATGGCTTTTGGCGCGTCTTTCTCCAACACAAAAGCTTTGGCAGACCCATCCTCTTGCCCCTCCTCTTCCTGCGTAATTCTGGAGTTGGGGGGATGGGTCTTCCCCCCTTACTTGCCCCTTCCTGTCCCACCTGGGACCCTGGCTCCTTTACCTTGCCTGAGCCTCGGACACGACTTCCTGCTTCCCCACTGGAATCGGAGCTCTCCCTGCTTTCCCCTTTGCTCGGGGACGGGCTTGAACTCAGGAGGGGAGGGACTTCGCGATATCCCTTGTCCCTCACATCCACCCCCCTCCCAAGCTCTCCTTCACCCCTCCCCAGGCCCCCCCCATGTGTCGGTGACGATTGGAAGCCCAAAAACTCGGTGCTCTCCGAGCCCGTTGGTGTGAACACCTCCCCCCAGTCCTGCGAGCCCCCCCCTTCCGCCTGGGAGGACGGGAATCCCAAAAAGTCCGTGGCGTCTGAGCTGGTGGGGGTAAAAACGTTCTGCCAATCTGCTCCTTCCTCTGACTGGGTGGATCTCGGTGACACCCATACCTCATCCTCTGGTTCCTCAAACTCCGCTTCCCAGCGCCATGGTGAGCTGCTCTCCCGTGCCTCCTCCTCCTCCCCCTCCCTTTCCATGTGCCAGGGCTTGGGTCTGTGGGGAAAGAGGGCGTGAAATTCTTCCACCAAGAATTCCTCCTGTATCTGAGTGGCTGGGACCCATTCATTCTGGGACGGTGGAGCATCCTCCCATGCCATGAGGTACTCCAGTCCCCCCACCCCCCACCTTGAATCCAGGATGGCCGTGGCCTCATTGAGTTGCTCCCTGCCTTCCCTCTCCCCCCCTCCCTCGGGGGTTAGTTCGCTGTCTCGGAGCCTGCTGCTTTCCCTGTACGGCGACAGCAGCGATCTATGAAACACTGGATGCACCCTCATGTCCTCTGGCAGTGCCAGCCTGTATGCCACCGGGTTTACCTGTTGCGTGACCGTGAAGGGGCCCAGCCTTTTGGGTGCCAGCTTTTTGCACCTCCCTCTGGTGGGAAGGCCCTCCGAGGACAACCACACCTTGTCCCCCACCCTGATGACCTCCCCTTGTCGCCTGTGGCGATCTGCCCCCTTTTTGTACGCTTCCTTGGCCCTCTCCAAGTGTTCTCTGAGCTGCTGGTGCACCGTCTCCAGTTCCTCTGCCCAATCCTCAGCCTGTGGGCCCTCCTCCTCCTCCTCCTCCCTCTCCCTCTCTGGGAAAGATCTGAGGTCGCGCCCGTAATTGGCCTTAAAAGGCGACACCCCTGTGGAGACGTGCACTGCATTGTTGTAGGCAAATTCTGCTAGTGGCAAGCGATCCACCCAGTCCGTTTGCCGCTGGCTGACGTAGCATCTCAGGTACTGCTGCAGAATGGCGTTGACCCTCTCCGCTTGTCCGTTGGTCTGCGGGTGTCTAGCCGTCGACAAGCTGACCTCCACCTGCAGGAGGTTCATGAGCCGCCGCCAGAACCTGGAAACAAATTGGCGGCCACGATCCGAAATAACCCTTAAAGGTAATCCATGCAGTCTGAAAATGTGATCAACAAACAGTTTGGCTGTCTCTTCTGCCGAGACTGCCCTGGCACACGGTATAAAGTGACACATTTTGGACATGAGGTCCACCACCACCAACACTGCAGTCTTACCCCTGGACGAAGGCAGATCTGTGATGAAGTCCATGGACACCACTTCCCACGGCCTGTGTGGTGTGGCTAAGGGCTCCAGCAACCCTGGTGGCGCTGCTCTGACCACCTTCGCCCGCTGGCAGGTGGTACAGCCCCTTACATAGTCTCTAACATCTTCCCGCACCCCTGGCCACCAGAAGTGTCTCATGACTAGGTGAGTGGTCTTGTCCCTTCCAAAATGCCCCGCTGTAGGGTTGTCGTGCATCTGCTTGAGGACCGTACGTCGAAGCTGGGTGGTGGGCAGGTACAGCGCACCCTTGTAGAAAAGCAGCCCTCTGCGTTCTGCAAAGTCTTTTGCCTGCTCCCTCCCCCCTCTCAGTTCTCTGAAGATGCGGTTGGCAAATTCATCCGCTGCCGTCAGTGCTGTGAGTTCTGCCTCGCTCACCACTGCTGCTCCGCAGGACCATGCCGACGGGGGGAAAATGTGCCTTGGGGCTGGTGGCGCCTCCTCCTCCATGTACTCTGGCTTGCGGGAGAGGGCATCCGCCCTGACATTCTGCTCCCCCGGGATGTAGTGGATGGAGAAGTTGAAGTTCGAGAAGAACTCTGCCCACCGTATCTGCCGCTGGTTGAGTACCCTGGCAGTTCTCCAGAACTCCAGGTTCTTGTGGTCTGTGCACACCTGGATGGGGTGTTTGGCGCCCACCAGGAAGTGTCGCCAGTGCTGGAACGCAGCGTAGATCGCGAGAAGTTCCCTATCAAACACTGTGTAGTTGCGTTCAGGCTGTGTCAGCTTCCTGGAGAAGAAGGCACAGGGTCTCCACTCCCTGTTGGCGTCCAGTTGCAACAAAATCGCGCCCACAGCTTTTTCCGAAGCATCTGTCTCAATGCGTAGGGGCGCGTCCTGCACCACATGGAACAGGTTTTGGTCTGAGGCGAACACTCTCTTGAGGCTTTCGAACGCTGCTTGCGCCTCTGGTGTCCACTTGAACTTCTGCTTGCCTCTCAGGCAGTCCGTGATGGGAGCCGTAACGCGAGAGAAGTTCTTGATGAACTTCCTGTAGAAGTTAGCGAAGCCTAGTAGGCGTTGGGCATCTTTGCGCGTCCTGGGGCTGTGCCAGTCCAGGATGGCCTGCACCTTGTCCTTGTCCATCGCCAGCCCCTTGTCTGACAGCTTGTAGCCCAGGAAGTCCACCTCTTTGGTGTGAAACTTGCACTTCTCCAGCTTCACATACAGGTGGTTCTCCTTCAGGCGTTGCAACACCTCTCTGACATCTTTCACATGCTGCACTGGGTCATTCGAGTAGATAAGGATGTCATCTAGGAAGACCAAGCATTTCCTGAAGAGGAGGGACCCCAGGACGTGGTGCATGAAGGCCTGGAAGCATGCTGAGCCCCCTTGCAAACCGAAGGGCATCACCAGATATTCAAAAGAGCCCAGAGGCGTGAACATCGTGGTTTTCCATTCATCTCCTTCCCGGATCCTGATCAAGTTGTACGCCCCCCTTAGGTCCAGCTTGGTGAAAATCTTGCCCCTGCGTGCCGCTGTCAGGAGATCATCCACTCTGGGCATGGGGAAAGCCACTGGCTCTGTCACCGAATTCAGCCGTCTAAAGTCCACCACAAGACGGCGCTGTTGCGTGTCTTTCTTGTCCACCCAGAAGACCGGGCTGCCCCCTGCTGCCTTGCTTTCTCTGATGAACCCCCGCTTGAGGTTCTTGTCGATGAAAGCGTGCAGATCCTCCAGCTCCTGGTCTGACATGGCGTACAGCTTGGCTGGGGGTATCGTCGCCCCTGGCACCAGGTTGATCTGGCAGTCAAACGGCCTGTGCGGGGGTAGGTGGTCGGACTCAGCTTCGCTGAAGACCTCCTGCAGGTCCCAGTACTGCTTGGGTATCGCCTCACCCCCTTTGATATGCATGGTGGCCACCGTGGCTATCGGAGGCCCCTCCCCTGGTTGGTGCTGCATGCAATGTTCCAGACAAAAGTCTGACCCAAACGTGATGCACCTCTGGTGCCAACTGATGGAGGGGTCGTGGCGCGCCAGCCAGCTCATGCCCAAGACGATGGGGGGGTCTGAGATGGTGGTGACGTTGAACGCCAGTGTCTCTGAGTGCCTTCCCACCGTCATTCTCATGGGGGGGGTTTGATGTGTGATGGCCCCTCCCAGCAGCTCCCTGCCGTCAATGGTTGCCACGTGCAGAGGAAAATCCAACTGCAAAAGCTGGATTTGGTGCTCTTCTGCAAAGCTTCTCGAGAAGAAGTTGGCGGACGCCCCACTGTCAATTAAGGCGAGGACCGTCAGGGGATAGCCATTTGGGAGCGTGAGCGTCACTTCTAGAACCACTCCTGCTCTGGGAGGGGTGGGCTGGCTCTGCACCTCTCTGTGCGGGTGGGCGGGCTGGGGCTGTTGTCTGCTGACCGTGCCTGGCTGCTGCCCCTTGTCTCCTGCAGCCAGGCTTTCCCGTTTCCCTGCTGTGGTGCTGCGTCAGTGGGGGAGGGTACCACCGTTCCCGCCTTTCCTTGCCACTCCCTGCGATGTGGGCAGTCCCTGACGAGATGCTGGGGTGAGTTGCAGAGAAAGCAATTCCCGCCCCTTCCCTCCTTGCGTCTTGGCGCCGCTGGGGTTTGAAAAGCCCGCGCGCGCGCGCTATCAATCTGCATGGGCTCCTGGTCCTGGCTGGCTCCAGGCGTGGCTTGAAAGGGTTGTTGAGGGAGTGGCTTCTCCTGCGACCGTGGGAACCAAGCCCGCTTTGCGCGCGTCGCTTGCTTGTCGTTCCACCGGGATTCCTGCCTCACCCCCACCGCCAGAGCTGCTTTGCTCAGCTGATCCATAGTACTGGGCTTTGGACCTCTCGAGAGTTCATCCTTCACCTCCTCGCTCAAACCCAAGTAAAACGCAGCTTGCATGGGAGGCGAATCCAAAACCCACCCCAGTCTGTGCACCAGCATGGTGAATTTCGCCCAATATGCGCGAACTGTCATATTTCCTTGGCGTAAATTATGCAGTTCCTCCTTAGTCTGGTCCAAATGACTATCGGACGAATACATCGTCCTCAAACCTTCTAGAAATTGTTGGACATTTTTCATGCAAGGATTCTTGGTTGCGATTAACGGTCTTAGCCACTCCCTGGCTGCTCCGGTGAGATGTTCCACAATAAACGCTACTCTGTGCTCATCATCGGGGAACTCATTCTGGTGCAGCTCAAGAGCATACACGATCTCAGTCTCAAAGCCCTGAAACTCCTTCGGGTCTCCATTGAACTTGCTTACAAGGGTCCCTGCTCTCCTTCCTGGCAGCACTTGGACTTGGGGAGCCCCTCCCGCCTTGTTTTTCTCTGCATCCAGCTTGTTTTGGAGGTCTACCGCCACCGCCCTTAAATGCTGCTCTTTTTCCTGGAGCTCTCTCACCTGTTCCGCAAGTTGTAGCCGGTCGTCCTGGACCTTCTTAGTCTCCTCTTTAGCTGCCTTCAATTCTCCCTGCGCCTGCAGCGACAGCTGTTGCAGTTCTAGCTGGGCTTGCTCAGCGATCTGCCGCCACTTCTCCGCCTCGGACACGCTCATCCCGGCAACTCCAAAGTAGCCCAAAAATGATTAGGAGGTTGCTGTCACAGTGGCCGGAGTGGACTACTTCAGAGTAACGACGCTACGCAGCTCTGCATTTTATTCTTTTATTGGTGCTGCGTATTTACAGTGCTCAAGTCATTGCTATTTACACGGAGCGATGTTGTCAGTCGGTTTCAGAACCTCCTAATGGCTTTTGGCGCGTCTTTCTCCAACACAAAAGCTTTGGCAGACCCATCCTCTTGCCCCTCCTCTTCCTGCGTAATTCTGGAGTTGGGGGGATGGGTCTTCCCCCCTTACTTGCCCCTTCCTGTCCCACCTGGGACCCTGGCTCCTTTACCTTGCCTGAGCCTCGGACACGACTTCCTGCTTCCCCACTGGAATCGGAGCTCTCCCTGCTTTCCCCTTTGCTCGGGGACGGGCTTGAACTCAGGAGGGGAGGGACTTCGCGATATCCCTTGTCCCTCACAGGCTGCATATTTACATGCATCATTATCAGAAGACCTGTATCTAGCTGAACCGCCTGGTTATGAGACAGGTTCCAATAGAGTGCTGAAATTAAACAAAGCTCTATATGGGCTCAAACAGGCTGCAAGATCTTGGAACAAATGTTTTCATGAGGCCTTAGTGTCATTTGGTTTCAAGCAGAGTACAGCTGACAATTGTGTTTATGTACGTGGTACAGGCAGTAATCAAGAGTTTTGTCTGCTCTATGTAGATGACGTATTGTATGCTTGCAAGACAGACAAACAAACTAAAAGGTTTGCCAAGCAATTGTCAAGTAAGTTCAAAGTGAAGGACTTAGGCCCTGTTCGGGCATATCTAGGGTTGGAAGTGTGCTGGGCCCAAGATGGCAGCTGCCTAATTAGTCAGCAGAACAAAATTAAACAGCTATTGACTACGTACAGGATGCAGGATTGCAAAGGGGCAGCGGTACCTATGGATCCAGGTTTCATAAAAACACTTCATACAGATGAGAGTCCTGTATTTGAACATCCAGAGGTATATCATTCTTTAATTGGAAGTCTATTGTATCTAGCACAATGGTCCAGACCTGATATTAGCTATGCAGTAGGCATACTAAGTAGATTGGTCTCAAAACCCACACTAAATGCCTGGAAAGGGGTAAAGCAAGTTCTGAGATACCTCAAACAGACAATTGGCTATATGTTACAACTAAATTCTTCAGAGGATGAAATGTTGAGTTGCTACTGTGATAGTGACTGGGGAAATTTGCCAGATAGAAAATCTGTCACAGGATTAGTCATAATGTTCGGTGGAGCTTTAATTAGCTGGCGATCGCGCAAGCAAAACGTTGTAAGTGTGTCATCAACGGAATCGGAGTACGCCGCATTGAGTGAATTGTGCAACGAAGTGGTTTATTTCAAGCGTTTGTTAGCAGATTTAAATGTAAATTGTGGAGAACCAGTACAAGTTTACATTGATAATCAGGCTTGTATAACTTTAAGTAAAACAGAGGGTTTCAAGTCACGTTCCAAACATATCGCTGTAAAATACCAAAATGTTCGTTGCAGTGTACAAGACAATGTAATCACATGTACTTATGTATCAAGTGAAGAAAATGTGGCAGATGTATTAACTAAACCATTGGCAAAGATAAAGAACAAGCAAATGTGCAAGGGTTTAGGTTTGCTGGAAAAAATGAGTGAACAGTAAAAGTTCCTACACAGGTGTTAATAGATGTTAATTGTCCAGCAGAATCTGTGAGGGGGTGTTCAGTTTCTGTTAATTGGTTAATTGGTTCTCATGGGAAACTTACAGATTCTGGCTTCACACAATTAACTCAAGGCAGTGTCAATTTACTCTTGGCAGAAAGCCAAGGTCTGCCTGACCTAGAAACTACTCTCTCTGATTGGTTAACGACCAGCACTGAACTCTGTTATCTAGGAATGCTAGCACAGTTGGTTTTTGTTAGGTGTTAGGAGTAGAAGTGCTGTGTATATGGTTGGGGAGAGAGAGAGTAAGGATTTATTTTGCTTTGCTTTGTATGCAGAAACTCTGCTGCTTTTATTTTCTTTTAATAAATCCTGTAAATAGTTATTCTGCGTCTAGCCGACTAGTCATTTCCACCTCAACTAGCTTCTGCGTTGTGCAGGAAAACTCTGCTACGTTTGGGCTAAAGCCACTAGAGCTATGCCTGACACTTCAAAATTCTAAGACTTTCTCCATACTGTGAAGGAAGAAGGGCAGATCAGCTCCCCAAACTGGGGTTTAGCTACCCCTTCTTTAGACTCCCCCCCCTCCTTCAGGTGGAAGTGACATACAAAGGGAGAGGGAACAATTTCAGATTTCAGTGCAGCTGTGATTAAGCAGCAGCCTCTCCCCACCCTAGCTAAAGGTAGCAGTGCAAAACATTCCTCTTATTTGGCAGTGAGTGTGAAGCAGGAGTGCTCTCTCCTGACATTGAGTTTAGTCCAGGTTTCTCTTATTAGAATAATAGAATCATAGAGTTGGAAAAGACCACAAGGGCCATCCAGTCCAACCCCCTGCCAAGCAGGAAGCACCATCAAAGCATTCCTGACAGGTGGCTGTCAAGCCTCTGCTTAAAGACCTCCAAAGGAGGAGACTCCACCACACTCCTTGGCAGCAAGTTCCACTGTCAAACAGCTCTTACTGTCAGGAAGTTCTTCCTAATGTTCAGGGGGAATCTTCTTTCTTGTAGTTTGAATCCATTGCTCCGTGTCCGCTTCTCTGGAGCAGCAGAAAACAACCTTTCTCCCTCCTCTATATGACATCCTTTTATACATTTGAACATGGCTATCATATCACCTCTTAACCTTCTCTTCTCCAGGCTAAACATACCCAGCTCCCTAAGCCGTTCCTCATAAGGCATCATTTCCAGGCCTTTGACCATTTTTGGTGCCCTCCTCTGGACACGTTCCAGGTTTTCAATATCCCTTTTGAACTGTGGTGCCCAGAACTGGACACAGTACTCCAGGTGAGGTCTGACCAGAGTAGAATACAGTGGTACTATTACTTCCCTTGATCTATATGCTATACTTGCTGAAATCAAGATATGCTACATCCACAGCATTCCCTTCATCTACCAGGCTTGTGACTGTCAAAAAATGAGATCAGATTAGTCTGACATGACCTATTTTTCAGAAACCCATGCTGACTTTTAGTGCTCACAGCCTTCCTTCCTAGGTGCTCACAGACCATTTGCTTAATGATCTGCTCTAGAATCTAATCTTTCCTGGTATTGATGTCAGCTTTATGTCAACTTTATGCTTTCCAGTTTGACTTCACCCCCAGAATCGCACTCCATTGCCTTTCAAGACAGATGGATGCCAGCAATCATGGTTATTATAGTACTGAACTTATGTGAATGGTTGCATGGCCATCTGCTTTAGCTGAGATTCCTGAACTTCAGGGGTGGACTACATGACCCTTGGGGTCCCTTCCAACTCTACAATGCTATGATTCTATGACTATTGGATTGTCTATGGGATATGCATCTGTGGGGAATGAAATATGTAAATAAACTGACTATGGTTCTTTTTTTACCCATTTTTTCATGTAGGCCTTTTATTTCTAAAGACTAAATGTAGGCAAATGCCTGTCACATCCTGTTCTCGTTATTTCCAGCATGCAGATGGTTGAACTGTAAAGCAACCAGTTTAGGGCCAAGTAATGAACTGTTAGTTTAGACAGTGAACCTTTTAAAAAAAGATGCAGAACACTATGATAGCCTAGATCTTCCCCCATCCCTGCCAATTTATTAATCTTTTCAACACATTTTCTCAGTTCCAGTAACTCCATAGGAATACTGACAGGTATAGTAACAATTTAAAAAATAATAAAAATCTAGAGAGATGTGTGACATCTTAAGTCTTTCCTACCTCTTATTCTCAGTTTTTGTCCATTTACAGGAAAGTAATCAAATAAATCATTTGCAACAGTTGAGTGTTTCAACCCTAAACAAGATCCCTATTTCACACAATCACAGATCATGTTAAGTGTCTAGCTGCTTGAGGATCACAGTCATAGTTGCTTCCATTCACAAATCTGGCATTTGACTGCACATCAAACATTTATAAAACAGTTTAGAAAAAAGATTGGGATATTTAGAATTGATATCTAAAGTGGACACAATCCGCCTGCCACTTTGATACACAAATCCCAGACTACTGAAGGGAAGCAATTTTGATTTGATCATGATTCCAGAGCCGGGAAATGACCCTTAATATACAAAATTGTATAGAACTATTTGCCTCCTTAACATGTATCATGAGATTATTCCCAAAAAGATCATCTCTTTTCTATTGTCTCTTTTTTTTGCTGATAAGCAATTTAAAAGGGTACCCCTCATAAATGCCTTAGGGGCCTCCCAAATTATTTCAATTATAGGAATTAATCCGGCATTACTGTCCAAATATTATAGCCATTTCTTTATTAAGCAGAAGAAACTTGTTTAGGCGACAACTTTCCTAGTTTCATTATATCTAGCAAAATCAAATTCTAAACTTGGGGCCTGCTTTGCATAGGTCTGTGCAGCAACATGACAAGCCATTGTTTTGTCAGTCAACTTTGCAGAAAGGTGTGTGTGGTGGGGAACCAATATTTAATTGGTTAGGAATTCCAGACACTGATTCAGCACTTGATCCAGACACAGAGCTGGGTGTCATCAGCATACTGTCCTCATGACACTGTGTCTCATATCCCTAATGATCACACCCAACACCTCCATATAGATCAGGCATCCCCAAACTTCGGCCCTCCAGATGTTTTGGACTACAATTCCCATCTTCCCCGACCACTGGTTCTGTTAGCTAGGGATCATGGGAGTTGTAGGCCAAAACATCTGGAGGGCCGCAGTTTGGGGATGCCTGATATAGATGTTACAAAGCAGGGAGGACAGGATGGAGCCCTGCAGGATCCCACCACACAAATGCCATGGGGTTGAAGTGAAGTCCCTCCTTGCTATTCTCTGGTATCAATCCTGTAGGTCAGTGGTTCCCAACAGGTGGTCCGCGGACCCCCAGGGGTCCGCGAGCTATGCCAGAGGGGTCCGCAAGATGCTAAAAAATATATTAAATATATTTCGTATGATAACAGATGTTTTGTTTTGGCCGCTTCCTGCATGAGCAGAGTCTAGCGCAAAACTAGAATTAGATAGAGGCAGTAGTTCTGCTGTATGCCGTTAGGTGGCGCTTTACAAACACTACTGTTTTGCAAAGAGGCAGCGCGCGCATTCTACTAACGCTCACCTCCCCAAGATGCTTTGCGCACGTCGGCTTCATTTGTGCGCTACTGCGCAGGTACCCTGTCTTCTCCATTCCCCTCCCTCCTCCCTGGCGCGCGCTGCCTCTTTGCAAAACAGTAGTGTTTGTAAACAAAGCGTTGTTTTTCGCGGAAGCTACAGTTCGTGTAGTTAAAAATGGACCGTTGGTTAAAAAGTGGTTCCTCTCATTAAGAACTGAAAATTTAAACTAACTGTATACTGATGGAGTACTCTGTTGTAACTGTAAAAAACATATAAATAAAATATAAAAAGACTCTTAATTTGGCTCTCACTTTTTAATTTTGGGATTAGGAATTAATGGGGGTCCTTGTCACAATAGCGGCTCGATGAGGGGTCCTTGAGAAAATTTTGTTGGGAACCCCTGCTGTAGGTAGAAGTGGAATCACCGTAGCAATGTACCCTCAGACCTTAACCAAGGAAGATAATATGGCTGATGGTATTAAAAGCTGTTGGAGAGACTGAGGAGAATTAACAGGGTCCAGCTCCCCTGTGCCTCTTGACCTGGGTGACTAGCCAGATTGAAATGGGCCTTGTACCAAATCACTTCCAAATATTAAATCTGCTTCCCCAACGAGTCGTCATTTTTTATTACAAGCTGGTGGAGAAAATAGCTATTACCAAAATTAGAAGCATGTATACAACATAATGATATGGTTTCCGAACTCCTATTTTATAAACAAATAGTGAGCCCTCTAGTGCATCTAGCACAGTGTAACCTACCATATTAATTATATATATATAAAAAAATTATCCAACTGGACAAAAACAACAACAACCCTAGTCTCCATTTTCTTGTCTCATGAATCTACCACATTTTACTCTTTTACCTTGATTAATGAACGGTACAATCCTACACCTGTCAACTTAGAAGCAAGTCCTGAAGAGTTCAGCGGAGCTTGACTTCCAGATAAATGCATATGGAATTGTAGCCAAAAATCAGTATTATAGACCAGAAGAAAAATAAATGGTGTTCAAACTATGTTGCATTCTTAGTGATGGGAACCTCTTCTTATTGGGGATAATTTTTAAAGACATCCTGAAGATGTCTGCTCCTCCGCCTCTCCCCTCCTTAAGATTTTGCCATCTTCTTCAATGCCATAATTGAATCTATTTGCTCTGACACCCCTCTCTCCTCCCTCTTCCAGATCTCCCTCCTTCAGAACCTCCGTCAACTCTTTTTCTCATTGTTTAACTTTTACCCTTGAACGACAACCACTTGCTGGCTGTAATGGGGGTTTGTGTGTGCATGTGTGTGCATGGTCTAGAATGTACTGTAAAGGTAAAGGGACCCCTGACCATTATGTCCAGTTGTGACCAACTCTGGGGTTGCGGCGCTCATCTCGCATTATTGGCCGAGGGAGCCGGCGTACAGCTTCCAGGTCATGTGGCCAGCATGACAAAGCCGCTTCTGGCGAACCAGAGCAGCACACGGAAACGCCGTTTACCTTCCCGCTGTAGCGGTCCCTATTTATCTACTTGCACTTTGACGTGCTTTCGAACTGCTAGGTTGGCAGGAGCTGGGACCGAGCAACGGGAGCTCACCCTGTGGCAGGGATTCGAACCGCCGACCTTCTGATCAGCAAGCCCTAGGCTCTGTGGTTTAACCCACAGCACCACCTGCGTCCCTGCAGAATGTACTGTACAAAAGGTAAAAAGAAGTCAGATCTGTTGACTTGTGGCTCCTGGAAGGTTACATACATTCCTTGGGCTACTTTACTTGGCCCTTCACTATTCTCTCCATATTTAGTGTCCCTGGAAAACATCTTCACATCCTACAGCTTTCAATACTACCAAAGATACTGACAACTTTGGAATTATTATCGCTGAGGATAGGTCACTGTTTTAAATGTTTTTCATTGTTTCTACATTCTTTAGACATGTTTTTACCTGTATTGCTTTACCACTTTGTTGATTGCTACTCTGGGAGGAAGGACAAGATAGAAATAAAATCAACAAATAAAAAAGTAGTTTATATGCTGATGAAATTCTGAACCAGACGTGTATCTCCAAGTGCTTCTCCTGAAATTTCCACTTGTATGCTTTATGGTTCTCTCAAGCTCAGAATGTCCAAAACAGTATTTTCATCTTTTTTATTTGTATGCATTTTTCTTAATTTACGCCTTCAACATTTGAGTCAAGGCAATTTATGAACATATAAAAACCGCTAAAATAGTTTTAAAAATTGTGCAAAAAATAACAAGGCAGGTTTAAAAATAATACAAAAATAATCAGAGGCACCTTCTCATGAAGCTGGAAATGCCTGTTGAAATGAAAAATCTCTTGCGTTGTTTCTAGAAAGTAGAAAGAGTGGGTGCCTGTGTAATATCTCAACAAGAATGTTCTACAGAACAGAGGCAGCCACACTGAAAGCCTTGCCCAAGTTATTGTGGGGTTGGTTCTTGAAGGAGAAACTTCTGCAGAATGCAGCAACTGACTGGGTATACAGTACAAGCAATAGGGCACTTTCTGAAGTAACCTAGTCCTTATTTGCGTACAGCAAATAAGAAACACTTGAACTTGGCCTGGTAGCATATTGGAAATCCTTCAAACTGCAAATCCTTCGAACTAAGAGTTATATGCTGGTGATGGTCCCTCACCCCACCAACCCGCAAGCCATCTAACCAGTGTGTTCAGCACTAGCTGCAGCCTCCAGGCCAACGCCAAGGGTAGCCCCCCCAAAAAAACCTCTCCTTTAATCCAAACACCTAGGGTTACAAATGCTTTGGGTACCTGGAAGAAGTACTTCGGGTTACAAACTTTGCCCCAGGATGAGAACGGAAATCGTGCGCCGGCGGCATGGCAGCAGCGGGAGGCCCCATTAGCTAAAGTGGTACCTCAGGTTAAGAATGGTTTCGGGTTAAGAACGGACCTCCGGAACGAATTAAGTAACCCAAGGTACCACTGTACTGGCTTCCATCCGTTCCAGGCCCTTGCACAAGCCAGAACCCTCCAGAGTCTCTCACCGCCCCCACCCAGTGGTGGAGCTTCATGCTCCAGCGCCAGGGGGCAGAGAGCAGGCGGGGGCGTGGTGCTCCGCCCACCGGGCGGGGCACACGTCCTGGGGGCGGGGCATGTCACCTGCAGGGGCGTGGCGCCCAGGGCGGGTGGGTGGTCCCAGCCGCAATGGCACCCCACTGGGATCGCACTCCTCTTCCTCCGCCATTGCCCCATCTCCTTCTTCTTGTATCCTGGCATCCGATTGTTAAGCACCCCCACCAACAATCGGAAGGTTTCCTACTCCCTGAAACGACAACTGCTTTCTCCATTGCTGCCCCATCTGTCTGGAATTGCTTCCCAGAAAGTTTCAGAGACCAACTTATTTCTTTATACTTCAAATCCCTCCTCAAAACTCACGTTTTCCATGAAGCCCGTGGAACAACCCTCGGACCCTAACCTTACTGTAACTAAACCTCAGTAGGTGCAGCTGAAGTAATTGCATATTCTTCCCATTTACCCTGATATCCCTTCCCCGTTATTCCCTTTGTGTCTATTTTTTAGATTGTAAAGTGTCATGCATACAACAATGATGTGTGTGAGAAACAACTTGAATGGTATATAAATTATTGCTGTTATCACACAGCAGAAACGCCTGTTCTGCTGCTGGGATCTAGAGCGTTTCATGTGATGTTCTGTACTGGTACTTTTCAACTCTAACCATCTGGCAACAGCCCCTCACCCTCTGAAAGCTCTCCTGGCAGATCAAGGGCTCTTGATCATGACATGAAGCACCCTCCTCTCTTGTGTCTTCCTGGTTTCTGGTCAAGGTTTCTATTTTGCAAATTATATTTTTGCTAACACAAGAGATTATGCATATTCAATATTTTCATTTAAATTAAAAAATTCAAATGACACACAACCTCTCTGGACGCAAGTATGAAAATAAATATTACTTTAAAAAAACTACCAAAACATAAAAATATAAATATTACTATTATGAAATGAATGCCTTAAAAATATGCATTTTACTTTCTGCATGTTTTCATTCCCGGTTCCTGCCCCAGTTATCACTCATTCATTTTACTTTGATTATTTTTTGAAGAAAAGGACAGATATATACCAGACATTTCTTACAGAGGAAATTGAAGCAGGTTATTTTTTAAACACCAAAAAGTAGCAAAGGAACTGTAAGAAATCATAATTTCTGTTGTGCAGGAAGCTGATTCATCATGATTTGATAACATTCCTTTACTTCAGAATATTTTAAATTATTTTCTTTCCACTTCTAAAATTGTCTACTTGCATAAAAACAGTAAAGCAAGAAGAAGACAAAGATGATAGTCTTTTTCTTGTCATGTTAGAGAAATTGTTACAAGACATTGGTGTCAAAACAAATGCAACTCAAATTTAAAAAAAAATTAAAAGGGTTTCCCTCCAAAATAGAAATGCATTTGTGGTTTATTGCAAACAGACAAGAAGACATAAGCAATCTGTACCATTTATAGATGATTGTCAAATTTGCTTTTCATCTTGAAACATCTCTGATAAAGTTAATATTTACACACTAAAATTTGATGAGTAAAACAAAAAACTTGTAAAACTGCTGCTATGTAGTTTCTTTCACATAGCTCCCATAATCAACATTTGTTTTTTAAAATTATTTTTTCACAAAATACAATTTCAGCTATAAGTCTCAAAAGTCTTAATATGGAATAATAATAATAAGAATCTATAATTCTGGTTTCTAATCTCCAATGCAAGTGACAAGCAATCATATTGCTTACCTGTTCATCGTAAGAAAAAGCAGTTATTTTTGCCAGAAGCACCTTTCCTAAATTCATCTTTACTTGAGATGGTGGAGCATTTCTTAAATACTGTAAAATAGGTTCTCAAGAGCTTAAGTGCACCATCCAATACTACGCACTGCCTGTTCAAAATGCCTACAAAGTTTAAAGGCATTTCACATGTTCTATTTTACTCTCTTTATGTTACCAATAGCAACCAACCACCGCAGAACGCTCCAGTTCATCATGGATCAGATTGTATCTCGGCTATCTCACAGAAAAAGGAGAGTTTGGAGAATTGGGGCTGTGGTATTTAACAAATCCTGTCTGTAGCAAATAACATAACACACTTTATTCAGTCTGAAAAGGTGTGTTTGCAGAAGAACACTATAGTTAGGTCTGTGCATCTGCCATGGCTACAAGAGTGCAAAAATGGGCAAGGTGTGGCAGTAGATATAGAATTCAGCTTCTAGAGCATCTCAGATTTTATTTTTTAAAAGGAGGTTTCCAGTCCTCTTAGCTGCAAAGATAGCAAGGTTTTCTGAATCTCAGATACCTGCTGGGTTGCTGAATAACTGGTTTGGGGAGCAACTTTGAAGTCTTTCACCCTTCCACTACTGGAAAAAGGTAATATATCAGGATTATCAAAAATCAGTGTGTATGTTGCATTAAATGCTCCTTAAAAACAGGTGGTGTAAAATTATACAGGAATGCAATAGTCTCTTATCCAGGACCCTTTACCAAACAAATAGCAAAAGTCTGCTCTTCTATGTAAAACAACAAACTGGGGACAGAACTAGATTTAATGTCTGAGATATAGTATAATAAATGTGACACAGCATGTCTACCAATATTGCCTGTCCATCAAAGACTCCATTGCTGAATAGGCAATAGGCATGTCTAAGGCATCCCACCTCCCCTTATATAATACTGTTTTTTCTTAATAATAATGATAATAATAATAAATAATTTTATTATTTATACCCCGCCCATCTGGCTGGGTTTCCCCAGCCACTCTGGGCGGCTTCCAACAGAAATATTAAAATACACTAATTTCTTAAAGATTAAAAGCTTCCCTAAACAGGGCTGCCTTCAGATGTCCTCTAAACGTCTGGTAATTATATTTCTTTTTGACATCTGGTGGGAGGGCGTTCCACAGGGCGGGTGCCACTACCGAGAAGGCCCTCTGCCTGGTTCCCTGTAACTTGGCTTCTCGCAGCGAGGGAACCGCCAGAAGGCCCTCGGCACTGGACCTCAGTGTCCGGGCAGAGCGACGGAGGTAGAGACGCTCCTTCAGGTATACTGGACCGAGGCCGTTTAGGGCTTTAAAGGTCAGCACCAACACTTTGAATTGTGCTCGGAAACGTACTGGGAACCAATGCAGGTCTTTCGAGACCGGTGTTATGTGGTCTCGACGGCCGCTCCCAGTCACCAGTCTAGCTGCCGCATTCTGGATTAATTGTAGTTTCTGGGTCACCTTCAAAGGTAGCCCCACATAGAGCACATTGCAGTAGTCCAAGCGAGAGATAACTAGAGCATGCACCACTCTTTAGTTATCTTTAGAGGCAGCAGTGTGCGGAAGTAACAGGATGTCTCGGGAGGTGTGCTGTCTTCCAGGTGCAAAGATTCACAATGTGACAGAGAAGTTGCCAAATCTTATAAAGTTCACTGACACCAACCCCTTATTTTTGATTCACGTGGGTACAAACAATACTGCCAAACATAGCCTTTGACATATAGCAAGGGACTATGAGACTCTGACTCTGACCAAGCCTGAAGGGCCTTGAGACACAGGTGTTTTTTAAAATCTCTCCTTTCTGTTGAAGGTCTTGGCCGAGGGAGAGGAAAATACTGGAAGTAAACCACTGGCTGTGCAGTTGGTGTTGTCAGGAAGGCTTGGACCATAGTCTTCGCTTCCTTGAGGAAGGCCTTCTGGCAAGACACGGGTTGCACCTCACAGTGGTTGGCAAGAATGTGTTTGGAGAACGGGGGAACCACAAAGGAAGAGTGAGTATACATGAGTAGCGAATAGTTGCAAGGAGGTCAGGTGAGCCAAAGCTCAGAATGAACTCAGGCTTGCGAGAGAGGTTAAAAATAAAATCTAAAAAGTTTCTTCAGTCATGTTCAAAGAAAGAGGAGGAACAAGCAAGTAGTAAATCCTCTATGTGCAGATGATATAGGTGAGAGTGACTTCAACTTTTTTTTCCTTCAGAGGAACATCTTGAAGATCCATACACAAGTTGAACCACACAAAGCTTACTCAAGGCGTCAGAGTAGCTTTGGGGGTCCCACAACGTGACACTTGTGAGCACTACCTTCCCACAGACAACCTGAGCACTCTGAATTTTAATTTCTTTTTTTAAATGAGTTTTTAGGATTACTCCTTGAGGGTAATGTGGCAGTGGGCAGGGACAGACCTGATGTTGGATTACCTAAACAGGAACAAAGACTGCCTTGCTTCATTAATGCAACGGGATTTACGTCTAAATAAGCATGCTCCTGGTACCCTCTAAGGTGAGAGGTTTTTTTTCTGAAAGGAAGACTCAACAAATAATAATAATAATAATAATAATAATAATAATAATAATAATAATAAATTTTTATTTATACCCCGCCCTCCCCAGGGCAGCTAACACCAATAAAATTACAATAACACATTAAAAAAAATTAATTAAAATACAGATTAAAATACAATATTAAAATTTAAAATGCAGCCTCATTTTAAGTAGTCCATAAATCCTAAGTAGTCCATAAATCCAATCCATGAGGGAGGAAAACACAGGGGTCAGACTGAATCCAACCCAAAGGCCAGGCGGAACAGCTCTGTCTTGCAGGCCCTACGGAAATATGACAAATCCCGCAGGGCCCTTGTCTCCTGTGAAAGAGCGTTCCACCAAGTTGGGGCCAATACTGAAAAGGCCCTGGCCCTAGCTGAGGCCAATCTAGCCACCTTATGGCTCGGGATCTCCAGAATATTGTTGTTTGTGGACTTTAAGGTCCTCTGTGGGACATACCAGGAGAGGCGGTCCCGTAGGTACGAGGGTCCCAATCCAGGAAAGAGATAGATTGATACTGGTTTGAGGCAACTATTGGCAGATGTAAAAATATAATTTTCAATGTTTTTCGCAGTCAAAAGCAGTTCTGTCAATGGATTTCTGTCTCAAAAGGCCCCCTTTCGCAGGGAAGCAAACAGGTTTGTTTTCTGCACTGCATATTATTTGTTCCAGCAGTATTAAGTAACTAAACAAATAAATGAAATGATGCAATAAATGGCCGCAAGATTAAAATATTTTGCCTTGATCAATATTGTGGACCAATATCCTCTTTTCAGTTGGCAAGGCTCCGAACCCAATCATAGAACAGTAGAGTTGGAAAGGACCCTGAGGGTCATCTAGTCCAACCCCCTGCAATGCAGGAATCTCAGCTAAAGCATCCATGACAGACGGCCATCCAACCTCTGATGAAAAACCTCCAATGAAGGAGAGCCTGCCACCTCCCGAGGGAAACAATTCTCCCGTTGAACAGCTCAGAAAGTTCTTCCCAATGTTTAGCCTCAATCAGCCTGAGCTGTGCTGAGCTGCAACTTTCTCCCCCCCCCCCTTTCCCTTCTCTGCGTGCAAAGTTCCCCTGCATAGTTGGTGTTCAGCACATGATTCACTGACACAAGCCCCTCCCCTTCAGACCGATTGAACACTGATAAGGCTCATTACTTGGTGTCCAGGGCGGTTCTGATGCTGAACATCTGAGTCAGAAGTTCAGCATGCAAGTCACCCTGGCTGATCTCAGCGGCTGCTGTGCTGGGGAAGGGAAGAGGCTCACTCATGTAGCAAGCTGCACTATATCCAGGGCCATCTTTACCCGGGGGTGCAAGGGGTGCGGGGCACCTGGGCGCCAAATTTTGGGGGGGTGCCAGGTGCCCCGCCGCTGAAGCCACCTAAGCTCTTAACTATCTTAACTGCCTGTCATGAAATAATAAATAATTTTGATCAAGCTGAAGGAGCATCTCCACCCCCATCGTTCTGCCCGGACACTGAGGTCCAGTACCGAGGGCCTACTGGTGGTTCCCTCATTGCGAGAAGCCAAGTTGCAGGGAACCAGGCAGAGGGCCTTCTCGGTGGTGGCGCCTGCCCTGTGGAACACCCTCCCATCAGATGTCAAAGAGAAAAACAGCTACCAGATTTTTAGAAGACATCTGAAGGCAGCCCTGTTTAGGGAGGCTTTTAATGTTTAATTGTTTTATTTCATTTTTCTGTTGTAAGCCGCCCAGAGTGGCTGGGGAAACCCAGCCAGATGGGCAGGGTATAGATAATAAATTATTATTATTATTATTAGCTAGAAAAACAAAATACAAATATACCTAGGTATTATCGAAATGTATACCTACTGTTTCACTAAAGGACTTTCGACTTTGTGCACTCATTTACCAAAGATGCGCCGCGCCAGTGGCAGCATTTGTCATTCACAACGGCACCGCGCACGCAAAATTAACTCTTACATCAAAATATTGTTACGTATTGTATTAAGCTGCTTTGCGGCAGCGAGGCCAGTGGCACCTTTGACATGACTGATGTTTCTCCTAAGTAGGTGCCTAAACAATATTTATAAGTTTAAGTGTGGTGGTGTTGTGTACTCAAGTATAAGTGTATTGTAAATAAATGAGCAAATAAAAAAGTTTTGTTTCGTTTTCCTCCCTTCTTTCGTAAACAAGAGATAAGGCGTAAGCGTGGTGTCTGACCTAAGCATAATAAAAGTTAATTTGGGGGCTATACTAAACTTGGGGGCACATGGGCGGATCTTTGCACCCCAGCGGTGCATATGCTAAAGACAGTTCTGACTATACCAGGCCAAACTATTTCTCCATTTAGTCTACTCTTCCTGGCAGTGGCTGGCTCACTAAGGATCTCAGGAAGAGAGAGGTCTTTTTCATTACTGGCCAGACGATCCTTTTCACTAGAGATGCAAAGGATCAAAGCAGGGACCTTCTGTATGCAAAGGCTGTGCTCTGTCAATCAGCTAAAAAATGCTGAGAAGGAGAGGTGGATGTTGGCGCAAATGGCACAGGCTTGTGCACTTCTCACCAGCTTTTTACTGGGAAGGGTAAAGAGGGAAAGGGGCAGCTGCTGCTCTACTCCTTCAATGCCACATTGTCTCTCCACTCCACCCACAAATTCAGCCCATGAAGAAAAAAAAACACAGGCAGAGGATAGCAGGTGCTAGGGGGTAGGGTGGGAGTTCAAAACTTGTGGGTTTCTCAGAAGCAATACTGGGCTGTCTGCTGTTCAGGACACTAAATTATAGGAACTCATGTTCTCTTCCAGCAGGGCAGTTCTTAAGTATGAATAGCCAGATCTGTTTAATCAAGGAATTTCTTAACCACCAGTAGGACAGTTAGGGATGGAACCTCAATTTACGAAGGCAGTGTATATCTTGTGTTAGCAGCAGTTCCCAGCAGGAAACAACAGAATTTAGTGAAAATATGAAACACACCAAATATGTTAATAATAATAATAATAATAATAATAATAATAATTTATTATTTATACCCCGCCCATCTAGCTGGGTTTCCCCAGCCACTCTGGGCGGCTTACAACAGAAAAATGAAATAAAATAATCTATTAAACATAGATTATTTTTATGTTTTATATATATGGGAATGGGAAGAATGCTGTATAAATATTCAAATTTAACTAATAGATTGACTAACCCTTCAATGATTAAGCTATTAAAATTTCAATAAAGTTTCAGTCTTAATAATAATACTTTGAAAACTATAAGATGGTATAGCAAAAATATATTCTCCCTAGAGAATCTACCTCAAAGAAAAAACTATATATCAAAGCATTCAAATGTCACTCTTAAGAAAACTGAACATGTTTTTCAGGATATGGTTGAAACTTACAATACCAATAGAAAATGTGCTATCCAATGCATGCTAGCACTGAAGCAAGCCCAATAAATTGTAGCCACAAAGGATTTTTTAGAAGACCAATTTTTTGCATATTGAAAGTGTGCTTGTTTTATCTTCTTTACCAGTAAGAATAAGAATAACTAAGAAATAGCCACACAATACAAAAGGTATCTTTTAACAACCTGTTGAAGATAGATATGCCCACAAGTGAGTTGTGTGTGTGTTTGTTTGTTTGTTTGTTTGTGTGTGTGTGTTGTTTTTTTTTACTGGAATGTATGCCATTAACAATATAGCCGGGGCATATTGTTCCCCTTCCTTTTTTAATGACGCAGAGCTTTTAGAATACTTCTCTGTGTTTCATTTAAGAAACATTAAACATTTTTAAAAACCGAAACGTCCCCGTCTCAAGCTACCGGTATCTGAGTCATGGAAACCCCTAGCGGGTAGGTTTACCAAATAAACATACAAAGAACCATCAAACCATTCAATCAAACTATTTTTATACATGGGGAGCTGCCATTGTTTAATGCATCTCATCATTCTTAGAAAAATGACAGTGCACAGTGTTGCATAAGTACCTACTGGAAAAACAACTTTACTGCTGTCTTACACAATAAAAGAATTAAATATAAAAATTATCAGTTAACATTAATAGAGGGGGGCAAATCAACTGGAGAGAACGTGGACTTTTACAGGAACTATATGGAAGATCTTGCTACTGAAGGCAGTCCTTTAAGTCACTTTCTTGAGTTCCATATACAGTACACTATTAGATAAATGAAACATACTTACGTGACTAATGTTGCAAAGTTCCTCCATGTACAAGTTGTCCCTAAGGGACTTCTCTCTCATTTTAAGGAAAGTTTCCTACAAACACACATGTTTACTTCTCCTGTCCAGTAAAACAAATGAAACTAAGATGCCTCTTCTTCCTTCCTTTCACAGTGGAGACCCACCCAGATTAAGCACCAGTTTGTGTATCTACCCATCGAAAGAAAAAGAAAAAAACAGCTTGCACTCAAGGCTTTAAATTGTTGCTGTGACTGTCTTTGCATGACAATGAACCCTCCACAGAGACTGCATACTAGTGGTTCATAGGTTCAGTGTGAACTGTATAGAAAAACTTTAAACTAGCTCTGAAATCAAACAGCAACTTTATACAGCTTGTTTCCATTTTCTCTGCTTCTTGGCATGTAGCTGCATGTTCCTTGAAGATTGCAATCACATGCAAGCCTATTATGCTGTTTGCCCCATCCTACTTGTCTGTTCCTTGCTCCTTTGACTAAGCAAAAGAAGGTTACAGAATTCTTTTTCCTTGTGCAACAGGAATCTCATACATTTCAGTACCACACCCATTTATTTTAACTCACAAGCCTATGAAGTACTGAGGATACTTCTATTATGTCATAGCATTAGTCAAACTCCAACCACAAAGTCATTTGCTTAGCTAAAAATGACTACTTTTGAATATACTATATAAAAATATATGTAGGATACTGCCACCCCGGTAATGAATTGGGCATGTTTAGCCTGGAGAAGAGGTTAAGGGGTGATATGATAGCCATGTTCAAATATAAAAAAGGATGTCATATAGAGGAGGGAGAGAGATTGTTTTCTGCTGCTCCAGAGAAGCAGACACGGAGCAATGGATTCAAACTACAAGAAAGAAGATTCCACCTAAACATTAGGAAGAACTTCCTGACAGTAAGAGCTGTTCGACAGTGGAATTTGCTGCCAAGGAGTGTGGTGGAGTCTCCTTCTTTGGAGGTCTTTAAGCAGAGGCTTGACAGCCGTCTGTCAGGAATGCTTTGATGGTGTTTCCTGCTTGACAGGGGGTTGGACTGGATGGCCCTTGTGGTCTCTTCCAACTCTATGATCCAACTCTATGATTCTATGATCCTTTTAGAACTTTGCTACATTTTGAAAATCATGCTTTTTGAGCTACATTCTGGTTAATGTTCACTTTTTGAAGACTAGTAGAGACTCTCCCCGCTTACACATACACACACACAATCATGAAGACTAGGCTTTGTTATGAAAGCAAAGATTTGGTCACAAGGAATCAAACAGAGAACCTGGGTGAATTTTATAACACAAATTCCAGAGGTCGTCATGTTCAGCAGTACCACCTATATTATAACAATATTTAGCCTCATTTGTATAGCCTCATGTGTATGCCATTTGAAACCATAATGAAGCTTAATTATGGTTTAAAGGTTGCTTCTGAGAGCTCAGCCTTAGGGTGACATCTGAACCTGGGTTGCATGGTTTGCCTTCCCCAAACAAGCCATGACCAGTAAGATAAGAACAAAATCTGGTTATAGCTCATGGTTTTTTTGGAGAGATATAACTCCCAAGTCTAGGTCCAAACGCAACGCTAAGCCAAAGCAGGGCTCAACTCCTGGTAGCATCAGCAGTGGGAGCAGGGGAGGAGTGATGTGACACACACACACACACACACACACACACACGGACATGGCACATTCATTTTTAAATCACAGTCAAGCTCAGGCATCCCCAAACTTCGGCCCTCCAGATGTTTTGGACTACAATTCCCATCATCCCTGACCACTGGTCCTGTTAGCTAGGGATCATGGGAGTTGTAGGCCAAAACATCTGGAGGGCCGCAGTTTGGGGATGCCTGGTCAAGCTCAACAGTGGTTTAAAGTGATTTGTCAAGCAGAACAGAGAAAAGCAACACATTAATTTACTCTCATTTGAGAACATATCTACTTTCCTTAGAGTACAGTTTAAGCAGCTTATTTAACGCCTGTTCACTCTCTCTCATCACAGGAAACAATGAAAGCTTAGTGTAATAAAATTACCTCAAGATCATCAAGTGAGCGAGTAATGCTGAATCTCTTTGTCCGTCCAAATGATCTTCGAGTAGAAGAGCGCTGGGGAAGCTGTCCTAAACCAGAAGTAGGTCCAAACTTTGTGCACTAAATAAGCCAAGAAATATATATTTAATTATATTGCTTTATTCATTCCTGATACAGCAAGATTTATTTAACTTTATTATCCCCTTTGATGGCACTTAGCATTTATTTAAAAAACAACAGGCTTAACAATAGCCATTTGTGGGGCTATGTGCAGATTAGCAACCAAACAATGTATACTATTATTTATTTTACTGCCTAGACTTGCTACACAGATGCTTGTGCTAACATGCCTGCTTTTAAAATTCTAATCAATGAAATAGTTCTTGAACAAATTTTACTTTAGCTAGCAAGTGACACAGAATAAAAAAGAGGCCAGTGATTAGTCCGATATACAGTGGTACCTCGGTTTAAATACACAATTGGTTCCGGAAGTCTGTACTTAACCTGAAGCGTACTTAACCTGAAGCGAACTTTCCCACTGAAAGTAATGGAAAGTGGATTAATCCATTCCAGACGGGTCCACAGAGTACTTAAACTGAAAGTACTCAAACTGAAGCATACTTAAACCGAGGTATGGCTGTACATAAGTGGCAGGCAGCAGTAATACTGTAGGTTAAAATGAAGATGCTCTACCACCCACCTGTCTTCATCCCCAGCGCAATAAGAAAGCCTTGTCGTGAAGCTTGTTTACATAGGTGACATAGTTGTCCTGCAGAGAACAGTATTAGGTGGAAGCAAACTTGACCTCATGTCATAGCCCAGGAGCCACTTTCCCTGATCAGAGAACATCAACTACAGTATAAATCAATCCTTATTCCCTTTAATAAACCACAATAACTGAGATATACTGAAGAAGGGAAGTTCCTTAAGACACCAGGTATGTTAGACATCAGTCACCATCTTCAACTGTCTTCTGAATCACCCTTTTGGATTAAAGCAACTGGAGGCCCTGGACTAGGAGACATTGGGAGGCCTAAATTTAATAGCACCTGATCCTGAGAAACAAAACCCTATTCTCTTCTTTATCTACTCAATGGAAGCAGAACATTGCTGAAATTTGAGCATTAATGGAAATATTGTTTCTAAATTTATAAACTTTAGTAAGTTTACAAAAGTATGGAATTAATGAAGACATACACACAGAACATTCATAGGAGAATCACAGCTGTAACATTACACTATATGCAATGGTTTCTTTTGAGCTTTTTTAGATGCCAACTTATCAATTATATCATTAAAATCAGTGAGTCGCAGTTTATCATTTTCTGTGCAGAGAATGCTTAGATCACACAACCAATCTTGGGACATTGTTGACCACAGATCATGCTATATCCTTCTCAGTCTAGAAAATAATCTTTCACCAGTACAATTTGTAACTGTTAAACACATGAACAATCTGAAAATTGTTTCCACATTTGGAAAACCTGTCCAAATTTTCTCCTGGAATATTATTTGATACATATATTGGTGGCTGAAACTTTCTTTTTCAGGGTAGGTTTGCACAGGTGGAAGTGCAAGAGTTCATTGACTAGACTAAGGTCAACATCCTTTGGATACTCTTCCAGCAATGCCATTGTGAATCTGTTTCTTGGTTGCCTGCAGGTTCACAAATAAAAATAAAAATTATCAGCTAATGTGAGCATTTGACTATGCTTTCTAGTTAAGCATGTTAGCATAGAGTTCATCTGATTTTTCGATTTTCCATGGGATGCCAGTTAGTAATCAAATCCAGTAGAAGCTAAAGCTGTATTTGAGGTAGTTTGGTTACAGAAAAGTCTGCACACGAAACAGTAGACTTTTGCTTTTGTGGGAGAATCTACTAGCCATTCTCAAGGATGGTTTTCTCCATTTACTTCTTACTATAAGTACAGACTCAACTTTTGTTGCAATCCTATACACATACACCAGGGTGTAAGCCCCCATTGAGTAGTATGGTTCTTACTTCTTTTATGAATACTCATAAATACATTCTTCATGTATGTCTGGGAGATCATGGGAAGTGAACTAACGCGTCTGCTATTTGCAAATTTACTTTCACAAATGAGCAAAGTGCACTAGCCAGGACACCATATTATAGCTGATAAAAGGCCACTGTTGAAAGCAGTGCCCTTGTGTCATCTTCTCATTCCTGCTTAAGATGGCAATAACCTTCTTAACATCATCACCACAGTGTAGCTTCCATGCTACCTCACTGGCCACCATTTATAGGAATGGCAAATTCACAACACCACCTAATACATTTTGGTTTGCTAATTGTTATGGGGGAAAGAAGAGATGTGGGGCTGCTGCTTTTAGCAAGTCACATGTCAAATGCAACACACACACCTTGGCTTAGAAATAATAATAATAATAATAATAATAATAATAATAATAATAATAATAATAATTTATTATTTATACCCCGCCCATCTGGCCGGGTCTCCCCAGCCACTCTGGGCGGCTTCCAACAGAAAAATAAAACACAATAATCTATAAAACATTAAAAGCCTCCCTGAACAGGGCTGCCTTCAGATGTCTCCTAAAAGTCTGGTAGTTGTTTTCCTTTTTGACATCTGTTGGGAGGGCGTTCCACAGGGCAGGCGCCACCACCGAGAAGGCCCTCTGCCTAGTTCCCTGCAACTTGGCTTCTCGCAACGAGGGAACTGCCAGAAGGCCCTCGGTGCTGGACCTCAGTGTCCGGGCAGAATGATGGAGGTGGAGACGCTCCTTCAGGTATACTGGACCGAGGCCATTTAGGGCTTTAAAGGTCAGCACCAACACTTTGAATTGTGCTAGGAAACGTACTGGGAGCCAATGTAGATCTTTCAAGACCGGTGTTATGTGGTCTCGGCGGCCGCTCCCAGTCACCAGTCTAGCTGCCGCATTCTGGATTAGTTGTAGTTTCCGAGTCACCTTCAAAGGTAGCCCCACGTAGAGCGCATTGCAGTAGTCCAAGTGGGAGATAACTAGAGCATGCACCACTCTGCCTAGACAGGCTGCAGGCAGGTAGGGTCTCAGCCTGCGTACCAGATGGAGCTGATAGACAGCTGCCCTGGACACAGAATTGACCTGTGCCTCCATGGACAGCTGTGAGTCCAGAATGACTCCCAGGCTGCGCACCTGGTCTTTCAGGGGCACAGTTACCCCGTTCAGAACCAGGGAATCCTCCACACCTGCCCGCCTCCTGTCCCCCACGAACAGACATGTGGTTCGCAGGCATTTTTGTCTTTTTAACAAGTCCACTTCAAAGGCTTTAGCTCACACAAGCCCCTCCTTTCGCCCAATGTGTACAGCTACCATACTTTGATTCATCATAGCCTACCTCAAGGGGCTGTTGTGAGAATCAAAAAGGGAGGGGAGAACTACATATGCCACCTTGGGAGAAGGAGAGGATATAAAATGTAATGAGTAAGAGTGAGGGAAAGGCTAGAAATGGAAAGCAAAGTAGTATATTAGATAACCAGGATATTCCTTACCCTGTTCTCCTCAACTCAACTCCTAGGGATGCAGCAGGTGCTGCAAAGTGCCCTGCAGAATCATCACCAGGTAAGTGGGCAGGAGTTATGAACAAGACAAGTTTGGGAAGTCATGTTTGGGCATCATCCAGACATGGTTGGAGTTGTTCAGCGACCACCCACTTCATCACCTTGCCCAAGAATGGAAAATTTGAGACTGGGAGATAACTTGGCCACAATGGCTGTTCCAAATATAGCTTTTAAAACAACTGCTTCTTTAAGGGGTTCTGGGAAGACTCCCTCACCGAGGGAAGCATTCACTACCCAATGGAACCCTTTGCCAAGCCAAGCCTGGCTTGCTTGCCAGGATGGACAAGGATCAAGCAAACAGGTGGTTGCTTACACTCATCCCAGCAGCCTGACCACATTTTTGGAGGCAACAAGTTGAAATTGATCCCATACAACATGACCAGACAGAGCACGGGCACTCTCCCAGCTCATGATGGAGTCAACCTCTTTCCGAATTTGAGTGATTTTATCTGCAAACAACTTTGCAAAATAATTGCAAGAGATCTCGACCTCACAGGACCCCAATGGAGAAAGTGGTTCTGTTAAATTATGAACCACCTAAATGAGTCTCCTGCAACTGTTTTCAGTTGATGCTATAGAGATGGCAGCGATGCACAGGCTTTAAGGGTTCTCTCTTCTGAAGTGACATGCACCTAGACCATCCTTAGATGTGCCTGTACTTCAAGTTGCTCTGCCAGGTCATAATATCAGCTGTGTTATCACTTGGAGCTGCGGTAAGGCTTTGCTTGAGCCTTCATATTTTGGTCCCCATTGGCAGATGACATTATTTTTCAGCAGTTGTGCTGTCAGGCTAAATTTATTTAGTTTATGCTAGTTACTGATTAGTACTGAGAATCTTCTGTAAGCAGATGCCTTCTGTCTTGCTTTCACTTGGTTTAACTCCATATATTTGACATTGTGATTCAGGCATTGTGCTGTTTCTTGTTGAGTTTTCCTCCTTTCTGATTAGCTCTGCTTTAGAATGGCAGCCTGTTCTTTGGCAGCTGATGCAATTATGCATATCATCTGCTATGATGTGTGCACTTAATAACACTCGTTTTTCTACTAGAACACTTGCAGACTTTATTCCAAAAGGGAGTTTGTTGGAGTGGCATCTCCATGGGTAAAGAAACATGTGGTCTTCTGAAGACTATTTGTCCACTTTCACCTGCACTTGGCATCTTTTTCATCCAGGATCATGAATACGGTAGTTTATTTCTAGCTGACTTGGCCTTTTGTGGGGTAGGGGTAAAATGAGGGAAAGATGAGGGAATCCTTAATTGCAAGCAACGGAAATGGTGCCACTTAGCTTTGTTTTGCCATGACTATACACAGTTATTCTTTTTACTCTCTGATTACCATGTCCTTGACTTAGGTAGGGCTTGGGTTTCAACACTTTGATAACAACTCTATCAGCCTCCAGCCTTTAAAAAGTAGCCTTAAGATTTGCTAGCATCGCATATAATATTTTCCTGGATCCCTGAGGTCACAGATGGAACCAAGCAAATACACTGAGGGTTGGGACATTATCAAAGCCCCTCAAAAGTATCTATAGTTTGAAAACATTATATTTGCTGGAGAGTGCTTGTAATGCATCATCATAAACTCACCTGATGAGGTTCATAATGAAGTACACTGCCTAGCAATAGTGGATCCTCTTTCTCTGTGATGTAGAACAGGAGAACTTCTCAATTACACCCAGCTGTGCTGTAAACTATTCCTGTACCCTTTCATTTAACTATGGCATTTCCAAAAGCAGAGAGTATGTTCTCTGAATAAACACTTTGCCCTCCAGGATCGCTGCAGTTTCCTGGTCTTGTATTTGCTTTAGATCCACTGTCTGGCTACTGAAGACTCTCTATACAACATCAACAGTCTTGTATCCTGCATCTTGCTCCCTTGACTTCTTTGGTTGTAGTTTTGTTGCCATTATTCCAACACATAAGTCATGTAGCCTGTTCTTCAGTTCAGGAGTTACATCTGACTGCTTTAGGTTGAAAACTGGCGCTGGTAGGTAGATGTAAAGCCACTGCCTCACACTTTCTCCAGTGGCTGCCTGTAACTGTAGTTCTACTAGTGCCTTAAACTACCATACTTAAATTTGTTACTGCAGTTAACAAGGGACTAGAGACTTCTTGTTTGGGCTGCTTTTGATTCAGCGAGGGAAACAGGCCTATAGGTCTAAAGAGAACCTACAAGTAAGAAAACGGAAGGAGAGGAGGCGTCAGTTAGGAGTGCAGAGTTGCTGTTGGGCAAAAAGAAGAGTGTGCATGCTATGGGATGTAGACAGAAAAGAGAGGGTGAAGTTAGCAAAGAGAAGGATGAGCAACGAGCTCTGATGGGTCAACAGGAAGAGAGTTCACTACAGGAAGCAGACAGAAAAAGGGAATTAAGACAGAATGGAATAAAAACCATATACGGTATATATGTATGAATGCACTCCAGGTAGTGCTATAAAATTGTGGAGGTGGTTTAGGACAGCATGTCATTACCGAAGGGTAATTCCAAAGGGCTTGCTGCTTAGACCTTTTCTTGAAATGTCTGCTGTTTATTAATTTAATGGTTAATTCCCTCTCTTAAATATTGTACTGATTAGTGCACCATTTTTATTGTTAGAATATTTCATACAATCCTTCTTTCTTTCTTTTTAAAAAAAGTATTGCATTTTTTTGTTATTAAGTGCAATAGGCTTCCTGTTGGAAGGAAAAGCAAGATGCAACCGTTCACTGAAATAAGTTGGCATATATGCATTTCAGCTCACACGGCATACGGTATATGCATTTAAGGGTTGGTGTTTTTTTTTAATGAACAGCTGATGTTTGCTGAAATAAACCAAAGTCACTTGTGATGCAAGGACAATGTTAACAAATCTGCATAATACTATCAGTTTCTTCTTTTGCGTAATTATAGTGTCTTCAGTCTTCAAGAGCTCTGCTCACTTTGCTTTGGAGATTGTCCTTTTAGTAAAGAGGGGAGGGGGGAGAGAGAATCTTTTTATAAAGCAAAATTAGTAGCAGCTGGAATTCTGTTTAGTGCCATGCAATTTAATGTAACCTTTTTTAATTGTAGGATTTTGTTCTATTTTTAAATAACTTCTAGAAAAACTGTTCTAATATTGGGTTGCTATGCATTAATTTCTGAGGGTAGAACTACATGTTCTAAGGAACATGTGGTGACTGCTGAAAATAGCAACTTATCTTCATCCTTCCTCACTCCTTCATAATGTCTAGCACAACTTAGCCATGCCCTGACTAATTATGCTGTCCATTACCCCACCTCCACTGCACATCACTGACTGCCCCTGACAGGGAAGAGAAATGCTTCGCATAATAATGACTTCCAGACATAGGTTATGTTGTTCTACACAGTGCAGAGGCTGCTTTTTCAACAACAACAACGTTTCTTATATAGTAGAGCTCTGCTTAAAAACCTCCAAGGAAGGAGAGTCCATCACTTTCTGAGGAAGTCGTCCAATCCATTGTAAAACAGATCTTACCGTCAGAAAGTTCTTCCTAATGTTTAGTCAGAATTTCCTTCCTTGTAACATGAAGCCATTGGTTTGAGTCCAACCATTCAGAGCAGGAGAAAACCGTTAGGAGTAGTCCTGCACACGAGTAGGACCTTGGCAAAGACACATGCCCAACTGGCATGTTCTCTCCCTCCTGGTTGATCGTTCAGGAGCTTCAAAAGTTTTCTCCAACCTGAACATCACTGCGACTGATGCCTTGGAGACATCAGCACACTTAGGGATCCGTAGAGTCTTCGCAGTTGCGTAACAGACCTCAGCAACTCAGCATTTGGCTAATCTATTTTATTTACATATAAAAACACATGGAACACAGCAACATGACTTCCTCTCTCTCTCTAGCATCAGACAGCAAAGAGAAAGAACAAGGGACAATAGTCCCACTTGACGGAACACAGTAACATAAACATCCTGTTTCCGTCACTTCCCACTCTGTGGAATGAAAAACATACACCGTCATGTGATAGACAACAATCCCATGACTGCAGACATCTTCCATGGGACAGCCCTTCAGATATTTGAAGATGGCTATCATGTATTGTTGGTAAAGTTTTGTTTTACATTCTGTTTAGGCTCAGAGGTTAACTTATACCAGCCTGACATTTGCTGTGATATCTTACGTGAGAAGAGGTGTTGTACATGTAAAGACTGACTTGACCTTAAATGCTCCCAGCAAATTATCAAGTTTTACGTGACTAAAGGTGCTGAAGTTAAAAGGACGTTAAGTCCTTTGTTAGACATGCTTAAGAGATCTTGGGAGGATAAATCTGCTTGATCTCTCTGAACAGAGCTGTGTTCATGGGTGGTTCAGGTCCTTGCTCTGAATGGGGGTCCAAAGGTGCCTCTAGACCAGGGGTTGGCAAGGTTTACCTCGCCTGAGCCAGTTCACTCCCGCGGAGATCACCTATGCCTCACTTCCAAATAAGATGAAATTACAGTAGTCCTACAAGGGAGGCCCAATGAGGCACAACCGTCTTGAAATAAAACATGAAAAATGTTTGTAAATGAACATGCAACAGTGTTATATATTGGGGCGAGGAACTTCAGGCCTGACCCAGAGGCTAAAGGTGTCCTCCTATCTAGAACTTGCTCCAAGTGACACGTCTCAACAGTTCTGTTCTGTGCTTCCTCAAGTGTGTTAACCTGGCTGGAATGTGCTCTTGAATTGTGATAATGCTTCTTGTTTGGAGAATAAAGAGGTGTAGGTGTGTGTGTGTGTGTACACGCACGGATACGCATGTAGAAACTGCTGGCTTTTGCATGACTGGTATGTGGTCTACTGCACAACGATAAGAGTCGTATCTGCTGCTCTGCCCACTTTCGGCTCTGGCTTTACGCCTATCCATGTTTGTCTCTGCACTTACCCATCACCAACATGCAGCCCAAAGAAGACAACCTGCAGGTTCTGGCTGCAAAAGCTTTCCCACTCTGCTTTCTATGAATATATATAAATACACCCTCTCCTTGGGAATTCTGTGTCAATGAAAATAATATACTAAATAATCTGCTAAATATTACTTCCTGCTCTGCTTTTCAAAGGATTGCGCTACAGCTGTCTCCCCACTCGCGTGTGATCAGCATGTGTGCTCCTGCTGCCACACGTGTTTTCAGCGCTGAAAGGGGGAGGGACGGAATGGAGGAATTCACACTTGTGTGCATCCCAGTGACACATGCAGTGTGTGGGAACTGAATCCCTGTGTAAGTGGGGATTCCCCCGTACTTCATATGCTCTGGGTGAGTGTTCTGCAAGTCACTATTCTCTCCCTAGTGCTATTCAATATCTATATTAAGCCATTGGGAATGATCATTTGGAGTTTTGGAGGAAGATGTCACCGATACACTGATGATACACAGCTTTACTTCTCCATAACATCTGAATCAGGAGAGGCTGTGAAAGCTTTGGATCAGTGTCTGAATGCAGTGATGGAAATAAAATCTTTCACCTGGAAGCAATGAGAGACTAATGGCAGGTGAACAGAAAGGAGACACATTGTTTTAGCTGAATCATCCTTCCCTTCATAGTCTAGGACCCAGGGAAGCTGGGGTGCATGGCAGGTACCATAAGACAGCTAGCCAGGTACATCTATTGAGGGACATATGCAGGGCATACTCCCAACATATGTGTAATAAGGTGAATGATCTTCATGCAGAGTGTGCAGGTATACATAGTCCCTAACAGTCACTGTCAAACTGTCCATGGAGGTAAGACATAACAGTAATCTGTCATAATTCATAGGGACTGGTCCCTCCACACCTACTAATGCATGAGGCAGAAGGAAGCTCCTGCCCGATGGTGTACACCAGGGGTCCCCAAACTTACCCAGCTTTGGGCCGGTTCCTCTGGCGCCGATCGCCGATCGATGGGGAACGTACTCCCATATGCGTGCACACTCGCTTTTTCTGGCATGGGGTGGCGCCAGAAATGGCTTCTGCGCATGCACAGACATAATTTCCGGTGCAGTTTCTGGCACCGTGCTGACCCGGAGATGGGCAACTGCACCGCGGCGCACCAGTAAGAGCGGGCAGCGGGAGTCATCGGGGGCCGCACAATTGGCTCACGCGGGCCGCATCCGGCCCCCGGGCCTTAGTTTGGTGACCCCTGGTGTACACACTCAGTCAACAGGATGCAAACTGTGTTAAATTAAGAGAACAGTGCTGCATTCCTCAGGATGTTTATGGAGACAGACACTGACCAAGTTAGACAACTGGGTACAAAGATTGTGTAAAAGATCACTCATGGAGTTCACTTGAAGGTGAACTAAATAAGGGAGATGCTCTAGAGAAGGAGGGTGCAACCAACTGTTCTGTAGTGGTATGAATATTGCTTCACCATGGGATGTACCGGTAGAGGCAATACAATGTGAGGGACACCTCTGGAACTGGTAGTAACCTTAGTGAGCGAAGAACCCTTAGAGTTCTCTGTGCTCAAAAAAGGTGGTCAGCAACTGAAAGCTTGTCTATACCCCCTGTTGGGTAATGTACAGAGTGCCTCCAGCTGGTGGCAAGCAGCAGTAGTGCCAACAAAAGAGACAAAGTCCCCACATTGTGTGCCTTGTGTACAGATTCCTCAATCTCCTGTAGATTCAAAGGGATGGTAAAGGGCGGTATACAAATTTAATTAATAATAAATAAAATGATAATTCTTCATGTGCCTCCTCCGTGAGAGGTCCGGAGGGTGGCAACACAAGGACAGGTCTTTTCTGCAGTGGCTCTCCATTTGTGGAACGCTCTCCCCAGGGAGGCTTGCCTGGTGCTTTCATTACAGGTCTTTAGGTACCTGGCAAAAATGTTTCTTGATTACCAGGCTTTGGCTGATTAACATTCTATGGCCTTTTAAATATGTTTGTGGGAGGGACGTTATTGGTATGTTTTTCTTTTATGTATTTCATATTCTCATTTTGTATTTTTATGCTTTGAACTGCCCTGTGATCTTTGGATGAAATGTGATAAATAATAAAATAACAGTACCAATAAGAAGAAGAATGTGATCCTCGGATGAAGGGCAGTATAGAAACAACAACAATAACAACAACAACAACAACAACAACAACAGAATATAATATAATATAATATCATATCATATCATATACCCAAATTGTCTTTGTGAAGTTAATCTGGCCCAGAACTGGAGCTGTATAGTTCTTCTTTGGCGATCACTCATAGCCGAGTAAGATTCTGGAGCAGTAACAAATCTATACAGCATGTGCTTGGTGCTAGGACTCAAGTTAGGAACTGAGATTATTGGCACAGAGAAACAATACGTACCCAGACAATATGCTGTCTGAACTGTAAGTTCATCTGAGACATATGTCGTATGCAACACAGGGTGCCAAAGTTGCCAGTGCAGAGAGCACTGAGTATGGGACACTGGGGTTTTGCTAAAACAGCCTGTGCAGTGAGAGCCAGGCATAGACATAGTTGGATGCTACTATGTACCAAAGTGCAGGGCCATCAGTACCAAAGAAGATACTGAGCGCATAGAGTACAGAGGACACTACATTCAAAGGCTGGAACTGGAACCTAAAACTGCCAGTACTAAGCCTTCAACAGAAAGTGAACTCTGTCATTACAGACATGGATGACATAGCTAGAGCTAGGTGTCAGCACCAAAGAGCACAGGTACTAGGGCAAGTGGCTGTTAAGATCAGTACTTGGAAAGCTCAATTTTAAAAGGAACTCATTCTCATTTGAGTTCATTCCATCCAAAAAGAAACTAGTTCTAGTTTGTCCTTTAACAAAATGAATTAGTTCAGTTAAAGTTCACCCAAATGAGCTTTTTAGTTCATAAAAAGTTCATCCGTGGCAAAAGAAAACATTTTGAGTCAATCAGCATTCAGAATGTTACAAGCTACTGTGCGGATGTATAGGGTTCAAAGTAAATCAGGGGCCACATGCAAGTAATAAGATGTCACAGACAGAATGTAAACAGGTGAAGCTTCCCCATAATTGTATTTCTCTACAATAAAATGCTTATTATTTACTTTGTGCCAGCCCCAGGCATAAGACATCATTTATTCTGTTCCTGTACCTGTACAGGCAACCCCAGTTTTGTGTGGGGGTTACGTTCTGGGTCATGGCATGCAACAGCAGAGCGCATAAACCTGCCCCATTATGCCTCCGCCCTCTTCTAGGTCCCAAAACGGCCCACCCATGCACGGTAGTGCATTCTTTGAACACACGTAAAACAGGAGTTGCTTGTACTTCTTGCTGCAAGCTGATAGTGTTGGAAGAGAGTAAATCTCTTAAGCAAGGAAGCTAGAGGAAATGCCTCCCATTTCCTTTAGAAGCCAGGATGGCTATGTTCTACCTTGACTGTCAGTCTGTCTCTGAAGACTAGTTGCTGGGAATCACAAGTGGGGAGGCTGCTGTTGCCCTTTGGCCCTGCTTGCAGGGCAACTGTGAGAACAGGATGATAGACTGGATGGACCACTGGCCTGATCCAGCAGGCTCTTATCACATTTCTCCTTCGATTGCTTAGCAACAGTGATTAAGTGACTTTGTGACCTTAGCAACAGTACTGCCTCCATATCTGCCTAAATAAGACTTAGAACATCACCTCTATGTTTTGCTTCTAACTGTATCAGGGTTTTTTTAATGACAGCTAAAATACCAGGCCTCCTCCTGGGAGGTGGGGATGGAATGGATGTGATGAAGAACTAGAAATCATTCAAAGTTCTTCTTCATAATGAATTTAATTCAACTAGCAATTATGGGAACTACTTTAAGTTAGATTACAGATGATAGAATCATAGAGTTGGAAAAGACCCCATGGAGCATCTAGCCCAGGGGTCAGCAACCTTTTCCAGCCATGGGCTGGTCCACCGTTCCTCAGAACATGTGGTGGGCCAGACTATATTTTAGGGGGGGGGGATGAACGAATTCCTATGCCCTACAAATAACCCAGAGATGCATTTTAAATAAAAGCACACATTCTACTCATGTAAAAACACCAGGCAGGCCCCACAAATAACCCAGAGATGCATTTTAAATAAAAGGATACATTCTACTCATGTAAAAACATGCCGATTCCTGGACCATCTGCGGGCCGGATTGAGAAGGCGACTGGGCTGCATCCGGCCCCCGGGCCTTAGGTTGCCTACCCCTGATCTAGTCCAACCGGCTGCAATGCAGGAATAGGCACCCATACAGGGAGCAAACCCATGGCCTTGGCATTATCAGCAGCACACTCGAACAAACTGAGGTAACCAGGTGCTGCAGTTCAGAGATTTTTGAACTAGTTTAGTGAACTTTAGTCATCTGAACTAGTTAATTCCCAGCACTGGCTAGATTTGTCATTTACAGGGGTACTGTATTGCAGGCATTTTGGGCACTGTGGTTTGTTAAGGGGACCGAGAGCTGTTAGGAGATTCCTGTTCCCCTCAATTACCACAGCTCCCTGGGAAGAGGGTGTGATCGTTAAATCACTTTGGGTATTCTGCAAGGGTCTCCCAGCAGCTCTCAGAGTGCAGATGGAGTCTGAATCACACAAAACTGATTATCTTATCTAAAGCAATGGTGTTGTTAGCAAGAGCATCAGCTGTGCAAAAGATACAGATAGTAACAGAGCATTTTCAACTCTTGGCACTGAAGGTAAAAGATATGCTAGAGAAAATTACCATCAAGTTATAGGGCCTATAGGTTATGCAATGCATTCCATATTTGGCTCCTCTTACTGGGCATTTTATGCTAGGCATTTTGCTAATTCCTTAAGTTTTCTAATATTTAGCTCATACATGCAAGACACTTGATGCAACCATACCTAGAATTGTGTACCTATAAGTATTGGCCTCCAGAGCTTTCCAGGTCTATAAAGTGTGGTATAAGTATTCTAAACAAATAATTCATGCCAGGGGCAGTTGGGTGTACAGACAATGGTGGGGACTTTAAGGTATGGAGGATGCTGGAAGAGTAACCCTATAAAGGTCTAGTTACAGGTAGGTAGCCGTGTTGGTCTGAGTCGAAGCAAAATAAAAAAATTCCTTCAGTAGCACCTTAAAGACCAACTAAGTTTATATTTTGGTATGAGCTTTCGTGTGCATGCACACTTCTTCAGATACCTATAAAGGTCCTCACTGAAAAGCGGAAGCCCTGTTTCTCTGGACCTGCTCTTGGCAACACTTGTCTTTTAAATATTTGTTCTTTATCTTTTTCAAGCAGCTGCAGTTAGAACACACTGGATCCTTCTGTATTAGAAAGCTTCTGGTTCATTCTGGATTCAACAGTTTTGGCAGATGACATAATTTTTGGGATCTGGCTGTTCAGAAGAATGCTGTCTCTTTGAAACTACAGTTCTCTAAGATGGAACAGGAGAGGGAAACATCTATTTTTTTCTGGCCTTAAGTGCTGTCCACGGCTTCTGTGCAATTGCAGCAAGATATAGGCATGAAGACCTCAGGGAAATATTCCAGCACCTCTTTTCAGGAATGCTGGTGCAGTGCCTCTGATGTGATACCAGTTCTGAATTATACCTCCCTGTAGGCTTATGATTGGAGCAACATCCATGCCTAAATTCTTGGACACTTATTACCACATCATTCAAATTTTTGCTGTACTGAAGCTAAATTTTCACAGAATCATAGGCTTGGAAGGGACCACAAGGGTCATCTAGTCCAACTCCCTGCAATGCAGGAATCTTTCATCCAACATAGGGCTTGAACCCACAAACCTGGGATTAAGAATCTCATGCTCTACCAACTGAGCTATCCTGGTCCTTTACAACTTTGAAGGTTATTTGGGGTGGGGGGTGGGGTGGGAGGACAAATACCACCAAAGATCGCAGGGAATTTTAAAGAGTGTGTGTGTTTTAACTTGAAGAAAGAAGCAAGGATTTTTACTGCTGCTTCATTCAGTGGGTTGGCAGTTTCTGGCAGCCAGCTTTGATCCCCTTCCAAAATGTCCTTGGGAAGGGCATTATATCATAATGTAGTATCCTTTCCAGGGCATTCTGTCCAAGCATTTTTTAAAATGCAAGAAAAACGATGAGCCATCTCATATTTAAAGGGAAGACTCCTCCCCGCAAAATCTTAAAATTTGCCTGCTGCCATGAAAGTTGCTGATTACAGTGGTACATCGGGTTACAGACACTTCAGGTTAGACTCTGCTAACTCAGAAATAGTACCTCGGGTTAAGAACTTTGCTTCAGGATGAGAACAGAAATCGCATGGTGGCGGCGGGGCGGCGGCAGGAGGCTCCATTAGCTAAAGTGGTACCTCAGGTTAAGAACAGTTTCAGGTTAAGAACGGACCTCCAGAACGAATTAAGTTCTTAACCCAAGGTACCACTGTATCCTGCCCCTAATTTTGCAGGAGACGAATAGTCCCATGAAAGGGGGATATCTGGCACTCCTTTAATTCAAATGGTGAGCAGGTGGCAATTTCAGGCAAACACTGCGAGACGCTTTATTTTAGTGGTTAATAGGCCAGCAGTAAATCTTGCTGACACAATGGGTTTAAGGCCAGGTCCCCCCCCCCCCATTTGTGTTAGTTGGCAGTACAGGTCCCTTCCCTGTCCATATGCCAAATTTCACTATTTATTTTTCTAATTGTGGGCTGGTCTGACTCTCTTTAGGATGCACCTCAGTATTTAATATTTTATTAGAGGTTTAAGCATATAAGCCTAATGCCCCCAAACAAATTATTTTGTGGGACTACAGGAACTTTGTGGGGCAAGTCATTCTGGGAGCTCTTCCTGGATCACAGTATGGCATATGCTCAAATAACAAAACAGACAGGCACAAAGTAAGAAGCATGTTGTGGGATTGCCTGTTTCATGTCCTCTTTTATGACTTGAAGGCCTTCCCACTTTCTCAAAATTTGTTGGTTCGTTCAGGTGCAAATTACTTGGGGATGAGAACTGGCAAATCCCTTTGCCGACAGATTAAAGCAGATCTAGACTGAGATGGTTGGTTGACTGCTTTGTTGAAAAGGACGGTTCTGAGATGTGCCAAGGACCCAAAGTGCATTGCCAGAGCCAGGGAAAAGGTTAATAGGACTCGAGGTGGAACTTGGTAGTGGTGGATGCTACATATTCCCCACCCCAAAGAATCTTGGAATAATCATGAATACCTTTCAGGTGACAGTTATGGCACAGGATTAGAGAGGGGAATACTGCTGAGCATCCTTTCCTCAGACCAGTCTCTCGGTGCTACTCTGCTTGGGAGAACAGGGGCAGAAACTCTCTTGTGGAATGGCCACATCACCTACCCAAAGCTTAGAAGGCTGAAAAATGAGGACTTGATAAAGCCTCCCAGATCACACTTTGAACAGGTTAGCTGCAACGACTGAAAACCATATGGGCTCATAGGCCCTGAGCTGGGGTGGAGCATGCATACTTCTAACCCTGCCCCAATCACTCAATAGCCACTACAATGCCATTTTTAGGTCCGTATTGAAAACTTCCAAGTTTACCCTGCTGCACATTCTTTAATGGTCTAATAAAGTTGTTGCCCACACATTCTTTCAATGTATTTTGTGCAGTCTTGTCATTCTGCATCTGTGTGCAACACCTGGAGTTGATGTAATTGTTATTAAAAGATCAGCTCCATTGTGGCTGTACCAGCCCAAGTTCTTTTGCAAGCATATTTTACAGAGGTTTTCTAGTTTCATCTCACAAGAGGTTTGCATGTTACATGGTTTAATTATACATATAAACCCCAAAACTTTGACGATTTGATATAGTGCGGGCAAATACAGAACTACAGAGAAATTAAAGAACAGACTTATGATGTCTAATTTTTCCATGGGTGACATTAGGTTCTGCCTAAAAATTCTTTGCTGCTCATAAATCACATTCCAATCCTCCACCCTACAGATGCAGTGCAATATTATTATTCAACATTCCTATTATCTGTAAGTACAATTTCTTTTGCATGGTACTGATAATAATTACAGACAGAGGGGAAAGAACAGAAGACAGCAGCTCCTTTATTATATTCCCCCCACATTCTCTAACAGCACTGCTTTCCAATTAATGGGCAATTTCAAAGAGTGTTACATGAACATTCTTACCTTTTTATCTTCTTTGGCCTTTCTGACATTATGTTGAGAGTCAAATGTGTTTTGTATATGAAACCCTTTTTTAGTCAATTCATTATTTTGAGAGATTAGATGAGGCTGCCCAAAGCTTCCATTTACTCTGTATCTGTCAGCAGGAATCTTACTCATGGGAGGAGGAAGAGTACCACACTTGACACTTGACCAACCATCTGTAGAATCTGTGTATGACTCCTGGTCACTTACACATCCATGTTGCCAATCCTTTAATACATGAACCGGCAACCATCTTTGATTGGAAATGTTCGCAGAGTTTTTCTTGCATGATGTAACTGAGTTTTGGGGAGAAACTAGTGGAACTTCAGTGCGAGCTGAAGAAGCTAAGAATTTACTTACATTTTGAGATTTATCATTCTGAAACATTGTTTCTAGTGCAGAGTTTTCTTCTTGTTCATGAGCAAATGCCCAATGGGAAATAGCCTGACTTCTACCTACTGCACTGTCTTGTGCACTATTAAGAACATGTTTACTTGAGTTAGCTCCTAGTTCAACTACCAAAACTCTATTACTTTTCTCTTCTTGGTTAAAATTTCCAATGCCACTATCACTATTACTGCTCATACTGTTATTCTGCTGACCATCTGCATCTCCATCAAGAAAGGCCCTTGCCCGAACTCCCTCGATCAATTCTCCCATATCCCTGTACAAAACGGAGACAAACTGAAGAACAGGGAGAGATGACACTGGAAATTCTAGGCAGCCATTAGTGTCTGGATCTGCTGTGCATTCCAGTCCAAAACGTCGTGCAATGCCCTGGTGAATTTTATGATGAAAAAGCTCTGGATCCACCATAAACACATGGCATGAGGTCCTCAAAACTGCTTCCTCTTCCTGAGCCAAACTTCCATCATCAAGGGTTTGCATGGTAACTAACCCAAAGAATCTTCTGTCATCAGGGCATACAGCACTAAATGCCAGCTTCTCTGCAGGATATTCTGCAATCACACCAGATTTATTACTGCAGAGTTGAATAGAGTCATGCATAATCTTCATTATAACCAATGAATGGATTTTTTGTTCTGCTCGAAGACGTCGCATACATCCACGAATAGCCTGCAAACTATCATATTCCAGATTTGAACTTGAAGATGGAAGTTCAATTGATCCTAGGTAGCCTACAACCATTGCCACATTTAAAATACTTGCATCTAATCCAAAATATTCCTGGTTTTCCACTCCAATTCTAAAAACTGAGTCATCATTCAAGGCTTTGGGAAGTTCCTCATTACAGGGAATATCTGGGTTGTTACTTTCAGGTCTTACTTCTAATTTAACAGGAGCAGTTTCATGGACCAGCATTTGCTTTCTGATCGACGTCTGTAGATTACCAGGAGAAATGTTAGGATTTTCAAAGATCATGTTGAAAATTCCACCAGACTGCATTTCTTCTACAACCTTCTCTGCTCTGTTTATACCCAATCCTTTGGAATCGGGCTTTGGCTTCAGCCACCCCTTCCCATCACAAAACCCAACTTCTTCATCACTTGAGCCAGAGTCTGTGTGGCCAACCCCTTCAGCAATGACCATGTGTAAAACCCCAGAGCATTTGCCTATTAGCTTCACCACATCTTCATGGGATGCCTTTTTCACATTGATTTCATTTATTGCAAATATTTTATCTCCTGCTTTAAGTCCCACATAATCAGCAGGACTACCTTTTAAAACGCAACTAAGAACACAGGGAGCCTGACCAGAAAGGGTAAATCCATATCCAGCTCTTCCTCTAGCAACTTCAACACTTCTTATGCTGGAACCATGCATACGCATCCGGCGTTTCACTTTCTCTCCTGGTCTGTACATGCTGGTATTTCTTGGAAAAGAAAGTCCGTGCAATGCAGTGTTAATGTTTCCTGGGATGCAGGCAAGGAATTTTCATGTCTTTATCCAGTGAAGCCTAGAGAGGGGAAAAATACTGTTTAAATATATCTGCTATTCCCACTTTTGTTGTTGTTGTTCAGATATGTGGTAGAACCAGAGAACTAAAAACCACCTGGTGGATAAAAAAAAAAGCTCAAGAGATCCAGCACTTAGCCGACACTCATGATGCACAGAGTTTCTTTAAAGCCACAAAGACCATCTATGGGCCAATAAATCATGACATATGCCCCCTACGCTCAGCAGACGGTAACACACTTCTAAAAGATAAAGAACATTACCAACATCTCCTTAACCGCAACTCCCCCCGAGCTGTTGTCCTCTCACAAATTCCGCAAAAACAAGTTAGAGATGAGCTTGCAATATCTCCAAATCTGGGAGAGTTGTGTACAGCTATTAACCAAATGAAAAACAACAAAGCCAGTGGACCTGATGGGATACCTGCCAAAATCTTCAAAGTGGGCGGAATTGAACTTACACAAAAACTTCACAACCTCATCGAAAAAATCTGGGAAAAATAAGAAATCCCAGCAGACTTTAGAGATGCCAAAATTATCGATCTCTTTTAAAAAGGTGACAGAACTGATTGTGGAAACTATCGAGGCATCTCTCTATTACCTGTGGCCGGCAAAATTCTTGCAAGGATCTTAGCAAACCGTCTGGTAACAATATCCAAGGTGACCCTTCCTGAATCTCAAAACAGTTTTCGGCCTTCTAGGGGGACAGTGGACATCATTTTCACCGCTCGACAGCTTCAAGAAAAATGCAGAGCGCAAAACCAACCCCTGTATATGGGGTTTATTGACCTGACTAAGGCTTTCGACACTGTAAATAGTGGACTCTCCTTCTGAAAGTTGGCTGCCCAGATAAATTTGTATACATCATTCAGCTCCTCCATGATAATATGACAGCAACAATCGCAGATAACAATGGCTTTCAAAGTGAACCATTCACAGTGGGATCAGGTGTTAAACAGGGTTCTGTTATTGCCCCAACTCTATTCATTATTTTCATTGCCATGATCCTACACTTTATCAACGGGAACCTCCCCACCGGAGTAGAAATCATATATCGAACAGATGGAAAGCTCTTCAATCTGAACAGGCTGAAAGCAAAAAGTAAGGTTACCGTAACTTCCGTCATACAGCTTCAGTATGCTGATGACAACGTAGTGTGCGCACGCTTAGAGGATGACCTCCAAACCATCCTAAATATCTTTGCAGCTTACGAAAAGCTTGGCCTATCACTCAACATCCAAAAAACCAAAGTGCTGCACCAACAAGTACAAAATAACCCCTCTGCAGCACCACAAATCCAACTCAGTGGTGTAACGTTGGAAAATGTTGATCACTTTTCTTACCTAGGCAGTTACCTTTCCACAAGGGCCAACATTGATGCCAAAATCCAGCATCGCCTGAGCTCTGCGAGTGCGGCTTTCTCCCAATTGAAGTGCGGAGTGTTTGAGGACCGGGACATTCACAGGGAAACCAAAGTGCTTGTTTACAAAGCTATTGTACTACCAACCTTACTACTGTATATGCTTGTGGACCATTTATATGGACCACTTATAAACGCCATCTCCAACTCCTCGAAAGATTCCATCAATGGTGTTTCTGAAAATTTTTACACATCACTTGGGAAGACAGGTGAACTAATATCAGTGTACTGGAAGAAGCAAAGATCACCAGTGTTGAAGCAATGATTCTTCAACATCAACTTCGTTGGACTGGTCATGTTGTGCGGATGCCTGATGATCGTCTTCCAAAGCAACTACTCTATTCCAAACTTAAACATGGAAAGCGTAATGCTGGTGGTCAACAAAAGAGGTTTAAAGACTGTCTCAAGGCAAATCTTTAAAAATGTAGTATAAACACTGACAACTGGGAAACACTGTCCTGCGAGCGCTCCAGTTGGAGAACAGCCTTTACCAAAGGTGTCATGGGTTTGAAGAAACTCGATCTCAGGACACAAGGGAAAAACGTGCTAAGAGGAAGGCACGCTTGGCAAATCCACACCGTGATCAACTCCCGCCTGGAAACCAATGTCCCCACTGTGGAAGGACGTGTGGATCCAGAACTGGCCTCCACAGTCACTTACGGACCCATTGTTAAAATCGTGTTTATGGAAGACAATCTTACTCGGCTACGAGTGATCGCCAAAGAAGAAGAAGAAGGTAGTAATATAAGGAGGCTGACCCAGGTACAAACTTTCCTAAGCAAAAGAAGCACCCATCACAAGCACAAACTCTACTATTTATTAGTCACACATCTACTACTTCCCCAAGTACCTAACATCTGCCAAGTTCACTCTCAGCAAGAAGCCCACGAAACTGGTGGTTTCTGTTATTCTGTTCATTTTGCTCCATATCTAGTTCCAGTGTTAATTGTGGCAGTTCCTAAAAGACCAGATCCTTCTATTCTGAAATTCACTTTTGTAAAGGCAGATACAAAGAACTTAAAGCATTAAATATAAAATAATCCTTCCAAGAAATTGCATTGAGCCTCACTACTGAAAGCCTTAACTTTAAAAGACACATTTTTCTAATACAGTGCTGGCTTGTTAGCACACAGTAGAGCTTACAGGACCAGAAATACTGTACTGCAGACTCAAATTTCACACCTTTCCCTAATTCATCCATTTGCTGACATTTTTATTGGGATCATGGATCCGTTGCTCAAAGCCTCAAAATTCTAACCATCTTGTCCCCCATTTTATTCTATAACAGTGGCTGCAATCTTTCATTCTTGGAAGGAAGTGCTATTAGGCTCAATGGAACTTAATGTCAAGCAAGCATAGAGCGATTTAGTTACATTCAAACTAACATTATGGGGGACACTTCTACTCTTTCCATGTGTACTACTGGGTTAAAGAGATGTTGGTGAAACCACGCCCGGGATGGGTCAGGAGTCCCCCCCTTCTTTTCTCTGTCTCAGACTAAATCCAGAGCCGGAAAGCAATTCCTGAAGTCTCCTGGGTTCAGTGTGGGTTCCTTGCAGCTCACACAGAGCTCTGTCCCCCAACTGAAGGTTCTAGCCAGAGATTTAGGGGAACTAGCCAGGAGTCTGCTGCCTGAAACAGCTGCCTTACACTACCTAAAGGTAGGACCAGCTTTGACACTTGGTTCCTGCCTGGGTGAACTAACCCTTCTGGCACACCTCTTCCCCCTAGCAACTTACATGACCAATCCCCCTGCTTCTCCACAACCTGGGACCTCAGTATCTAATGGCTCACCCCTTCCCATGGGTACCTCTCTGGGTCCTGTTATCATCAGCAGGGGGGCCTTCTCTGCATATAAGGCAGGTGGCTTAAAGAGAAAGGACCTTCTCAGAACTGGTTCCTTGCTTGTAGAATGCTCTCCCCAGAGAGGCTCACCTACATCCTATTTTAATAATATTTTTGTGCCAGGCAATGTCATTTCTATTATCACAAGCCTTCTAATCTATCCCTTTTAATCCCTCTAATATCCAAGAGTAATTTTATGCAATGTTTGATTCTCTGTTTTTTGGGGGGTTGGGGGGTTGGATGGTTTTAATGGTATTGTTTAGAAATGTATTTTGCAATTTATGGTTTGTTTTGTACTGTGCTGTATGTCACCCAGAGTACATTAGTTAAGTATGAAATGAAAAGATTGAACATGTTGGGTTGTCTGTATAATACCAGTATGCTGCCCACGGTGACTTCTTCACATTGCTCAATGGTGGAAGCTGATCCATATCTACAACATCCTTTTTCAAAATGTGGCCAGAGAACTGCACACCATATTCTTAAAATGGGTACACCAACATTGTGGTACTTCATCCCTTTCCTAACACCAACTTTTATTTTATTAATGGAGCTGTGTTAGGGGGGAAAGCCCTCCCAATGTGGCTAATATGAAAATGTAAATAGGTAAAGGTAAAGGGACCCCGGACCATTAGGTCCAGTCGTGGACGACTCTGGGGTTGCGGTGCTCATCTCGCTTTAACTGGCCGAGGCAGCCGGCGTACAGCTTCTGGGTCATGTGGCCAGCATGACTAAGCCGCTTCTGGCGAACCAGAGCAGCACACGGAAACACCGTTTACCTTCCCGCCGGAGCGGTACCTATTTATCTACGTGCTTTCGAACTGCTAGGTTGGCAGGAGCTGGGACCGAGCAATGGGAGCTCACCCCGTCGCGGGAATTCGAACCGCCGACCTTCTGATTGGCAAGCTCTAGGCTCTGTGGTTTAACCCACATCGCCACCCATGTCCCTGAAAATGTAAATATTTAACATCAAATAAAATGCCATAATTTAAAATAGAAGTTAGAAAAATCTAAGTCCTATCAAGCAACCCCTAAAAACAATTTAATTATTTAAAACACAATTAAAAACGCAACAGTTATAATCCAACATCAGATCCCATAATTAACTAAAAATAATGATACTATTTAATGATATCATAGAATTGTAGAGTTGGAGGGGACCCTGAGGATCATCTAATCCAACCCCCTACAATACAGGAATATGCAGCTGTCCCATCCAGGGATCAAACCTGTAACATTGGCATTATCAGCACCACGCTCCAACCAACAGAAATATCAGTTTTTTAAGTGTTTGCACTTATGTAGCCAAAACATTACCACAATATGTAGTACTGTATCAACAGGCTAGTTAGTCCTAAGGTCTGCAACAGACTGGAAAAGGGAGGATGGAGGAAGAGACATATATAAAATGTAAAGAGAACTATCTGGTTTACACTAAGAATATATTTTTAATGCCCCCAGAACAGAAGTGAGATATCAGAAATGTTATTTTACCATAGCTGCGATGGGGCACATTGTGAAGGGCCTGCTTTCCTGTCTATTTAACAGATCTTACAGGTATATCAATGAGCAGGGTTGCAAATACCGATCTCAAGGCCCAACCAGGTTCACATGGGTGCAGGTGGTCCTTGAAATCACTTTACTTCAAACCATTTACAACTTTAGAAGTTAGTAGCAGCACCCAGAAGAATATAGGCAACCAACTGGTACAATACTGGTGTACCATGTTCTGATCACCTGACAAGTCTCTAGACAGTTGCATCCTGCTTTAGTTGAAATTTCAAAACTGCCTACAAAGGCAGACCCATAGCTGCCAAGTTTTCCCTTTTCTCGCGAGGAAGCCTATTCAGCATAAGGGGAAATCCCTGTAAAAAAGGGATAACTTGGCAGCTATGGGCAGACCCATATGCAGTGCATTTTGAGTCCTCCAACTTCATTACAGGAGACATATGACTGATATCCTTCATCGCATGCATGTCTTGCCATTTAAAAATGTACCTCCTATCATTAGCCAATACTGTACTGTATTCCCTTTCCATTTAGGTGAAGTGAACTGTGTCCTCCCAGCAAGCTCTCCTTGGCATACTATTCACACCTGCCCATTCTACCCAGTTCAGAGTGGGTTCCTTTCAAAGCTCTTCAAACTCTTCTTGGGATTTCATTGTGCTCTGAATAATCTGCCTGCCACCATCTGCAAACTCATTACTGGTAGGTAACTTGTGAGCTGCTGCTTCGGAAGCTGTTTTTGGCTGAAGAGCGGGATAATAAGTGTTTTGAACTAACAGGCAGGAATAAACTTGGACCGCCTCGCTACTCATCCCTGTGCATGCATAAGCAGCGGAGCTCCCATTCCAAGATCCTTCGAGCAGGCTTCGCTGCATACGCTTGCCTTGCCTCTATTGTGGCAACCGCCTGGCTGCTCCATACTCTTCCCTCCCTGCCTCGGAAGCGCAACGCAGCGCCGCGTCCGGGCAGCGCGGAGAGCCCAGCAAAAGTCGCGCCTGGGACGCGGCGGGCGGAGCGGCTGCCTCGCTTCAGGGCGAAAAGCCCCCGGGGCGAGATCCGCGCGCCCCCCCTCCCCCCGGCCGCAGGGACCAGCGGCGCCTCGCAGCCCCAGACAAAGCCCCCGCCGACGGCGACGAAGAGGGCCGACAGGGGAAAGGGCCCGCCGGACTCAGAACTTGTTGCTCTCGGCCGAGCCCGTGCAGGCAGGAGCCCACGGCTCCAACACAGAGAACTAGCGCCTTAACTTCGACGACAACACGCCCGGCGCCCACCCCCCACCCCGCCCATTGTTTCACCCGCCACCTCCCCAGGAATCCCAGCACCAGGGAGGGGGCGCAGCTGCTGGGGGGAGGCAAAGGGATCTGTCTCTCTCTTTTTTTTCTCACCTCTCTCGCCCCCTGCCCCCTCGCCGAGGGGCCGGGAGACCACCCAAGCAGGTCTCCCTCAGAGGAGCGAGCTCTCGCCCCGACTCTGTTGCCAGGGTGATGCCCGCCGGGCCCGCCTTGACTACAGCCCCGTCGGCCACTGGCCGAGGCGGGCTGTCAATCACGGGGCCCTCGGCTGGCACGACGAGCTGGCGTGGCGGGAGGCGGCAGTTTTCGAGAGACTACAACTCCCACCATGCCCCTCCCCGCCCGCCTGCCCGCCTCTCGGAGGCCCAGACGCGTGAGGCCTGTTGGGAAGTTCAGTCCTTGCCGCCTTCGGGAGGCGGGCCGGGAAGTTCAGGGTTGCCCCGAGTTTTGAGAGAAAAGGCGGAAAAACGCACCTACATAAAATGAGCTCTGGAAACAGCCCCTTTTGAAGTACGTGCGTCGAAAGTAATGACAGGAACCGCCACATTGCACACACTTATTATCATCAAACCGAGGGTTAATTTTGTCGTTGCGTTGCTCGTTTTAGTTTTGAAAGAATGCACAAAACTACAAAAATTCCTTCAGTAGCACCTTAAAGACCAACTAAGTTTTTATTTTGGTATGAGCTTTCGTGTGCATGCACACTTCTTCAGATACTTTATTTTACTTCGACCCAGACCAACACGGCTACCTACCTGTAACCAGCACAAAACTACAGTACTCCGAAGATAAGTGCCTAATCAGCAGGTTAGGCCACAGTCCCAATCAATCTCCTCCATCATCCTCTTCTCGCAGTGGCCGGGCAGAGGCCCATGGGAAGCCCATAAGCAGACACTGGGTGCAACCACCACAGTCTCCTGCGTCTCCCAGAAACCGGCATTCAAAGGCACCAAGGGCAGTGAAAGTAGAACCACACTGTAGCTAGTAGTCCAACAGCCTTGTCCCCCCTGGATTTGTCTGATCCTCTTTTAAAGCCATCCAAGTTGGTGGCCATTGCTTCGTCTCATGAGAGCAAATGCCAGTTTTATGTGCCATGTGAAGAAGCACTTTCTTTTGTCTGCCTTAACAACCGTCCACTTAATTGAATGACCCCCAAGTTCTAGTACCGTACAACAGGGAATATTTCTCTGTCCACTTTCTCCATAACAGGCAACTACCCACTTGTGCACGATTGGCATGCATGCAACCCCTGATGCACCGCAAGTGGGACGGGGAGGGCTTACACACGTCCTGATGTGCATGGTGCCTCAGAAACTCAACCCCTGTAAAGTATTGTGCAAGTTTCTTACCTTTCGTCTAAATTAAAAAGCTACAAATGTTGCAACCTTCCCTCAAAGGGCAGTTGCACCATCCGCTTGATCATTCTTGGGAGTTTTCTCCACTCTACAATATTATTTTTGAGGTAAAGCAACAAGTATTCCAAGTGTGGTCACACCATAGAGTCATTGTTGTTTTCAATCCCATTCCTAAAGATCCCTAGCATGGAATTTGCCTTTTTCACATTTGCCTTATTCTGGGCCCACATCTTCATCAAGCTATCAACTCTTTGGAGTACAAGCCTGGGCAGTGTGTCTGGAGGTCCTGGGCTTCCCAGGCAACAAGACCCCCTCTTCACCTCGCTGATGATGTGGTCCAAAGGAAAGCAAGACCAATTCGTTTGGCACCAGTTTGGCTGAAGGAGTTGCCAGAAGGAGGTGTACAAGGTGCCACCCAACTTGCCTTAGGGACTGCACTCTGGATTTGTGTAGGGTTTACTCCCTATCCTTTTCTTCTCCTGAAGTTGCCCCACAAGTCAGTGGGTATGGATTTTTTCCTCAGGGTTTACTCCCAAAGCCTTTTCCACCAAGAAGTATAGCTGCAAGGCATCAGGGGGTTAGGATCAAAGTCTTCCTTCTCTTAAAGCTACTCACTACAATCTCAATACAGTATCTCATTCATGGTCAAAACAAAAAAAAAAATTCTTCTTCCAGTAGCACCTTAAGAGACCAACTAAGAAGTGTACATGCACATGAAAGCTCATACCAATGACAAACTTACTTGGTCTCTAAGGTGCGACTGGAAGAAGAAAAAATATTTTGTTTCGACTATGCCAGACCAACACAGCTACCTACCTGTAACTAGATTCATTCATGGTCAGTCACTATCAGTTCTGTTCAGCACATATCTGTGCATTTAGGGTTTTTTTGGGGGGGTCCCCCCTCAGTGCATCACTTTACACTTGCTTACATTGAACTGTTTGCCATTTTACTGCCCATTCAATTTGGAGAAATCCTTTGGGGCTTCTACTTGTTTTTGGTATTGTAGCTCTGATTCCTTCACTGCTGGCCTCTAACTTTTGATCCTTTATGAAGAATGAGTTAAAGCCGGAGAGAAGGCGAGGCAGCAAGCAGGGTGCTCCTTGCAAGGGCCAGACGCAAGGGGCTAGTCAGTCAGGAGGCCGGGGGAGGCGAGCCCTTTGGGCGGCAGGTTTCCCAGGGGCAGTCGATCGCGATGTCGATCTTTCTTTCCCCCTCCCCTCCCCCTCCCCCTCCTATTCCTGATGTAGATCTTCACTGATCCCTTCTTCGCGCTGGCGGGGAGGAGGTGGTGGCGCCAGTTTGGGGTTCGCCCCAGGAGGTGCCCCAAAGCCACCAGCCCTGCAGCCACGTCCGGCTCGCCGGCCGCCTCCCTCCGGCGCGCTCCCCTTTCTCCTGCCGGCTCGCTCGCCTCCGCCCCGCCTGCTCCCACTCGCAGCAGTGACCCAATAAAGCTATTTTGAAAGTGACCCCCGCAGCAGCTCAGCCCAGCCAGCAGCAGCAGCTGTCGGAAATCATGACTGAAGATGACGGATTCCGCGGTGGTGGTGGAGGGCCCGCTCAAGTGGAGAGACGGCAAAAAGGTCCCCGGCGCGAAGTTTTCCCCGGCCCGCTTCGGCCTACGTTTTCTGCCCTGGGGGCTGGGGGTGGGGTCGGGGTGGGGGTCGGGGTAGCTGCCGGAGGGGCTCGGCTCGGCGCGGGAGAGGGGCAAGGGAAGGCGCGCCGCTCCCCGCCACCAACCAACGGCTTGTCTCTCTTTCTGTCTCCACAGTGGAAGAACCGATGGGCGGTGCTGCGCAAACCTTCGCCGGTGGCGGGTGAGTCCGGGAGCGGAGGGGGGGGCAAATGGGCTTTTCGCCCTTTCCTCTTTGCTTTTTACAATGAGATACGCAAGAGGGTTCCGCAGGCTTGCCAGGAGAGCGAGGGGACTCCGTGCGCCTTTGGAGAGGGAGGGCAGCGAGCCAGGCGGCGCGGCTGGAGAAGGGAAGGAGTCGAGCGCTCTCTCCCAAGCGCCTCTCGCCCCCCTCCGGCCCGCCGGCGAGAGCGCTGCCCTTGTCCGTCTCGCGGCTCTTCCTTTTCCCTTCCTCTCCTGGTGGCCCGGAGGGCGCGCTAATTATAGAAAGAGGATATGGAAGGCAGCGGACGGACACGGTGGGGCCTGGAAGCCTGCGCGGATTAGTTGATCCTCCTCTATAAAACCAAATCTTGGATTCCGCTTCAAACCATTTCTATATTGGGAAGGCCATGGTATGGGACGGGTCCTCTCAGTCTGCTGGTGTATATTAAACAGTAGCTGCTGCTGGGCATAATATAAATAAATAAACACAGCGTAATATAAGATTATCCCGCTCCTAGTGTTTTCTGATGAAACCGTCCACACAGTATAAGCTAGCTGTGTTTCAAAAGACCCACACCTTTCAATTAACTATTGCCTCTTCTCTATTCCCATACCATTCTTCTGATAAGAAATGGCTGTGATAATGAATGGATAGACAGCGCCTTCTTTTTAATGTATGTACGGTAATATATTGGGTTTTCCGAAGCATTATATATATTAAAGTTAACTTATATTGGACTGAAATTCATGTTGTAATAAATACTGAAATACACTTGCCTCCCCCTGTTGGTACTCTTGCATGGATATGTAAAAAGTACAGTTTCAAGAAAAGTGCATAATCTAATTCTTGAGAAATATTTTGTTTATTGCCATAAATTAATCTTACTCACGTTGAATGGCTAACAAAAAATTAAACAAGCTTTCTTATGTAAAACATGTTTGGAGACCGCTCAGAATAATTTGCATTTTTTGAACAATAGGTACCATAAGTGGAATTTTACATCACATAGCTTTTATCTGCTCTTTGATTAGAGGTTATATATATATACAGTATATATATGAGACACATTTTTGTAACATTTTTAAAAAATGCATCAAGAGCTTTATGTCACATTAAAAGTGTGTGCCAATAGGCTCCCAATATTAAAAATAAAAAGTGAAAGTGGAGGAAAGCACACCCCCAAAAATGACCTGTAATTGATCTTTATGGTTACCCAGTTCTAGTACAGTAGACATGCTCTAGACCAGGCATCCCCAAACTTCGGCCCTCCAGATGTTTTGGACTACAATTCCCATCTTCCCCGACCACTGGTCCTGTTAGCTAGGGATCATGGGAGTTGTAGGCCAAAACATCTGGAGGGCCGCAGTTTGGGGATGCCTGCTCTAGACATTTCAGGGTTACCCTTGTTGCATCAGAATGAACAGGTGATGCAGGTGAAGATAGGTGAGCTCTATGGGGGCTGAGTCTTTTCTGCCATCCGTTTCTGGCTCTTACTCACTTGGCTTATGATGGGGAGGAAGAAGAAGCAGAGTCTAGATTAGCCAGATGCTACATCGTTTTGTGGAAGTGAGAGCTGGACCATAAAGAAGGCTGATTGCCGATGAATTGATGCTTTTGAATTATGGTGCTGGAGGAGACTCTTGAGAGTCCCATGGACTGCAAGGAGATCAAACCTATCCATTCTTAAGGAAATCAGCCCTGAGTGCTCACTGGAAGGACAGATCATGAAGCTGAGGCTCCAATACTTTGGCCACCTCATGAGAAGAGAAGAATCCTTGGAAAAGACCCTGATGTTGGGAAAGATGGAGGGCACTAGGAGAAGGGGACGACAGAGGACGAGATGGTTGGACAGTGTTCTCGAAGCTACCAACATGAGTTTGACCAGACTGCGGGAGGCAGTGGAAGACAGGAGTGCCTGCCGTGCTATGGTCCATGGGGTCACGAAGAGTCGGACACGACTAAACGACTAAACAACAACAACAACATCATTTTGTGGCAATTCTTGTCCTCCCCCCCCCTGCCATTTCTTCAAAGGAATCAGTTGGGGCTTGCTTTCCTTTGGGGAGCACTTGGCAGACAACAACGGAGAGGGTATGCTTGAGCTGCCTGCTTCTCTCCTAAACTACATGATTGCAGGAAGGCATTTTCTTTGGCCTTTTCTGCTGGTCTAGGGCAGCAGAGACATGGAGGCAGCATGATGAACTTGAAATACACTTGCCCCTTTTCTCTATCTTGTAACACCATCCCCTCAAGTTCAAGTGGACTGGGCAGAGAGGAACAACTGGGCAGAGGGGGGCACCACAGTTTGAGATGGATATTGACAAGCTGGAACATGTGCAGTGGAGGGCGACCAAGATGATCAAGCGTCTGTAAACCAAGCCTTATGATGAATGGTTAAAGGAGTTGGGTATGTTTAGCCTGGGAAACAGGAAAATGAGAGGAGATATGATAGCCTACTTCAAATATCTGAAGGACTGTCAATCACATGGAAGATGGAGCGAGCTTGTTTGCACCTGCTCCAGAGAGTAGGACCTAATTCAAAGAATCCAAATTACAAGAAAGCAGATTCCAACTAAACATCAGGAAGAAGTTTCTGATAGACTATCTCAGAACGTGGTGGAGTATCCTTCATTGGAGGTTTTTGAATAGAGGTTGGATCTCTCAGGATTATTTGCAGGGGGTTGGACTAGATGACCCTTGGGGGTACTTTACAATTCTACAATTCTATGATTCTATCAAGAGAAGGTACAATTCCTCATAGCCTTTCTGTTTTTACTCCCATTTTTCTCTCCTGCCTTTGCTGCCTTCTCAGGGCTGGGCAAGTATAATAGGCAATAGACGCCTGTGAAGTGGCAGTCCCTTGCCCTTGGGCTTTCTTCCATTTGACTTCACCATTGACTTCAGGAGCAGGCAAGCCATTCAGTGACAAACTACACACTTTCCCCTATTCTCAGTGACATGGGTAGGATGCAGTACCCTTGGGTACAATGCAGTGGTGGAGGCCTCAAAGGGTTCGCCTTATAGGAGAAACCTCAGAGGATTCACATATGAAAATGTGGTATTAAATAAGAGTTTTGAGGCTTTAAGCAACTTTAGTCCCACTTACCTGAAAAGAAGTCCTAATGAATTCAATAAGGCTTACTTCTGAGTAGACATGAATAGGATTGTGCTGTAACTCAGCATTTGCTATTGCAGAAACAGGAGTTGCTGCTTCTCTCATATTTGTTACTTAATACCACAAATCTCACAGCAAGATCTATGGCGGTCAATGGTCCTTTAGCAGCTCCATCACTCAGATGTGGATCCCATCTTCCCGTTGGTAGGCCCTTTTTTCTCAGGAGTGAAGCTCTTCGGTGGCTCCTTAGAGAAGGTCCTCATGAAGAAAGCCTTGCCTAAGAAGAAGAAAAGGCTACACAGTGCCAGACCTCTCAGGTCTTCAGTCAACACTAAAGACTCAGAGAGACTACCAACCACAAGTCTAAGTGACAACATCTCAAGACTTGGAGCATTTAATTGTTTAAATGCTAAATTGCTTATTTTATTATATTGCCTGTAAACCATGATAAGAATATTTGGAAATTTTGAGGGCCATTTCTTCAAAAAAGAAGTCTGTGCATTTAAAATATGGAAATAAATAATTATTCTCATTCTAGTGCTTTGGTAGTAGCATGTGAGATGAGGTGATTTCTTTCCTGCTTTCTTCAGAACAGCCACAGTGACAGAACTGGGAAGAGATATAGAGAATATATATTTATTTTCTATAAAAATAAAAAAATCCTTCCAGTAGCACCTTAGAGACCAACTAAGTTTGTCATAGGTATGAGCTTTCGTGTGCATGCACACTTCTTCAGATACCTATGACAAACTTAGTTGGTCTCTAAGGTGCTACTGGAAGGATTCTTTATTTTTATTTTGACTGCGTCAGACCAACACGGCTACCTACCTGTAACTATTTATTTTCTGAATAGCTAACAAAAGATAGCATTAGGATAACTACATAGATTTTGTTTTAACCCATAAATTCATATTGATAACCTTGTGGAGTGGTGGAATTATTTTTTCCACAAGGTGAGATGGCTTTGCAGAACATGGCAATGTTTGCACACCGTGGTACCTGTAATTATTCCTTTTTTATCTGATAAGATGTTGTTGTTGTTTAGTCGTTTAGTCGTGTCCGACTCTTCGTGACCCCATGGACCATAGCACGCCAGGCACTCCTGTCTTGCACTGCCTCCCGTAGTTTGGTCAAACTCATGTTCGTAGCTTCGAGAACACTGTCCAACCATCTTGTCCTCTGTCGTCCCCTTCTCCTAGTGCCCTCAATCTTTCCCAACATCAGGGTCTTTTCCAAGGATTCTTCTCTTCTCATGAGGTGGCCAAAGTATTGGAGCCTCAGCTTCACGATCTGTCCTTCCAGGGAGCACTCAGGGCTGATTTCCTTAAGAATGGATAGGTTTGATCTTCTAGCAGTCCATGGGACTCTCAAGAGTCTCCTCCAGCACCATAATTCAAAAGCATCAATTCTTCGGCGATCAGCCTTCTTTATGGTCCAGCTCTCACTTCCATACATCACTACTGGGAAAACCATAGCTTTAACTATACGGACCTTTGTCGGCAAGGTGATGTCTCTGCTTTTTAAGATGCTGTCTAGGTTTGTCATTGCTTTTCTCCCAAGAAGCAGGCGCCTTTTAATTTCGTGACTGCTGTCACCATCTGCAGTGATCAAGGAGCCCAAGAAAGTAAAATCTCTCACTGCCTCCATTTCTTCCCCTTCTATTTGCCAGGAGGTGATGGGATCTGATAAGATAAAAAGATAAAATATATTATCTGATCAGGAAATGAGTCCTGGTTAATACTAAGGATAAATTCTGATCAGCATGAGAATAAATGTTGCAATGCATCCATACTTTGTATTTGATCACAGGCTTCCATCTTTCAGATTGCTTGCTTATGCTTGTATACAAGGAAAGATCTGAACGACTGAAGGGGCTGAAGGAGAGGAACAGCGTTACTTTGGAAGACATCTGTGGCCTGGATCCTGGGCTTTGTTATGAGGGTCTGAATCACACTCTTGCCATCATCTGTTTGAGTCAAGTTGTTATGCTGGGCTTTGAAAACAAGGAAACCATGCATGCCTGGGATCTGCGCATTCGCTACAGTTTAGGTGAAGGTAATGTTTCCTCCTTTTAAACACATGGTTCATTTGGTTAAAGCAAAAATATTGTGCACAGGAATGTGCTTTTGGTGCTGAAGTACTTTGTGATATAGCTTTGAGATCAGAGAGCAAAGAAAAAACGTTAACAATTTTACTAGCCTATGTGCAAACCTAAACAACTGTTTGGCTCCTAGCCATGGGCTTTGTAAACCTAGCACAGGCTTCCTCAACCTCGGCCCTCCAGATGTTTTGAGACTACAATTCCCATCATCCCTGACTACTGGTCCTGCTAGCTAGGGATCATGGGAGTTGTAGGCCAAAAACCTCTTGAGGGCCGAGGTTGAGGAAGCCTGACCTAGCATCAGTGGCCATTTATACATATCAGCAAATTCATTCATGCACCTCTGCCTTTGTGAAGGTGAATAACATGGAGTTATCTCATAGCTCTGAGCCATCTCACATTGGTCCAGAAGTATTGTGAGTCCACTATGCTTCAGAGATTACACAACTCTTGCTTGTGTTTTGGTTGAACCATGCTTCCCCTTATCCTATTTTATTTCTTTTACTTTTTTCAATGATATGGTTAACATATGATGGTTCCCTGCTCCTTGGTTGCCTTCTACAATTAGTTTGGCTACTTGTCCCTCTCTTCTTTTGCTTTTTATAGCATCTCTCAGGACAGAGATGGGGAACTTGTGGCTCTCCAGATGTTATTGGACTAGAAATCACATCATTGGTTGGGGCTGATGGGAGTTGGAGTGCAACAACATCTGGAGAAATGGAGGACCAGAGTTTCCCCAATCCTGTCTTAGGGTCTGCTGTTGTGACCACTTCATCCATAGCTGTCATGTAAAAAAAGTCAGTCTCATTGTAGCCTTATCAGCTATTAAGGGTCCTTTAAGTTGCGCCCAGGCAAGGACAGAGACAGTCAATAAGACACCGGGGTTGAGTTTCAGAGAAAGAGTTTTAATCTCTAATTAGAGAGACTCCTGATGACAAGAGTAGTAAAGAAACACAAATTGCCAAGCTTCTTTGGGCTCCTTCCCCCCTCTGTAAATGTGCGCATGCAAGGGGGTCACGCACACAAGGGGGTCACAAGTACATATAAGGATCTTCCTGTATCCGGTCTTATGCATAAACACATGCTGACTCAGGCAGCCTTGACTATCTTGCTGCTCTTTGCGTCAGACTGCTAGCATCAGACAAGACAGTTATCCGGCCTTGATAGCTTAGCTGGGCATCCTGTTTTGTTTACATTACCCTTTGGCACACAGAGAGAGGCAAAGAAAAAAAGCATTTTAAGCAAGTCATCCCAGGGATATGGGGGGGCTAAGCCACTCACAATTATACAATGCAGGCAATGCAAACTATAGGATCAGATCTAGCTCAATAACACAATTGGCAAATCTCTCTCCACATCATGAAGCTTGATGGTCTCAGCATTTTAAGCTCCATTGTGAATCGACCTGAATACGAGTGCTGGTAGGCAGGAGGTTGAAGCTGGCACACTAGAAAGCTGCATGTTATAAGTAAAAAGGGGGGTTCTTAACCAATATCTCCACCCACTGATGCTTAATTCCCACTCCCTACTTCTCCCATGCAGATGCCCCCTAGGTCATTTCAACCATCTGTGACTCTAAGACTGGAAGTAGGCTTAGGCAAGGGGAAAGCTGCAGGAGGGGTGTTGCTTCTCTCTCTCTTGCTGGTTTATTTCTCCCCTGCAAGTGCCCCTGTACCACTGAGATGATAACTAGTTCTCCCATCAGACTTCACTTGATGGAGAGCAGTTTTTCTGAATAGTTGCGACTTGAGTATAAGTGAGAGCCAGTGTGGTGTAGTGGTTAAGAGCAGTGGACTCGTAATCTGGTGAACCGGGTTCGCGTCTCCGCTCCTCCACATGCAGCTGCTGGGTGACCTTGGGCTAGTCACACTTCTCTGAAGTCTCTCAGCCTCACTCACCTCATAGAGTGTTTGTTGTGGGGGAGGAAGGGAAAGGAGATTGTTAGCCGCTTGGAGACTCTTTCAGGTAGTGATAAAGCGGGATATCAAATCCAAACTCTTCCTCTTCTTCTCCCCCTCTTCACATCTTGTTAAAATGCACCCTTCTCTTTGTTGCCATTAAATTAATGTCTTTTTCAGCAAAATATGAAAACGATTGTTTCAGTAGTTTGAAGTTCTTTGTTTTCCCTATGAGCCATCAGAGTAAATGGGTTGTTCTTAAAATATTCAGCCCTTTGCTGTTATATATTTAAAAATAGAATTAAAATAAAATTGTAATGAAATTACAGGGGGAAAAGTTAGCACCACCAAGTTTTATTTTATGTCTTGTAGCCTTTGCTAAATGTCATTATATGAACGTGGATTAGCATGAACATTTTTATGTTAGAGGTAATGAAACCAGTCTTTGTGCACATTTGACTGTTTAATTTTTTTGGCATAATGATTAAATTAATCCCATTTCCCCCTCCCTCTGATAGTTCACAGATTTCATGTTGTGGTAGCACCTGGAACTAAACTGGAGAGTGGTCCAGCAACTCTCCACTTTTGCAATGATATTCTAGTACTAGCAAAAGATAACCCATCCTCTATCATGGGACAATGGAAACTCTCAGATCTGCGACGCTACGGAGCTGTTCCTAATGGATTTGTCTTTGAAGGAGGAACTCGGTGTGGTTTCTGTGAGTGTTCTGCACTTAAATTTTGATTAGCTTTTTAAATATAGAAAATTGTAGGATGATAGCATCTCATCAATTAGGGATCTGTATGTAAGAAAATATATATTAAAAAAAATATAAGGGCTGCAAATAAAGTGGTAAAATGGTCCTAAAATAAAATGAGGATTTTAAAAAGTTCTGATGTCTGCTAAGTGTTAGCATTATTAATTTCATTGTTATATTCTGGTTGTATTCAGACATAATGCTAAGCCATTGTTTATTTTTAGCCTGGTTTGTTGAACAAGCTCACACCTGTTGAAACAAACCATGGTATATTAAAGGAAACCATGGTCCCCCTGACCCCTCTGAATGCACAGCTGCTTTACAGAAGTCATTTACTGTATTTCCCTGTCTATAAGACGCCCTCATGTATAAGACGGCCCCTATTTTTGGGAACTCCAAATTAAGAAAGCATCCCTCAGCACTACCTGTGTTTAAGATAAGCCCCAATTTTAAACCCTGTCCTTGGATGGAGTCTAGATTCTGAAGGAGGGCTACTCTCCGATCCACACACAAGTCCATCGAGTGTGGATCGGGCAAGTCCACTTTGGAATACAGAATCAACAAATTCCTTAAGCACCCTTCTAGCGGCAAGGACTTGGGTCCTTGGGATATTAAACGGGGTATCTGAGTGCTCTGAGGATGTGGGACTGAGGAATTGGGGTAGTATCTGCTGCAGGGGTATGTTCTGCTCTCGGTTCTCAGTTTCCCACTTGCAAATTGGGGGAAGTAGTTTTGGTGGGGAAGTGTGAGGAGGAAAAGCATTTTGGACCTACTCTTCCTCAGCCTTTCTCAGCTTTAAACCCTCCCATCCTGTTTTGTTCAGCATTATATGCCTTCTAACATGCAGGTTGTGCCAACATCATGTGTAGTTAACCCCAAAATGCATCACATATTGACTCTTCTCAGCTTTAAATTTCACCCCCATCTCCTATTTTAATCAGCACTTGGTTGTGTCAATAATTTTTGCAGACCAGAAAGGCCTTCAGGATTATTTTGTCTTGCATAGCTAGCCCTAAAAGATTTTTAATGTTGACCCAGCGATAGGAGAATGTCCTCAGTTGTCATTAAGCAAATACAACACACTGTCCAAATTGGACATGAGCTGAGGGAGGATAGATAGGAATGTGTTTTGCATACGTGTTTTCTTTTCCAGGCAGGGGCCAAGGAATAAATCTATTAATGGCAGCAATAATAATGTCTGACCAAGAAATGGAAAAGCATTATTCTGCCAAGTAATGTAGGGCATTCATAGGGCATTATAGACATCAATAAATTAGAGGTGAACTGAATTTTTGTGAGGTTTGATTTTTGTGTTGAAATATGAATATTTGATATGGATGAACCTTTCAATACAGCTAAGCAAATCTCTCTCTCCCTCTCCCTCTCTCTCTCACACACAATCAAAATAGTGTTCTGCTGTTTTCCCATTTTTTATGTTAATCACAGTTCAAACAGACCTATGCAAAAGTCCCCCCCCCCAACTGAATGTTTATGCACCAGAGAATTTTGTAGTCCCTTTGGGAGCAAGGGAACTGTGCATTCTCAAAAATTGTCAGAATAAGCTTGGATAATCTCCTTTATACACTTTCTGAAAGTTCCTCTAGACCATATTCCTTGTAGAGAAACAATGATTTGACTCAAAATTGTGCAATTTACCCATTTAATTTCAACTGCCTCTCCAGCGTTGTTTAACATTTATTCAGTGATTGATTTTGCTGATTTTATTAGCACATTCACATTGGGAAATAGTTCATTGCTCTCAATGGGTCTTACCTCTGATTTGGTATTTATAAGGTTGCGCTGTTAAGTTCTGCTCCCTCTCCACAAACCAACCAACCAACCAACAAACCACAGGGCACCTTTTAAACTCTCGAGTCTGTTTTTAAATAAAGCATATTTTGGGGTTTTGCAAGGTAATTTTTTAAAAGAAAGAAATGTTTTTCTCCAAAGGGATTTCCAAGTAAAAAAAAAGATTATTATTTTTAATTGAGCTGTTGGAAGAACAATCTGCTCACTCTGTAAAAATGTTTTTTAATGGATATTTAACTGCTGTCCACTATAATGGCTCCCCCTAGTGAGTAGCAAAGGAGACAGCTATTTTTATGAGTTTGAATTTTCCAAAATTCACCTCAGAACAGGTGTTGGGGGGGGGCAGGAAACAGCTCCCCTGCAAAAGAATTTTGCCTCCCTGTCATTAAAATGTTTCCTAATAAAAATACCCTGTGTAAAACAGCTGTGAACCAGTCCATGTCAGCTTATTGCAGGATTTGGGAGCTACCCCTGTGGACTATTTTAGGGATTGTGTGGTTTCCTGGAGCCTTAATATCCAGATTTCACTCATTTTATTCCCATGTCTAGAACTTGGACAAATATAATGTTTCAGGGGGGATACTTTAAACAGACTGAAAAATTAAGAATAATTTTTGTCAATGAAATAATAAAAAATACTTTTTGGCTTATTTCTAGGAAAAAATAAGTAGTAAAATAATATTTAAAAAGGAAAGGCAATTTCATCTTGAAAGCATTTGGTCACTATTCATTCTAGACTGTAATAATATATTCAAAATGTTTGATAGAATATCAGGTTCTTGTTTCATTGTCTCCAAACCACCGTAAAAAAAGCCTTCTGCAACTATGTGGTTTTTGCTATATTTAATTATTAAGACAAGAGCCCAATAATGTGTTGCCCTTCACAAATAAAAGTTCACAATGTAGCACAAGAAAGCACCTCTTCCTCTCTGGTTCAGGAATTTGACCAAAATAGCAACCACAAGTTCACATTATTATAGTACTCTGTGGTCTAGTACAGAAACACAGGATGGTACACAGGTTAAGAACCTTTGAAATGTGACCCCTTAAGGATAAGGCCTTTCTGGAAGCAATGCTAGAGCCAGCATAGCATATAAATTGCTCCTTAGGTTCTTTTGATCTTGCATAAATATGCCAATGTGTCTCGCATTCAGATTTAAATTTGTCCTAAATGTTTTGCTTTCTTTCAGGGGCTGGTGTTTTTTTTCTATCTTGCACGGAAGGAGAAAAGATCAGCTTTCTCTTTGATTGCATTGTTCATGGCATCTCTCCAATGAAAGGCCCTTTTGGTCTACGTCCGGTCCTGCCAGGTTAGTTTTGGGTGTATAGCACAACTAGCACTTTTTTTTAGCCGGAACTCAGTTCCAGCACCTATCAGGTGGGTGCCATTGCCATTATAAGAGAACAAGGGATGCATTTATGGTGAGTTCTGGCACCTCTTTTTCTAGAAAAATAGCACTCCATGTAACAAGGGAATTTAGCTTGTATAATATATTTCGCTTTGATTGGAATAAGAGGTTCTGGATGCATAAAATGTTTGTCATCATTAAGCATCAAAATACAATTACATGGTCATTTTTCCTTGGATTGTCTAAATCAGGGATGGCCAACTCCGAAGAGACTGCGATCTACTCACAGAGTTAAAAACTGGCAGTGATCTACCCCCTTTTGGGGTGTTCAGGTCAAAGTTGTTTAGGGAGGAGGAAAGCCCTGTTTTTAGGGGTTCAGGTCAAAGTTGTTGAGATTTTTTAGGAAGGAGGAAGGCCCATTTTTAGGGGTTCAGATCAGAGTTGTTGAGCTTTTCTGAGGCGGGAAGAAAGCCCTGTTTTGGGGGGGGGGTGAAGGGCTAAAATGTTGAGCCTTTTTAGGGGAGCCAAAGTTGTTGAGCTTCTTTGGGCGAAGCCAGTGATCTACCAGTGATCTACCACAGACGTCCAGTGATGTACCGGTAGATCACGATCTACTTGTTGGACGTGCCTGGTCTAAATAAATGGTATATATATAGTTGCATAGGTAAAGGTAAAGGAACCCCTGACAGTTAAATCCAGTCGCAAACGACTCTGGGGTTATGGCGCTCATCTCGCTTTACTGGCCAAGGGAGCCGGCGTTTGTCCGCAGGCAGTTTTTCCGGGTCATGTGGCCAGCATGACTAAGCCGCTTCTGGCGAAACCAGAGCAGCACACGGAAACACCGTTTACCTTCCCGTCACAGCAGTACCTATTTATCTTCTTGCACTTTGACGTGCTTTTGAACTGCTAGGTGGGCAGGAGCAGGGACCGAGCAACGGGAACTCACCCCGCAGGGATTTGAACTGCTGACCTTCCGATCAGCAAGCCCTAGGCTCTGTGGTTTAGACCACAGCGCCACCCACGTCCCATATAGTTGCATAAATGTGTATAAATGTTGAAAAGCTAGAGAGGGACCCAACATTAATTTGAGATGTTGACTTGAGTTGAGTTGAGTTGCATCACACTACTCTGAAAATTAACTTGTTAAACTTTGACATAATTGGAAGTTGCCAGGTAATTAATTTTGAAAGTAAAAATTTTCCTTTGCTAGGCAACCATTGAGAACAACATTGCTATTGGTTTAGTTTAGGATCAGGCGAATCATAGGATCATAGAATTGTAGAGTTGGAAGGGACTCGAGGGGCAACTAGTCTAATGCCCTGCAATGCAGGAATCTCAACTATAATAGATGACCATCCATCCTCTGCTTATAAATCTCCAAGGAAAGAGAGTCCACCACATTCTGAAGAAGTCCATTCCACTGTTGAAAAGCTCTTACTGTAAGAAAGTTCTTCCTGATGTTTAGCCGGAATCTCCTTTCTCGTAATTTGAAGCTATTGGTTCAAGTCCTATCCTCCAGAGCAGGAGAAAATAAGCTTGCTTCATTTTCCATGGGACATACCCAACTCTCTCAACCATTCCTCATCAGTCTTGGTTTCCAGACCCTTGATTGTCTTGGTCACCCTCCTCTGCACACGTTCTAGCTTTGTCGAAATCCTTCTTAAATTGTGGTGCCCAGAACAGCACACAGTACTCCAGGTGTGGTCTGACCAAGGCAGAATAGAGTGGTGCCACACCCTGAGAATGGCTAACTGGGAGACTAAAACAAGTGAGGGTAGCCAATGGATCTTAAATCCTTGGTGAGTTAGGGACCTGCCCTGCATGTGAAGACTGGTTCTGGTGGATTGAGCAGAAGAGACCCATAGTGGGTCAACGGTCAAGAAGGCAGTTTCTGTACGTGCTGTCAAGGGAAGTAAGGACAGATGGGGCTCAACCTGGGAAGGCAGCCCATCTAGCAGAAGCAAAACTCTGATCCTAAACCTCTGCTGCCTTGCGGGATATCTTTGGGAGAAGAAAAGTCTCAGGCGTAAACCCTAGACAAATCCAAAGTGGAGTCCCTAAGACAGTTGGATGGCGCCTGGTACGCCTCCTTCCAGCAACTCCTGCAGCCAAGCTAGTCCCAAACATATTGCTCTGCTTTTCTTTGGACCACCTCAGTGAGCTAATAATAATAATAATAATAATAATAATAATAATAATAATACCTTTATTGTCAATGTACAATCTGTGTACAATGAAATTAACCGAGCCTCTCCCCCCCCCCCCGCAAACACTCAATCCCATTGCACTCTGTGTGCTTGTCGCACAACACACCAACCCTGAAAGTCAGTTGCACTATATTATTTTCTGTTCAGCAGCCTAACAGCCCATGGATAGAAACTGTTTTTTAGCCTAGGGCTTGCTGATCAGAAGGTCGGCGGTTCAGATCCCCGGGTGAGCTCCCATTGCTGGTCCCAGCTCCTGCCAACCTAGCAGTTCGAAAGCATGTCAAAGTGCAAGTAGATAAATAGGTACCACTCTGGCGGGAAGGTAAACGGCATTTCCGTGAGCTGCTCTGGTTCACCAGAAGCGGCTTAGTCATGCTGGCCATATGACCTGGAAGCTGTACGCCAGCTCCCTCGGCCAATAGCGCGAGATGAGCGCCACAACCCCAGAGTCGGTCATGACTGGACCTAATGGTCAGGGGTCCCTTTACCTTTATGACTGATTATACTTCAATAGCTCCTGCCCAAGGGTAGAGGGTTAAAGAGGTGCTGGCCAGGGTGTGAATTGTCCCTAAGAATTTTTCTCGCTCTTCTATCTTGATTTCAGCAAGGCCTTTGACAAGGTGCCCCATGATATTCTTGTAAAGAAACTGGTAAAATGCGGGCTAGACAATGCTACCATTCAGTAGATTTGTAACTGGCTGGCTGTCCGTACCCAAAGGGTGCTCATCAATGGCTCCTCTTCATCTTGGAGAGAAGTGACTAGTGGGGTGCCACAGGGTTCTGTCTTGGGCCCAGTTTTATTCAACATCTTTATCATTGACTTGGATGATGGGCTTGACGGCATCCAGAGCAAGTTTGCAGATAACACCAAATTGGGAGGGGTGGCTAATACCCCAGAGGACAGGATCACACTTCAAAATGACCTTAATAGATTAGACAACTGGGCCAAAGCAAACAAGATGAATTTTAACAGGGAGAAATGTAAAGTACTACACTTGGGCAAAAAAAATGAAAGGCACAAATACAGGATGGGTGACACCTGGCTTGAGAGCAGTACATGTGAAAAGGATGTAGGAGTTGGTAGACCACAAACTTGACATGAGTCAACAGTGTGATGCAGCAGCTAAAAAGGCCAATGCAATTCTGGGCTGCATCAATAGGAGTATAGCATCTAGATCAAGGGAAGTAATAGTACCACTGTATTCCGCTCTGGTCAGACCTCACCTGGAGTACTGTGTCCAGTTCTGGGCACCACAGTTCAAGAGGGATATTGAAAACCTGGAACGTGTCCAGAGGAGGGCAACAAAAATGGTCAAGTTTGTGAAGTTTGAAATACATGAATGCATTATTAGCACCCCAAATTTTTAGTCCAAGCATCATTAGTTCAGTTGTATCCCATAGAATGAGACAAACCACCTTGAAGAAACACGATTTACAGGCCAATTCTACAAGTGTTGACTCAGCTGTAAATCCTACTATGCTCAATTGGGCTCACTTTCTGCATAGGATTTCAGCCGTTAAATATTTAGAACATTAACACCATAGCTGCCAAGTTATCCCTTATTTTAAGGGATTTTTCCTTATGCTGAATAGGCTTCCTCGCGAGAAAAGGGAAAACTTGGCAGCTATGATTAACACTCACTTCAAAGTGGTTCAAGAAATCACTGTGTGGTCTTCAACAACCTAGATTTAATTTTGTGCATCCTACCAGATTAAACAAGGGCATGATTGTCACTGAAAGGAAAGTAATATTTGTTTCACCTCCCACTATCTGACAAATGATGAAAATAGCATTGATGTCTAGCAATTCAAATATCTTTTTACAAATGTATTAACTGTAATAATTACTAGAATTCCTGACTGGAAAATGGAAGAACAAGTATTGTCTGCTGAGAAGGAATTATTGATTTATTACCAAAGTGAATGTTTTAATAATGACAGATAGATCTTTGAATGATCTGTATTGAATAAAGTATTGGGGAATTATAATTTCCTCAAATACTGAACTTGGGCAGTCCCATGCTTATCAGTTTGGAAGCAAAATGTACACCCTGCCCCCCACAAAAAAGTAAAGGAGAGGTTTCTATATTCTCAGTCAATTGTCCAGTTGTGTAGAATTTATATTAGGTTGTAAATTAAAGGGGAAATATTTGTTTTACAACCGGGAAAAGTCCCACGTAGAGTATGTGAGCTTCCAGGACTTGAAAATGTTTGGAGATACCAGTTGAAAGGAAACAAGCAAACAATGGAAGTGAAGGAGGGGAGAAAAGGAATTGGCTTTCTGGAACCATTATCATTTTATAGTATCCTGGAGGGAGTTATTAGCAGCTGATATTAAAAACCTCCCCTTCTGATGCTATACGTGAAGATTTTGGGAGGCAGGAAAGAACAGAACTCTGGTACCTGAACCCTCTTGACTATAAAGCAACAAAGCGCTCACATTTAAGGTTGGCAGGCAGCCTTGAACCCTTGATGCTTACTCCAGGTGCTCTACTTAGTCTTAGACTATTAAAGTGGAGGGTTTTGGTTTTTTTACAGCTAAGCCTCAGTTGTGATTTATCATTATGTGTGTTTTTTTTAAGACCCCAGCATAAATCCTGCATGCACAGAAGAGAGAGTGGCCCATGAAGCTTTGCAGTTAGAGAAGCGACTCAGCCTTCTGTCCCATACAAGTTATCATGGTAAGGACAAAGTACATAATCCACCTGGGCATTTGATCCTGTTTTCTCAGGCCTCTGACATAAGGGGTGGTGGCACGTGGGCCACAAGGCCTCTCCAACTGACTCACCAACCACTTCTCCCAGGCCCCACACCCTCTGAGGCCCCTTGCCTTCTGCAGCCCTGGTGGGAAAAGGGGGGCCATGGTTGCCCACAGAGGAGGAGGTTGCTCTCTTCCCTCGTGGGCAGGTCACTATGTTTCTGTGCTATTGGAAAAAGAGGGGAATCTCCATGGGGTGTTTCTGTCTCTTTGATCCCACCCACTGCAGGCTTTCAAGCCCCTAGAAGCTGGCCAGGGAGTGAATGTGTCCCCTTACCTGATAAAGGGCTTTTCCACACTTCCTCTAGCCCCGCATGGAAAGCACTCAGTCAGAGCAAATGGCAATGGCGAGAGCGGGTTTTACTTTAGAAAGGAGCAGCAGGGCAAGGACCTGTGCTTTCTAGGCATCACACAAGCGGAAGTGCGGACGAGCCCTTAAAAGGTAACGGTAAAGGAGCCCTGACTAGTTATGTCTAGTCGCAGACGTCTCTGGGGTTGCGGCGCTCATCTTGCTTTACAGGCTGAGGAAGCTGGCATTTGTCCGCAGACAGTTTTTCCAGGTCATGTGGCCAGCATTACTAAGCCACTTCTGGCGCAACAGAACACCGAAACCAGAGCAGCGCATGGAAACGCTGTTTACCTTCCTGCCGGAGCAGTACCTATTTATCTACTTGCACTTTGGGGCGTGCTTTTGAACTGCTAGGTTTGCAGGAGCTGGGACTGAGCAACGGGAGCTCACCCTGTCACGGGGATTCAAACTGCTAACCTTCTGCTCGGCAAGCCCAAGAGGCTCAGTGGTTCAGACCACAGCACCACCTGCATCCCTGGGATGAGCCCTTAGACTCCTCAAAATAGCTAAAGCTAAAGTCACATCTAGGCCATGGCTTTAGACTAAAGAGATGATGGAATGAAATTTGTCATCGGGTATCTTTGCTGTTCTTCATTCTCCTGTAGCAGTTGTGGGGTACCTATGGCCTGGTGGCCTAATTAGGTTTGGCATGAGTCATAATTTGGTCCACACCTGATGTCACATATGATGTTGGGATGGGGCAGGTAGAGACGGGGCTTCAAAGGGACAACTGGAAGCTTTGTGTGAGCTTCTGCCGGTTCCTTTGCAAGTGTCAATGTCCTTGTCAATGTCAATCAGCTGGATGATGCTGACAGGGTCCCGTTCTGGAATTGGCTGCACTAGGAAGTTTCCCAGTGGAAAATCCCTAATGCAGCCAAGGGACTTGGTTTCTCTAAATTGAATGTTATCCCCCTCAGAGATGTAGTGGTCTAGAACTCCCTGAACTGTCAAAGTCAGAAGTATGGCTGATACCGCAGCTATCATCTTTCTTTATAGTGCAGCCATTTCCACTTGAATCATTAATCTCCTTTCTTTCACCCTAGGTGATGACAGAAGCTTATCAAGTTCATCTTCGGACACAAGCCACTCTGACGCTAGCATTGGGAGCAGGTTGACTATTTGGGCAGACCAGTCTTCAGCCAGTACTTCTCAAGAAAGTCATGGGTTGCCTGCAACAAAGGGAATTCATCTTGGAGAGGAGAAGGCCCATTCAGAAGGTATTCGCAGCATCACCAAACCACCTCCTAAGCTTCTTCGATCCAGACAGCTGCAAGAAATAGGCCGCCAAAGTTCTTCTGATAGTGGGATAGCTACGGGGAGTCATTCTTCTTACTCAGGAAGTTTTTCCTCATATGCTGGGAGCCTGGACATTTGCCGTGGTGATGAATTTGGATCATTGTTGAGTCTGCCGCTGACCCTCCCTTCAGACCAGAACATATGCACTTGCCCACCAGGTGATCACCTGAGGAGCCCTGGCTTGGAGTACCAGGTCCCCAGTTCCCTTAGACATGCCTATGACACACCCAGGAGTTTGCTACAGGTAGCTGCTAAAGACACACAAAGTTCAAGTGCAGATTCCTCATTATCCAAGGGTGAATCGTCTCAAGAAACTAGTGACCCCAAACTGCCATTGCCACATCTGGAAGCACAAGCTTCTCCTGAGCACAGAGGGGAAGGGGGCTTGCAAGCAGCTTTCCCCCAGGAACATGCCAAAGACTCATCGCTTGAGGCAAGCATAGATTTTGTTTCAAGGTGGTCACATATAAGACAGCAAGCACAATTGTTAGATTCTCAAAGTACTGATGTGACAACATTCATTGGGGTCCCCAGCAGCCCGTGTGAACTGTGTAGCTCTCCTTCTGGGACAACACGAGCTTTCTTTTCACCTTGCCCGGTCTGTGGAGGGCTAAAGGTAAATCATTGTTCTGAGCACATGCTGGTCTTGTTTGTAGAATTGTGTGCATTTTATGGGTGGATAAATGCTACTATATATGTGCCAATGGTAGCTGAAATCAGTTACCGTCAGGAAAACACTAACAGCAACAGGTAAATGTTATTTTGTTCCATTGAATTCAGGGTGTCATGCTTAAGGTTGCTGAGTGATTTCCCATGCAGACATTGACCAGCCCAGGTTTGCTGACCTTGTCCCAGGCCTATGTGGAGTTTCTAAGATGGTTGGAGGGCACCTTGTACGCCTCCTTCCAACAACTCCTGCAGCCAAGCTGGGGCCAAATAAATTGCTCTGCTTGCCTTTGGTCTTGTCATCTGAGCAGTCAAGGACCTCCATACACACTGCCTGGGCTTGTGCCCCAGAGAGGTCACTTTAGTGCTGCTATCACAGTGGTTTCGCTTCACCCCTCGAGGCGCACTCCACTGTCTATCGAGACGGACACGTCCCAACGATTCTTTTACCGTTTTGGAGGGCCAAATATTCCGGAAGACAACTGCTAAGTCTGTAGGAGAAATCAGTTTGTTCCATCAGAAATAACTGAACATTTGTTCAAACTTTTATTAAAATAAATTGTGTCGGGCCATTCTGAGATGGCCTGTCTTAGGGTATGGTTCCTGCCAACCAGCTCGTAATTCAACTGAAGATTGTCCCTAGTCCAGGAGTGGGAACCTTTTCTCTATAAAGGGTCAGTGGCACTGGCGGAGGAAAAGGAGTGCGGGGGGAGCACACCTCCCCTGGCAGCACGATCCCAGTAGGGTGTCATCGCAGCTGTGCCCACGCTGGGCACCACACCCCCACAGGCAGCGTACCATGCCCCCAGGACGCATGCCACACCCCTGCGGGCAGCGCGTCATGCTCCCAGGATGCGTATCACGCCCCTGTGGGCAGTGCGCCACACCCACGAGACGTGCACAAGCCCCAACCCCGCCTGCTCTCCGCCCCCCCCCCCCCGGTGCCAGAGCATGAAGCTCCGCCACTGGTCAGTGGTGCAACAGGTCAGTGTGTCTGGCTGTTAACCAGAAGGTTGTTTGTTTGAGCCCACCCAGCGACAGCTGTGGGCAGGATTCCTGCATTGCAGGGGGTCCCTTGGGGCTTCCTTCCAACTCTGGTGCTATGATTCTGTTACCCTCTGGAAAAGCCAGTCAAGGGCTACAACTGATGGTGGGCTAAGCCAGAGCCAAAAATGAGCGGTATTTGCAGCATTTTATAGCTCTCTCTGTGCCACCCTGACTTTGAAATTGGGCCAAGGGTTGCATGCTGCCTGGGAGCCATCAGGCTCCTGGCCCAAGGCATTAGTGTCATTGTACCACTTGCTATATCTAGATGTGCATGTGAAAAGCTTCATCCTTTTAAACAAAAATGATTCAGTTCTTTGTCTCTGCAAAATCTTTAGGTGAGCAGCTCCACAGTACAACCATGCCTTGTTGCACTGGCGTTTTAGCTCCTTGAGAATATGCTTGGTTGAATGTGGCCTGAGAATGAGGCAAAACATGGTGCTTATGCTAGTGAAAAGTTTATTGCAACAGGTTGAGGGAGCATGAAAACTGTTGGGCCAAGTACACTAAAAAGTCTTGAGTAAACGTCATGGGTCATTCATATATATAATTCAGAGTCTGGTTACTGTGCTGGTTAAGAATATATGAAGTACCATAAATGAGGAACTTTAAATATAATGATCTTACTCAGCTGTCACAGTCTTGCTTGTGTCGTTTCCCCCTGCTATTCCTGGCAACTTCTTGACTGGCTGGTTGCTTCCAAAGGCCTCCAGACAGAGACCATTGAGAAGGGGGAAGTTTGGGGTGCCGCTGTAATTTTAGCTTTTCTAATAATAGGGCAGTGGTGTAAAAAGCGTTAGGCAAACTGACCAGCCCTCTTTCAGAATTTGCCGAGGCCTGAGACGGGTGAACTGGAAGACGAGTATCTCTGAAAATGCGCCACGTTAGAAATTAAGTGCTTTCTGTGATTTCTAAATCAGCACATGTTCAGAATACCTGTTGTTAAGGGGAAGCAGTAGGAGAGCTGCTGTATCATGCTTGGCTTACAAGCCACCTTGGGATTTCTGAATGGTCGCTGTTGATAACAGAATGCTAGACAGATGAACTTCTATTGATTGCTGGGACGCCACAATTATTTTCCTGTTCTTATGAGGATGTGGCCTGCATGTGAGGTCCTGCTCTTTGGCTTCAAGTCATTTGTCCCTCATATCTGCTGTGTGGCGGCTGCTTTATGTTTCTCAGTGACGAGGGAGGAGAACTCCAGGCATGCAACAGAGGCTTACGTCTTTATTGCTGCACATATTCCAGGGCTGAGACAATACAGAAATTGGCTTGCTTTTTTCTACATTTAGCAGCGTGGGCCTACTTGCAGTGCACTGGTTTGCATGTAACTATAAACCAAGAAATTCAGTAGTGTCCTGAACTTTCCAGAAGCAGGGGTTAGTGGCTAGTGGGATTGATTTATTCATTACATTTCTATATCCCACGATAACAACTTTCTTGGGCAGCTTGCAATGTCCATAAACTATTAAAACGCATCGGTCACTTATAGAAGAATAAAACATCAGGCTTCAACAGAATTTAAAAGATTTAAGATTAATTTAAAGAAATTAAATAAATTAAAAATGGCTGTGCCTGCCACAAAAAAACTCTAAAGTAGGTGCCAAGTGAGCCTCACTGGGGACAGCATTCCACAGCTAAGGTGCCGCAGACAAAGAGGTCTACTAAAAAGGTAAAGGGACCCCTGACCATTAGGTCCAGTTGTGACCGACTCTGGGGTTGCGGCGCTCATCTCACTTTATTGGCCAAGGGAGCCGGCGTACAGCTTCCAGGTCATGTGGCCAGCATGACAAAGCCACTTCTGGTGAACCAGAGCAGCTGGTTAATAGATATTGTAGTTTAATGTTGAATGAACAGCATGCTGGTGCGTGCTGATCAATAATGCCTAATTTGCTCCTCCTCTGCCCCTGCTTTTGCTGCATTGAGGAGAAGACAAACCAGATGCTTTTTCACATTATATGGAAACCCATCATTTGCCTTTTCCACATTTGTGGAAGCCAGGGCAATTCCTCCTGGAGCTCAGCTGAAGCTGGCTGACCATAGTAAGTCCCCCAAAGGGATTGTTCTGCGGGTGCAGCAATGCTGGGGTAGGACAGGACAGGAGCAGACTTGCACCCATTCCAAATGCCTTTCAGCTCAGCCATGTGACCTAGCAACCCAGTTGAACTTGCACCAGCAAAAATGATAATCTAACTCAAAGCCTTCTTTTAAAGTCTTGTTCTCCCTCTGCCAGGCTCAGGACAGCTCAGCCAGCACTAGCCCCAGTGCTGGACAGAGTTTGGAAAAGGAGTAACTTATGCCTGCTTAAGGGACGTGGGTGGCACTGGGGGTTAAACCACAGAGCCTAGGGCTTGCCGATCAGAAGGTCTGCAGTTTGAATCCCCGTGACAGGGTGAGCTCCCATTGCTCGGTTCCAGCTCCTGCCAACCTAGCTGTTCGAAAGCATGAAGTGCAAGTAGATAAATAGGTACCGCTCCGGCGGGAAGGTAAACGGCGTTTCCGTGCGCTGCTCTGGTTCACCAGAAGCGGCTTAGTCATGGTGGCCACATGACCCGAAAGCTGTACGCCGGCTCCCTCGGCCAGTAAAGCGAGATGAGCACCGCAACTCCAGAGTCATCCACGACTGGACCTAATGGTCAGGGGTCCCTTTACCTTTACCTATGCCTGCTTAACTCAAGGCAGCATTATGTTCTGCTGGCTTCCTATAGTTAGGATTGATCTATTTTTTTATTTAATAGTTATTATCTTCTAGTTCATATGGAGGTCAGTTTCAGCATAAAGTGTTCATCTGTTGCATATATATATAATCATTTACATATGCATAAAGGATTAATCATTCCAAATGTACTTGTAAAATTATTCACAAACAATATTGAGAGCTGGACTAACAGGATTTGAGCTCATGCGAACAAGGTGAATTTCTTATGCTGTTCCTTGGAACTTTTATCAACTCATTGAACATGGTTGGAAATAATTTAGAGAACAGTTTATCAGGTGGAAAAGTTCAGTGTTGTTAAGTTTGCAAGAAACTCATGATAACTCATTCTGTTTCTCTCTCTCTCTGTGTGTGTTTTTAAAAGGAAACATCCATTTTATCATCTGGAATCTTACCAGCTAGCCCAGGTAAGAGGCAATGAGATTTTTGCTAGATGTTGACACCTGTTGATTTCAGTTCTCAGGGAAACGAAATTACAACTTAAGGTCCCAATCCACAAGACTGCAGTATTTATTTTTGGACTTTAAAGGAGACAAAAACAAGTCTTAAGCTTAAGGAGGGTCAAGTATTAATAAATTCACTCTGTATCAAATTTCCCCCCAGCTACCTATATTTACCTTGTCTTAGAGCCCCAATCCTCTTTCTTTGTGGGTTGGGCAAGTATGTACATGCACACAAAACAAAAGCCCCCTCAATATTCCTCCCATTCTTTCCTTCCCATCCCCACCTATCAGGGATTATTGCGACTACTCCTGAGTAACGACCTTCCACATACTTGTCTTTCAAAAGTCTTTATTAGTGCACATTATTTACAGTGTAGTGAGCTGTCGGTTTCATGTCTTCTCATTCCGAATCAGAATCCAGCACTGCCCCCTTCCGCGATTTGGACCAGCATAAAAGCCTCGGGACAGCGAATCTCCTCCCCTTTCTTCTCCTCCTCAATTCCGGAGTCAGGGGGGGGGGGAAGGGTCTACGTTCCGCCTGTGTCCTCTCCTCTCTTTCCCTCTCCCTCTCTTCCTGCCTGTGGAGCAGGGGCTCCTGGATGTTGCCAGAGGTCTGGCACTCCCTTTCCGTCTCCTGACTTTCCTCATCCGTCCCTTCGCTTTCATGACTGCTTGGAGATGGGCTGCTTCTGATGAGAGGGGGCTGTTCTCTATAAGCCCTTCCCCTTACACCACCCCTATAACTTTGCTTCATATCGGGTATATTTTCCTTACGAGTCATGTGTGCAAGCAGATCCTGCGTCTACAGGCTTCAGCATTCATTTCAGTAGGCAGCATGATACATGGAAGCAACCTCCTCCATAGAAGCCAACTGACAAGTTGTGGGTGTGGATCTCTGTGTGCCCGCATTTCCCACTAGTTTGAAGGTTCTAGTTCGTCTTCAAAGTCAGCGAGGTCCAAGGCAGAAAGCATTACAATAGTCCAATCACAGCAAAATCCCCTCGGCTACCTTCAATAAGCATTCCTAGTTACTCTACCTCCAAAGATGAAGAAATAACAGCCCTGTCAGTTGCAGCCAAACCAGCCCCTGCCTCCTAGGCCAAATCAAACTCTCCAGAGTCCAAAGAGATCCAGCCAGAATCACCCTCACCTTTGATTTCTTTTGGCGTGAGCTTCAGCCATGCAGGACTTGGAAGTAAATATGAGGGTTGAAATCCAATATATATCTGAAGGCATTAGCCTTCTTGACCCAAGCTGATCTGTTTTTCCAGAAGTTACTTAAGAACCAAATCAATCATTTTTTTCTTTCTTGAAAAAATAAGTTTCAAATAATCTTTGACTTTATGTTCATTTCTATCTGTAATCTGTTCTTAAAAATTAATAATGATTATTATCACATAATGATGTGCATCTAGGCGCCAATTAAAATAATTCCTGATTGCATTGTTTTACTTGGTTGGAGATGGCTATTCCATTTCTGTTGTCATGCAAGTGGGAATGCACATCTCATTTTGTTGTCCTTGGCTACTAGTCATGTGCAGTGGTTATAATGTGGTAAATTGTGTTATATTTTTAGTGTTAATGATATCTAATGGATATCAGAAAGGCTGCAATAGGAGTCGCCTTATGGGATCAGGGGGCTGCGCGCGACCACGCAAAGGTCGCCCCCCCATTTGATGTGTGGAGCAGTCATTGCAGAATTTTTGTTCCAAAGCAAAGTCAATAGAATAATGACTTTATCTCTCAGTTAGTTCAAAGGTGGGGGGGAATAGTAGGAAGAAGAAACAGGGAATTGATTTATCTGTTACTGCCCCACTGCCATGAATATCTCCACAAAGCAATTTATTTTGAGCAACTGAGCACAATAGAACCATAAATGTAACTGAATATTTTTTAGTATTATGTTGGAGGTGTTTTTAAAATAGTGTTTTGGTCCCTGAAAGCATATAAAGGACAAACTTTACAAGTTGGTAGGCATAGTATTTGGAGAGGCAATTTCCTCAAACAAACCTAGGTCAAAGAAGCAAGTACTTGGTGTTTTTGATGAGATAGATAGTTATGCTTTACTTTTCTATTCAGATAGGAAAGGTTGCCTGTGTGTGGAAAGTCACAGGCATTTGCCTTTAAACTGCAAGTTGGAAGACCTTTTGTGAGGAACTCCATCACAGGAATGCTGGTTTTGGTCAAAGCAATGTTTGCGGTAGTTCTTGGTCCTTGGAGCACCTGTGATGAATTAATTATGTTTGAATTATTTAAGAAAACAAAGTTTAATGAGGAGTAAGCTCCATGAAAGATAAGAAAATCCTGTTTACAGATGATCTTTTGGAGTTCATTTTTATGTCCATCTTATGTGGTACCGATCCTGAAGTGCAGGTTGTAGAAATTGTAAAAAGTACCATGAGAAACTTTTTTTATTTAATAACAGGTTTAACAGTTTTGATTTTCCAGGTGTCCCCTCACATAAGATTGAGGTGAACTAGTCCTTTTTTGAAGCTGTACCATTTCTAATCAGATGTGTCTGCTATTACTGTCATTCAGTTAGGTAGACTGTCTTAAAAGACTCTGGGAAGGTTGCAAGTATCAAAGCACTCTTGACCCCCCATGCATCACGACCCAGTAGCCCACGGTGCAAACTCTTCAAAGGGTGGTAGTATTTATTCCCTTCGAAGTGTTCTTAGAAGCACATAATGCTTCCTAGATAATCTCCATATTTCTTGACTGAGCAACATTTTTTAATCATTTGCAAGGAAACTTAAAAGAATTGAGACATGTGCATTATATTACTGTCCATATTGTTGTTTAAAATTGGATCAACAATGTATCGATTTCTGTATGCTCTAGGTCCTAAAGGAAGCTATGAATTTATGATGCCACCTACAGAGTCTGGAGCGCCATCTGATCCTGAAGAAGCTGGTGAGTAAACTGACTTGCAGCAGAGTACACAGACGGGTGGTGATTTCATATGAATAGGCAGACAGATCCAGTTCAATGGGTGGCGAGGGAACACTCCAAATGACACAAGGCATTGGACAAACCCTTAATGGGAATATGCAGAAATTCAGTTCCAGCACCTCTCAGGTGTGTGCCGTTGCCATTATAAGAGAACAAGGGAGGTGTTCATGGTGAGTTCTGGCACCTCTTTTTCTTGAAAAATAGCACTAGGGATATGATTAGGGCCCAAGCCAGCACTTGCTGGAGGAACAGCGTGAGCTACTTCCTAAATTCAAAAGCCATGAACATATACGGATAGTTCCCATGAGTATTACAGGGCATACCTCACCCTAAGAGAGTTTTGTTTTCCATAGAATACCCAACTTTAATCAGACTTTTGCCTTGCCTAGTCCTCATTTCCTCACTTCTAAGCACATATCCTTTGTGGAGAATCTGTAGAAGTTCTTTTATTCATGTTATTCCACTGCCCTTTACCAGGTAATTTCCTCCCAATGCAAATACAAGCTTCAAAGGAAGGAATGTCCCTCAGGACCATAACAGGGGAGGAAAGGGTTATATTTCCCACCCCCACCTGCTGCAATCATGATCATTATCATTGCCCCCCCTCCAGTTGATGCTATTTGCATTTTTTAAAACTTCCACTGTAAATGCAAAGGTGCACTTTAACATCACGTCTAGTTTGATCCTCAGTACCTGCAGAGCAAGGGCACTTTCAAAATGCAGTCCTACCCTCTCATTGTAATACAACCGACAGCTGTATGCACTCTGGGTGTGCATGGAAGTCATGTATGCTTGGGTTGGCAACATTAATTTCCAGCCATATCACAAAGGAGAATCTTTTTTTCCTATGTTGAAATGAACGGGGTGGGGGATTTTAGGCAGGAGAACTCCATGAGTGCATGAATTCAAAGATTTCCCTTCTTGTCTTACACCCAAGTTGATTTCTTTTTACATCTTCAGGGGGCTTAAGTTAACGTATCTTTTAAAAGCATGTTCCTTCTCACGGCAGGGGCAGTTGGGTATTCAGCAGACCTACCAACAGCTGATCGATTGCGTGGTGAAATGGCAAACTATGTTAATATTCCTACAAGCCCCACATCAAAGAAACAGCTTCATTATATGGAGTTGGAACTTCAGGAACCTAGTACAAGCATAAGAGGTAAATATCTTTGAAAGCAACAGAAGCAGGTTTCTGTGGTTTCTGCATAACATTTTAGGCTGTTCCAGGGACCAAAAGGGGCTTTTGCAAAGCTACACTGCCGCACGGTCACCTTTCACAGGTGTACCAGTCACTGCTGGTTATTGGGTATTTGCTAGCTGCAATAAAGTACTGTTAACATGCTGTATTTTTTCTCATTTATTTCAAGTAATATACAATCTCCAACCATTTAAGAATGAATAGGTCTGTAAAAATAAGGATTACACAGTGCTACCATTCATATGGATAGGGACCCAGGTGGTGCTGTGGCTTAATAACCACAGAGTCTAGGGCTTGCTGATCAAAAGGTCAGCAGTTCGAATCCCTGCAACGGGGTGAGCTCCCGTTGCTCGGTCCCAGCTCCTGCCCACCTAGCAGTTCGAAAGCATGTCAAGTGCAAGTAGATAAATAGGCGGGAAGGTAAACGGCGTTTCTGTGCGCTGCTCTGGTTCACCAGAAGCAGCTCTGTCATGCTGGCCACATGACCCGGAAGCTGTCTGCGGACAAACGCCGTCTCCCTCGGCCTATAGAGCAAGATGAGCACCGCAACCCCAGAGTCGGACACGACTGGACCTGATGGTCAGGGGCCCCTTTACCTTTACCATTCATATGGATACACAGTTGACTAGAAAGTGTCACCTATGGAGAAATAATTACTGGGTTACTACTGTGAAACCCTGGGGAGAAAAGTGAGTCTATGCTGGTTTCAGAGGTGTCATCACTTCCAGATATGTGATGGATGGAATAGAGAATATTTTAAACAGATTTGCAGCTAATAGAGAAATATGAAGCTAAGGAATCAGGCTAAATTTCAAAGCCATGTTAATAAACTGAGGTTTAGTTGGTGGAAAACTCTTAAGCTAATCTTTCTAACTGACTACAAATTAATTGACAGGAAGACAAATTCCATGATAGGGATTTATTAAGTTTGTTTGTTTGTTTGTGCAGCAGCACCTACATGCACACATTTCACAAAGAACAGGTATGACAAGTCAGCACTCCAAGGAGCTTATAAGCTGAAACAGACAAAAAAGGAAAGAAGGAAGGAAGGAAATGGGGACATTGGTAGGCAGCGAGAGACTAAGTGATTATTTCAATTTCACATATATTGTCTTAGTTATGGTACACTGCAACATTATGTTGTAGATTCCACTTGTTTGTTTGGACTCTGAGCTACAAGAGCTGAACTGTTTCTTGATGCTATGTTTTCCAGTAACAAAGATCATAACTTTTATGTTCTGGTGTGGGTATTATTATTTGTGCTGTCTGCGACATCAAACTGAGTATTATTGTCTTGTTACCTAATTATCTTAGGTGAAAGTACATGAAGATGTTATAACCATGGCAATGTTTTTCTGCCATAGGGAGTGGATCAACTAAATATGCCCAGATTGACATTGCAGCAACAGAGACTGCCCACAAAGTAGGGACACAACACGCTCAGTTCAGAGAAGAGCGCCTGCAGGAGCTGGAACAGAAGAAGAAAGGCTCCTCATAGCTGCCCCTAACATACTACTTGTAAATGTTTCACGAGTGTATTAATTTAACTAAACGCTGCCATCGTTTTCAGATTTATACCAGATTCATTCCAATCTATTAATTTCCAATTGGAAAACTGGTAGCATGGGGTGTGTGGGTTTCTGTGTAAAAACATTGGTTGTACACATGTATGATAGATCACTTATGCTGTAATTTTTTTTACTATCTTGACAAATCAGGTATCAAATACAAATGATTTTCAAACTGTGGCATTTAATTTAAAGACATTTGAATGTGTTGTGTGTTAACAAGGATGTACATGTAGCTAAGTATACATTAAATATTGGTCTATACAGCATGCGTATTGACAAGAATGTTGTGTTTTGTTAAGAGTTAAGGTAGCTTTTCATGCTGTTTTTCAAAAGTCAAAGACAGATTTCTCATAAGGAGAGCAGATGCAGCTTTAAATTGCCAGCTTCTATACTTCTGCTTCTTGGCAACTCTTGAGTTGTATAGGAAACGTAACCATTAATTACAATGAAGCAATAAGATATTACTGAACTGTTTCTTTTTAGTTGTTGCAGCAGCAACACCATTGCGTAACAAGGCCCCAAGAAATCCCAATAACTCACAACGGACACAATAATTATGGTTTGGTTTTTGGCATTAATTTTGGCCACAACTTTATTTAAAATACAAATTAAATTCGAGTGTTGGCTTAGGCTTTGGTTAATCCTTCTGTCCACCCTAAGGGACAGGACCATTTCCATCTGACCACTGGGTCAGGGCCATACCATCTGACCATTTGGGTCAGGACCAACTCCGACTTACCTCGCGGTTGGTAAGTCAAGTAAACACCCCAAGGGATTGGAGGTACGGTTTCCCAGTACTCTCCTTCCCCCAAGGAGTGTTCCCCGAGGCTCGGCTCTGTAATGGACACACCATCCTTGCTTAAGGCCGGATGATGGACTAGAGTCCCTGAGCCCCAGGATTCCTTTAACGGAATACTTCTATAAGGAGCAAATAATTGGGGGATAGGCCTATAGGCCATGCCCCTCCAAAACCATTTAACCAAAGCCTAACGGCCAAACAAGCCGCCTCGGCTTGCCGCCAACACTCATAACCCTAGCCATCTTTTTAAACCCTCTGAAACATCCCTCAACCAGGTGTCATTCCCAACCGGGGACAAATGAACTCCATCGGGACGAAAGAGGGAAGTGGCCTTAAATGTGATATCCGGGTGAGAAATTACAGACCCCCCTAACTCTAAGACCAACTTAGAAATTGCATTGTTAACGCGTTTTCTGGCCTTTTCCGTGGCAGCCGGGCAAAGGCTACCCTTCCACTCAATGCGCTGAAGCAGCTGGGACCATATTACTGTAACACCCGGCATCAAAGTCCTTAGATGCGTCAAATCAGACTCCATGGCCAAACGCAAAGAAAGAGAGTCCACATCAGGGAGGTCATTTTCACCCAGCTGCAGAACCAAGGCAGTAGGGAACCCAAGAGCAAAAACCTCGCGGCGGAGCAACGGGAGGAGTTCCCCCCATCGCATCCCTCTCCTGCCCATCCAGGTCAAACGAACGTGGGGTGGAAGGCCGAGCTGGAGCCCCAGGGTGGATTTGGCGGCGTGGTCGCCCGCCCAGTGGACAATGGAGTGCCCAACTATCCAAATCCGCACTTCCTCAGGGCCTGAAGAGACAGACAAACAAGCAAATTAGCGACGCTTCCTCACATAGGATTTGTAAGCATTGGACTTCCACCGCCCCAAGTCTTTGATTCTGTCTACCGACAAACCCCAGTGGGTGGCCGTGGTGGCAGCCCCGATACGGAATGAATGAGGAGCGTAATCAGCGGCCGAGCAACCGCACGCCGCTATCACTTTCCTCATGACTCTCGTGAATTGTTGTCTTGTCAGGGGAGCATTATCAATGTGTTTAAATAAGGGCCCGTCTCCTGGAGGCCTAACGGCCAAGTATTTGGAGACGTCCTTAACTGGGCAGGGGCCCCTCTGTCCTGTAGCAGGCAAACGCATGGCTGAGCCCCTGCCCAGCTGATCAGTTTTCGAGCTCCCAATAGAGAGCAACAATTCCGAGGGTGAAAGACGGACATCCTGTAATAAAAGACCCCTAGAGGAACCTGGTCGGATTGCCTCCCTAACTATCTCACCTATTCGCAGTGCACCAAAGAATGCCACCGCAAACGCAGCTGAAAATAGGCGGGCTTCGTACTTAGACCAACAGACTGACCTCAACTTGACGCGCATTGCGCAAAGGAGGTCAAAGGTGATGGGCTGTCTTGACGGTGGACGGGGGGGATGCAGTCTACCCCACCCCTCCAAAGCCTTGCGAACCACAAATTTAGCACAAGGGTCCTTGTTGAAAAACAATTTACTGAAAAATGACATGGCGGCAGATTGTAACTTAAGCGTCTTAGCCGCCCTACCCAATTGAAAAAGGTGCGCCAGATACTGCAACACCTGAGACGAAGAAGGCCGTGCCGAGCTCTCGACTGCGATGGACTGCTGACGATAAGTTAAAAAGTCAGTCCAAGCTTTCTGATAAGCCCGCAAGGTGGAGGGGGAAACTGAAGCTGCTACTCCCTGCAAAACTAGCAGCTTCCAAGGTTCCAAAGACGATCCGGGAAAAACTCCGGCTGTGGCAAGGCGTCCGGAACCAACGACCTGAACCGCTCCATCTGAAAACGTGACAGGGCGTCAGCAATGTCGTTAGAAACCCCCGGCACGAAACGGGCTGAAAACATAATGTTAAAACGAAGGCACTGCAATACAAAAGCCCTAAGAAGGGTGGATACCCTAGGGGATTTGGAGGACTGTTTTGCCAAGACGTTGACGACGGCCAAGTTGTCCGACCAGAAACAGACCCTGCGATCCTTGAATTCGTTCACCCAAATATGAACAGCCACTGCTATAGGAAAAAACTCAAGGAACGTTAGGTCGCGCGAAATATCGGAGTTCAGCCAGGACAAAGGCCAGCGCTGCGCACACCAGTGACCATTCCAGTAAAGGCCAAAACCAAGTGACCCGGCTGCATCTGAATTAACCTGGAAGTCATTGTGGAGGTTCAGGACATCCTGCCACAATGACACACCATTAAAGTCACCCAGGAACTCTAACCACATCAGGAGGTCTGCCTTCTCATCCTGCGTCAACCGCAAATGATGATGCGGTGAACGCAGGCCCACGGTGCATTTATTCAACCTAGCACAGAAGGGGCGTCCAGGCGCCACCACCTTGCAGGCGAAGTTAAGATGACCCAGCAGCGACTGCAGCTGCCTCAAAGTCACTTTTTAAGGCAATAACATCTCATGAATGACCTCCTTGAGCTTTGAAATTTTTGCAATAGGCAGGCTAGAAGTCTGAGCTACGGTATCCAACAGGATACCCAAATATGTAAGTTGCGTGGTCGGGCCCTCGGTTTTGTCCGCGGCCAAGGGGACACCTAGTTCCCCTGTGAGCTCTTCAAAGGCCTGCATCATGGCGACACAGTTGCCTGAATCAGGGGCGGAGCAAATCAGAAAATCATCGAGATAATGCGTGACCCCCTGCAGACCAGTTTTAGACCGAAGAGCCCACTCCAAAAAAGTGCTGAAAGCCTCGAAAGCCGCACAGGCTACAGAGCAGCCCATTGGCATGGCTTTATCAAAGTAAAATGCGCCTTCGAATTGAAATTCTAACAACCAAAAATCCTGGGGATGAATAGGTAATAGCCGGAATGCCGACTCAATGTCGCATTTCGCTAGTAAGGCTCCTTGACCGAATCTTCTGACCATCTTGATAGCCTGGTCCAAAGATGCGTATTTGACTGAACATAGTTCAGGTGGGATCACGTCATTCACAGAAGTGTCAACGGGATGTGACAAATTGTGAATGAGCCGGAATTCGCCAGGAGCCTTCTTCGGTACGATGCCGAGGGGAGAGAGGTGCAGATTGTAGAAAGGAGGTACATCAAAGGGGCCAGCGATACGCTGGAGGGAAATTTCCTTATTGATCTTTCTGCTGACCACATCGCTCAGCTCCCTCACTGACTTCTGGTTGCGAGGATTCCGTGCAACGGGTGGCGAAGCTACCGGAATCCGAAAGCCGGAAGTAAAACCCTCGCGAAGATAGGCCGCGGCTTCCCTATCGGGGTAAGAATGTAACCAACGAACAAGAGCCGGAACGCGGATGGGGGACCGGGCCAAGGAATAAAGCAGACTATTGTGAAGTGGTTGCGGCCGAGGGGGGGGCTGGGTGAGCCTGGCTAGCAGAGGCTCCTCGTGGCCTCCTGAAGCCCCACCTGCCTCCGCGAAAGGGCCGCCGGCCCCCAAAACAATAGGCTGCTGGGTGATTACCGCCGCAATTATCACACTGGTGAGCATAACTGCAGGGTTGGCGTTGACAGAGACCTTTATTGAAGTCCCAACAACGCCGCCTATTGGCCAGCTTGAACGCCGCGGCCTTGGGCTTTTCTTGCTCAGGGAGCTTTTTGGACATTGACGGGGCTACATAGGTCGTCCAGACATCCAAGTCTTTCCGGTCCCATCTTGCGGAATAAACCTTGGAGGCTCGCCGACGAAAATGTTCGTCGTAAGCGATGGCCGCCGTTTCCCCAGCCATCGTAAACACGGACCTCACTATGGACATGTAGACCATGAGATGCAGTGATCTCCTAGGGTAGGCGGCCATCACTACACCTGCGAAGACCTGAAACCCATCGAGCCAACGCTCGAAGTTACGCTCAACTCTCTTGTATTTGACCTTCTTTTTCGAATAGGAAGTGGTCTTCCCTTGTGCTGGGGTTTCTTCTTCGCGGGGCACCAGATCAAAAATATCAACATATTTGCCATCCAATATGCACGAGCGCAACTTGGAGGACAAATGGCTGCCAGGGATTATGTCCCTGACACTGTTCGGGGGGATTGTGGTTTCGGGCAAAAGAACGCCATTAAGGCATTCCTGCACTGCCCCGCATTGGGCACGATGGGAGTTAGCTCTTCTATCCCATATCCATTTTGGCAAGCCAGAAGATTCACCCAGACCCCAGTACAAGCCGAGAGAGGCTTCAGAATCCTCAGAACTCGACGAACCTGACGAGGAGGTAGTCGTCGAATCCTCCTTACGACGCTTCGAACGCTTCGTTGAGCGACGTTTCTTATGGCGTTTACCGCCGCGCGATACTTTGGCTGGCACCGGGAGGGGGTCCCCGTCCGAGGAAGAAGTATGCTGAATTTGTCGCGATGCGGCGACTGCGGGCTGTGAAAACATAAGAGGTGAGACAGAGCCCCCCGCCCCGTCTGCCCCTCCCGCCTGCGCAACCTGAGTGGGACCCTTGGCGCCGGCCCCCTTTGGCCCGCTCTTTCCGGGCTTCAGGGGCTGCTTCCCCTTCCCCTGCGCAGCAGGCGCTGCGAGGAGCGGGGCCACCGGAGGGGCAGGCACAGGGATTCCCGAAGGTGGGACAATGTCATCCAAATCACTAGAAGAAAGAGGAGGGGAAGAAGACTCTGAAAGGACCAAATTAGGAGGAGCCTGTGATACTTGCGGCCCTGCGGCAGCGGAAGGTTGCACCGCTGCCGACTGCACAGCAGTGGAGGTAGATGGAGCTGATGCGGCGGAGCGCTGAATGAGAGCATCAAAATCGGCGTCAAATTGGGCCAAGGCCTGTGGGTCAGCAGCCAGACTTGCTCTGATCGTCCTCACGCGAACAGACGCTGCAGGATTCTTAGAACGCGCAGCCTGGGCTGTTTTGGACCTCCTGTCCTTGGCCGGAGCTGGCATTTGAGGTGCTGCACTGCCGTCAGCCATCCTAGTCAAGAAAGGTTAGATCAAAACACAAACCAAATGGTGAACTTCTGAATCAATTAAATATTAACAGTAGACCAAACTCAGCAGCCTATATTAAGTCTGTCAGGACTAATAAAATAAAATAGAAGGAAGGGAAGGAAATAAATTAAAAGAACTAAAATAAAAGAAATGAATCAAATAACCAAACAAATAAAATAAAATTAAATAAGAACCGTTTAAAATTAAATGAAAATTAAAATGAACTTAAGTGAATTAAATAAATTGAACCAGATGGAATGAAATGTCTGCCAGTGGCGGGCCAACAGCACACACCTGATATGCTAATCAAATCAGCAATTTGAATTAACACAGGATGCCTGCACAGGCAGGCCAAATGAACCACTTAAATTATTAAATAAATAAATAAAATCAAATAAACTGTTTAAAATTAAATGAAAATTAAATTGAAACTAAATTAAATAAGTCAGATTGAACCAGATGAATTAAATTATATCAGCCAGTGGCGGGTCAACAGCACACACCTGGTCTGTTAATGAAATAAGCAATTTGAATTAACAAAGGATGCCTGCGCAGGCAGGCCAAATGAACAGCTTAAGAATTAAAGGAAACCGCCTGCGGTAGCAGTAACCTTCCACAAGAGGGAGCCAATCGCCCACTAAAAGCAACAGCAAATGCTCTGCATAGGCTCACCACAGCAGCAAAAGCCTGAGAAAAAAGAGCGCGAAAATGCTGCAGCCAAAAGGGCGATTCGCGCCCTTTTTAGGCACGCCCGCCAGGGAGCCAACCACCCCAGGGGAGGCCCAGACCGCCCCAACCCCCCCAGGCAGCCGGGGTTAAGCCCCCGTGCAAGGCGGGATAAGGCTGGAAGAAAAATTGGCGCGAAAAAAGGCGCCGAAAAAATTGGCGCTCAGCGCCGCCCCTGAGCGCGGCAGACCGTCCCCAGGGGTCTGAAACAATGTGGAGGGGGAAAGAGGCACCAAAACAAGCCTCCCTGGCGAGCCTGCACGCGCGAAGCGCGCGCACACCCCCCCCCCCAAGCAGGGAAGGCCGCGCCACAGCCGCGGCAGTAAAGGACGTCGGAGCGCCGGCCGCCTCCTACAAGAGGGCCGCGCTCACAGCCCCCTCTGCGCCCGCTCGCTAGAGCGCCGAAACAGAAGGAGGGAGGGCTAGAAAATGGCGGCCGCCAACAGCGAATTTTACCCAGGCGACAGAGCGCCGGCTGCGCCTGGAACGGCCGCGCACGCAAACCGCTCAGCACCCGCTGGACAAAAGGCCCTAAACAGGAGCGAGAAGGGCCCGCAGGAACGGCTCAGGCCCCCGGAGTGGCTATGAATGAGTGTATTGGGGCCGGAAAGCCCCCAGCGGAGTCACCCGCCCTCCGGAGCTCAACCAACCCCCCAGGAAAAAAACCGCCCACGAAGCCACAAAATTACCCAAAAAAACAACAACAATAATTGCAGAAAGGTAAGGCCGGAATAAAAAGGCTACCTTATAAAATCGGCTTTCAAGGTGGGGGGAGGGAGGAAAGGGGGGGGGGATGAAGAAAGGAGGCTTCCCGGCCATGACGGCCGTTGAAGACGGCCGGCCGTTGAAGCACCCTGGGGGCAAGGGAGGGGGAAGGGAAGGGAAAAAGGAAAGGCAGGAATGTATAAAATATGTTGAAGCACCCTGGGGGCAAGGGAGGGGGAAGGGAAGGGAAAAAGGAAAGGCAGGAATGTATAAAATATACAATCTAACTTAAAACAATTGACTAAGAAGGGTGAAAAGAGAAAAGGACTGAAAAGAGCGAATATGACCGTTTTAAAAGTCTCTTGAAGGAGCAGGAACCAGCGGGAGTGAACCAGCGATTCGAAGCTTCTCCAACGGACTGGGCAAAAACGAAAGTGAGCGGTCATTAAGTTAGAAGTGCCTGTCAATCAAACTCAAGGCACGCCCCGTGACTTAGCTTAACATTTTAACCCACCCCCTCCCAGATTTCTCTCAGGCCTGTCCGCAAATGCCACTACACTTTATTGAGTGTAATGGTCCTTGCCAGTGCAGGCAAAGCCTAATCGTATGGCAAGTGAAGCTTTGCTCCACTTCCCAGGAAAAGATATACAGGAAAATAGGCTCACACATCTACTTGCTACTTGCCTGTCCCACTTTGTCTTGGCAACATTGTAAGGGACAACAGCAAGCCCACATTCTGGCCTTGGAGCTGGTGCCTCCGTGCTGTAGCACACAAGCTCAGTTCTTAAACAAAATCATAATAGTAGAGGCAATGAACAGCAAAGCAACAGCCAGTGAAGTCAATGTTGTGCTATTAGTTTAACAGCCAATCGCACCTTGAATAAACCAAGTTGAAGTCCGTAATTCACAGTAGAAAATGCAGAATTAAGGCACACCAGCTACGCTGAACATTATGGGTAGTCTTCAGTGGCAACCATGTGCTGGTGGAAGGAGTCCGTCAGAGGAATGGACCAGGGGTGGGGGGAGATCTCCCCAAATGCCACCCTGGACTCCTTTGGGAGATAAACAATTTGATTTAAAAAAAATTGCCTCCCTCCCCATTCCGCTGGTGGATTCCTATTATCTGTGGATACACCACCTTTCTTCTTTTTTTGGCTTGTTTAATTGGACTTTTGAAAAACAACATTTATGGCAACCTCATCTCTTGATAAAACAGGTATGCTGTCAATGACTTCCTCTGGGGTTTGGGGTTTTTTTTACAAGTAACTTTTCTACTAAAGCAACACCTTTTTTTTTTTATTAGATGTAACTAGTGACTTTGGATCCAGCAGTACCATGTAGAATGAACTGGTATCTATGCCATCTTCCCCTCCATCAAATCCAATTTATTATTTACTCTACTGAAACAGGTTAATATATTATTCCTGTCCACATTTCATGACTGTGCCACTTTCTTTGTTTATCTCATGTAGTTTAGAGTTTGGTTCGACATCCTAAGAAACTGTCACATGATTTTATAGAATCTTGTAAGGGATAGTTTATGCAGAATCCATGAACCCTTTTAAATATACGGATTTGCATTTTGATTTCCTAAGTTTGCCTCAAGTTTGCTTCAGGTGGCTGAAACAAAAACACTCACAGGAGTGGGGTGCTTGATCATGACCTTTGGGCCAACATCCTAGCTTCCTGTGTTGTTTTTAGAACCTGCTTATGCACAAATCCAGTGACAAATCCATCTTCACCTAGATGGACATTTCTTGCCTTCAGTTTCTTTGGACCCAAATGAAGTAAGTGTGTCTATCCTTTGTTTTCATTTCATTTCATTTCATTGTTTTAATTTGTCCCATTTTCTGATTGAGATCATGTCTTACATGTATTTTTCCACTTAATACAACTTTCCCACTTAATACTTAAAAGATGGAGGTGCTCTCAGGCAAAGAAGTTGCTATTTTATGAAAAGTGGCACTAATACTACTGACACAATTCAGATATTAGTGCATCGCACTCTGGGCTTTAGCAATTGTAACAGTATTCCATAAACAGTATACTTATTTACTCTTGCAAATAAGTAGTCAAAAGAATACAGTATTTACCTGGATTCATAACATTTATTGCAAATATAGCTGCAGATACTTAGAGAACAGTGTTCTATCTATAGGAAAGTCAGTAATGTCTCTGTACTTTGTATTGAAGGATTGGTACAACTGAGCCTTTAATTCTATTAATGTTTTTATATTCAACTGTAGTCTAATACAATTTACTATTTATAATTTACTGCTGTGTCTTTTTGTATCAAACTGCTATTATTCAAAGTTGTTCCTGGCAATGCAGGGGTTTAAAAGAGAAAGTTAAACAATCTCATAATATTACAATAATACCCCCCTTCTAAGTATAAGAATTGTCTACTTGAGCACTTGTCACTATTTTTTGCATCAACTATATTCTAATTGTGCCTGTAAGATGAGAACTCCCATGATAGCTACTAAATAGGCACAATGAGCTAAGCTTCATTTCCACACAGCATACTATTATGTGAGAGAAGCAGAATTCTGTGATACCACTAAAATCCACATTTGATGGAATCCTTTTTATGACCAGCTTTTGCCTCCATACAAAAATTCAAAAACAAGAAGCAGTTTTCTCCTTCCAACAAACAACAGCAACTCTGCTGATGGGAAGTTTATAACAATATAAAATGATTTTTCCATCAGTGCCTTTGAAATGGAAAACTGGAGTCCTTTCAGAAATCCAGTTCTCCGCATGGGTGTTCAGCAGGGTAGGGACACCCCCATCCCAATAAAAAACAATATTCTCCAGATCCCCAGCTTTCATTTTTAAACAGATAAGTTTCTAGCATTTATTTGTAGAGCCTGAGATGTGAAGCAAAATGTATAGGCACTTTTCATGTTGTGTGTGTAGAAAAACTGGCCTGCTCCATTCAGTGTTTTATATTTCAGTCACCCAGAAAAAATCATGGGGATACCTATGGCTCTCCGTTTATTTCTATTTCACAATACTTTGACCTTTTCCATAAATGGATTTTCATTTTTCCTTCCCCATTCTGCCATTAAACCCAGTATACTTTAGATGGTTTCTTGTAAGTACACTTAATAATTTTTCAAACCAAGTTCCAGTGTATTCCAACATTGCTCACTAAGGATGAACTCCTATAATTTACCTGGGAGTAAGTTCCATTTAACTCAATGGGACTTTCTTCTGATAAGACATGCATGGAGTTGCACTATAAATAACTAAATATATGCTATATTTGAAAGTTTTCCAACCAAAATTTTTCCTCAATTTTTATTCATATCTATACATAGTAGAAAAAAGGGACGCGGGTGGTGCTGTGGTCTAAACCACCGAGCCTCTTGGGCTTGCCAATCAGAAGGTCGGCAGTTCGAATCCCCGCGACGGGGTGAGCTCCCATTGCTCAGTCCCAGCTCCTGCCAACCTAGCAGTTCGAAAGCACGCCCAAAAGTGCAAGTAGATAAATAGGTACCGCTACAGCGGGAAGGTAAACGGCGTTTCTGTGCACTGCTCTGGTTTCGGTGTTCGGTGGTGCCAGAAGCGGCTTAGTCATGCTGGTCACATGATCCGTAAAAACTGTCTGCGGACAAACGCCAGCTCCCTCGGCCTGTAAAGTGAGGTGAGTGCTGCAACCGCAGAGTCGTCTGTGACTGCACATAACTGTTAGGGATCCTTTACCTTTATATAAGAGGGACCCAGGTGGCTCTGTGGGTTAAACCACTGAGCCTAGCGCTTGCTGATCAGAAGGTCAGCGGTTCGAATCCCTGTGGCGGGGTGAGCTCCCGTTGCTCGGTCCCAGCTCCTGCCAACCTAGCAGTTCGAAAGCACATCAAAATGCAAGTAGATAAATAGGAACCGCTACAGTGGGAAGGTAAACGGCGTTTCCGTGTGCTGCTCTGGTTCGCCAGAAGTGGCTTTGTCATGCTGGCCACATGACCTGGAAACTATACGCCGGCTCCCTTGGCCAATAATACGAGATGAGCGCCGCAACCCCAGAGTCGGTCACGACTGGACCTAATGGTCAGGGGTCCCTTTACCTTTACCTTTTTATATAGTAGAAAGTATTCTATTCTATTTTAAGAACTAACACAATTGTTAGGTTTAAACATACACTGTGATCTTGAACTGGATCAAATATAAAATTTTGAACCTAATCATTAAACCAGAAGGATGCATATGAGACAATAACAATACTTAAGCTGGATCATTTTCCAGCATGTAAAAAAGGAATGAATTACAGGATTAGCCAAGGCATTTACTGGCCATTGTTTTTTACTCAACCATATGAATGTCTTTAAAAGGAATATCTAAGGAATCCAACTAGCTTGTTCTGTCAGTGCAAGGATTTATACTTGTGCAATGGAACTCACACTGCTTAAGCCACAGGTACCCTCCCCAGATCTGATCCAGAGGGTTGGGAGAAGCCCAGAACAGATTTAGGCAGCGAGGAGCGGGGAGGAGAATGGGGAAGTTCCATTGCACAAGCATGAATCAATGTGTTGATGGACCTAGTTAATTGGATACCACCTTAAAACTAGCTGTTCTTCTTGACAGATTAAATCGTGAGAAGGTTTTAGGAACTACCTTCAAAGTCCTGCTACTTGTGTTGCTACCGTATGTATCCCCATAAATTGCTTGTTTTGATATAGAATCTTGCATGCAAGTCCAGAGCTTTTAATCCTGTTAATGTATACCTTTATTTTCTCCTTTATTTTGGTATATTTACTCATAATGTAAAAACACAAACGATTTAGAATTACATTCAATTCTTGCTGTTCTCGATTGCAATCTCTTTTTGATTCACAAATAATTCAAAGAAAATTCTTTAACATCTACTGCTAAGTAATATATGGAAATAATTAACTTTCTTCTTCCAAGGGTTTTTACAAAAAGCTGTAAGTTAAAGACTGTGGTATTATGATTATTCCCAAAATGTCCTTCTTTAATTTATTTAACTAGTACTGGAAATCTAGCTATACTTCTTTAAAAGCACTGGATCTGATAGCATTAACACCCTATCACCAACATTTAATGCTAATTTCTTTATTTCTAAGAGGCATCCCTTTAATTAGTTCTTATTGCTATTGCTCAGATTTTAGTACTCTAAATAAAAAATATTGGTGAAAGGGAACAAATCTGTCATGTTCTTCTTTCCAATAATGCTGTTTCTGACCATCTATTACTTGGAGCAATCCTAGGAATGGGTCTATCATAAATACTTGAAAACTAATTCACAAACTTGAGTTCTCAAAATAAATGTAGTTAATACTGCTTTTTAACAAAGGCTTCTCTACAATATCAAATGCTTTTTGAGCACCCAACATGGTAATTCAGTTTTTTTGTGTTGTTATTAAACTGAAACTAGTAATATGTTTCAATATGCTATTTGATGGAAGGTGACATGAAGGCACTTTATTGTAATTAAATAAATTCTTCCATAGTCACTTCTGCTTTACATATAATTTCCCCATGATAAGGCTAAATTGATCTTATACATAATTTTCCTTTTTTTTCATAATTTAAGTATCTTTCAAAATTTAAGTATCAAAAGCTAGTATCTGATCTGATGTCATTTCTTAAAATTATTTTTGTCTTTTTCTAACATCTATTTGGTTTTGTTATACTTGTTGTAATGTTTGATAAACTGGATAGCTCTTTTCAGCAATAAAAGGGGTGACTAAAATAAAGGCAAATCTCTGGGGCGTATTGCATGGTACAGACATATCTTGCATGGAAGGTAAAATAGCACTGATGGTTCTGTTTTTTTAAAAAAATTTAAAAAACCTTTGGGGTGCCTAGCACTACGGATGGCAAACGTTATAACTGTTTACTTGAGAAATACATATGTGCACAGGTTTACATGGATAAAAATGCACAGAAATTCATAGACATACATGCACAAATACACTTTTGGTCTAAGGTAACTTCCTGTATATGTTCCAGACCTATGATATGTGTGCTTAATTGCATGAACATGAATATCTCTAAATTGTTTAAGCAATTATTGCTGTGGTCACAGCACACTTCACTAGCCCTCTTGGGCCATTCTTGCCCCCATGTTGGTCCAGAGATGAGCCCTGGCACATTGGCAACCACTGCCCCCTCGAGTACAGAGCTACTCGAACCCAGACCATACTAAAGGAGTGGAAGTTCTCCCCTCATCCCATGGAGGCATACAAGACATTGAGATAGTGGGGTGGGGTGGGGGTGGCCTATGTGCCAAGGACATGGGCTGGGACAAGGCTGAGTAGGCTTGACAGAATGGCAGGAGGAAAGATACAAAGTTAGGGAGTGGGAGAAGCAAACAAAAGAATGACTTGGTACCATCTGCAGATTTCAGATAGATGCTCCTACTTTCCTCCCTAAGGTGACTAATGAAAATATTTCAAAAATAGAACTAACAATTGTTCTCTCAGAGATCATCCACTCCTTTCTTATGTGTGCCTTTTAGTACAAGCTTCACACTTTAACCCAGTTACTCATGCTGCAGGCCCTGAATTAAAATCTGCCTTCTTTCATTTCTCATTTGGCATGTCATAAACACTTCACTTCACTGACACAACTGAAATTTAATGACTCTCCACCTCTTGTATTCCTCATACGCTGTATCTTTGACTTGCCAGAATATTCATCTGCATAACTGGTGGGTTTTTTTTGGGGGGGGGGGGTTGCATATGTGAAAACAACTAGTGATGGTGCTAAAGTTTGGAATTGGGGAGTGCAAAAAGCTACAACTTCCCCTGTTCAAAAAACAAAACCCAAGTTCAATCTTAATCTAATGCATGGGCCTTGTTTGGACTCAGACTGGCACAAGCCTTTCCCTTCCCAGTCCAAATTTACAAGGTGGCTGCCTTAATATTTTGCTATTTCCCAATGGTTCTGATGTCCTAGCTAGCCTAATTTTCAGGACCCATGGGAACTACATTTCCCATGTATTCTTACACCTGGGGTGTTTATGGGCGTCACTTGGACAGTATCACGAGTGTGGTACCAAGAGATTTACCAGTAGTTCCTAATGATCCCTCTAAGATGTCAATCTATGAGAACTATATTTATTCAAGATTCTGCCAACAGGCTGAAGGTCTATTGAATTACGGGGAAGGAAAAGGAGCTGGGGTGAGGCCTTAAGGCCTGATTACGTCTACAGTAATATAATCAGGTGTGTGCTGAAGCTATCACTCTAGACGGGACTTAGCGGATATTAACTTATTTTGAGCCCATGTTGAATCAAGCCGAGATTAACCTATTTGAAGCAAGCCCATTCCTTGCGAAGATCACCATCCATTTCTAATTATGTCACATTTCATCCTGCTGCAGATGTCTGAAAATAATGGACAAAAGTAAGAGGAACTGAAGCATACCCTCCAAGTGTCCTGATTTTCCCAGGGGCAGCCCCAGAATTATGAAGGCCATTCCGGCTTCTGGTTTGATCCTGGAATGTCCCTATTTCTGTCGCCAGCGCTGAGCTCGGGGAGGAAGATGAGCCAGCACTTGTCCCAAGCAGTGGTGGCTGCCGTGGTGAGGGAGCATCCTGCTGGCCTCCTTCCGTCAACTCATAGCAGCTGCTGGAGAGCTGGTGAGGAGGAGGAGGAGAGGCTTCCACCACCACGTCCCAGCCTCGCATGATACGCTGACTGAGGGGCAGGCAGAGGACAGGGCCGTGCTGGGCCGAAAGGAAGGGGGAGCAGAGCTGGGCTCAAAGAGCCTTGATTTTACAGTCATACCTCGATTTAAGTATGCTTCAGTTTGAGTACTTTCAGCTTAAGTACTCTGCGGACCCGGAAGTGTTTACTTCTGGGTTCCGCCACACACGGATGCGCAGAAGCAATCTGTGCACTTCGCGCATGCGCAGAAGCGATGTATCGACGCTTTGTGCATGCGCGCTACCGCCGCTCGGATTAAGTACTTTTCAGGGTGTGAATGGCACCCCGGAACCAATTAAGTACTTAACCCAAGGTACCACTGTATTTTTTAATGCTTTGTGCATCCACATCTAACCTTGCCCCTTTCTAAAATTAATTTATTGGTGTGTGCTTTTCTTTTTGTACATCTACCAAAGAGTAAAAGACAATAACATTGCAATTAAGGGGTTTTCTAAGGACGGTGGAGGGCATATGTGCTGTGTCCTATTAGTGTGCACTCACCCTACTTCTGATAGGAAATGCTCTGCAGCGGGGGACGTTAAAAAAATCGGAGGTCGAGGAGGGTCAGTAGATGGGGAGTGAGAAATGTCCCTATTTTCATCTGAGGGATGCTGGGGGGTATACTGAAGTAAAAAGAAGAGAAATGGTTCAAGTATGTTTTTCCTGTCTGCGTAATAGTGTTATTTTTCAGGGAATGTCTGTCACAGATGTTTTGAGCTACTCTCTGTAAAATTCTGGTGAAAAACACAGCAGCATTGATGAGGCGACCTCATGTTCTTCCGCTTCAGCATCTAGAATCCTGCAATTGGAAAAGGCTTTCATCCAGCTCAACCCCTCTAGGGCTTAATGCAGGAAATGTAGAGCTGGAGCAGTCCCAAGAGATGGCCCGCCTGCCCCTTTTATATTGACATTTGTAAGGCAGTATAGTTTCAGTCGTGGTAAATGATTCCACATTAGACTCAACTTTTGACTTAAAAAATTGTCATTCGGAAATAAATCCCATGCAATAAATCCTTATATGCATGGGATTTGAACAAGTGAAGGACGGTTGACAAAAATACATCGGGTGTGTGTGTTAGTTTAGCTCCTATTGCACAGAGGAGCTAAGAAAAGGTCTTGTTCCAGAGAGTTTCTCTTTGCTAATAAGTCCTTAGCTTGTGTTTCCACGCCACTTATGCAATAACAGTGATAATGAGCTTACCTACAAGCCAAAGGTTTGTTTTGTCTGCCCCCTAAGCTCTTTGAGATTTAGAGCAATTGCTCTCTTTGTTCTCACTTTCTTTCAGAAGACTGAGCATTCTTGAAATCTCCTGCTTTCTGTCAGCAGTTTTCTAAATTAATAATTTTTTAAATCCTGACCAGTAGCACAACCTGATTGCACATATACTGTTGTAAATTAGTGACATCGTTGTCCACCCAAAAGGCTGCCATGATGCTCCGTACATCAGATGGGCAAAGTTAGGGACCGAAATATTCATGAATCTGCACAGGACCATGTAAGGAGAAAGGTGCAATGGCAGGAAAAGAAACTGTAACTTTAGTTTCTATTCCCTTCTTGTCTTTCCCCTGGAATGAATCTTCTTTTTGTTTTGTTTCTTGCAAAATGAAGAGTTCTGGAAAACTCACAAATCTCAAGCAGCCATTAAATACTGTTACAGGAGTCTATGACACTCTCATCGTGTATCTTTAAAGTTGCCTGTGACCTACTTTGCTGTGTCCATACATATGAACCTGGGGGCTTCATTCCCCCAACACTACAACCTTTATCTTTCCCCTGCAAATTTTGCAGCTTCTTGCAACTTGGCCGAAATAACTTGAGTTGTACTTAGTTGTAAAAAATACTTTACAATTCCTTGTTCATTATATCAGAGCAATAGTGTTTCTCAGGTTAACCAGTAATCCCAAATTAACAATACCTTATGTCTTGAACATATACTATAATAATAATAATAATAATAATAATAATAATAATAATAATTTAATTTATTATTTATACCCCGCCCATCTGGCTGTTTCCCCAGCCACTCTGGGCGGCTTCCAACAGAAAAATAAAACACAGTAATCTATTAAACATTAAAAGCCTCCCTGAACAGGGCTGCCTTCAGATGTCTTCTAAAAGTCTGGTAGTTGTTTTTCTCTTTGACATCTGTTGGGAGGGCGTTCCACAGGGCAGGCGCCACCACCGAGAAGGCCCTCTGCCTGGTTCCCTGCAACTTGGCTTCTCGCAACGAGGGAACCGCCAGAAGGCCCTCGGCGCTGGACCTCAGTGTCCGGGCAGAATGATGGACAATATACTATTGTTGCTGCCACCTTTCTCTCTGCCACTGGCCCTCAGGCTTGCAGCCAAAAGTAATTCAGAAGTCAGGCACCATACATGCCATGCTACAGCTCCCTTGGACCAAGATTAGGGGTGAGGAGCCACCTTCTCATTGACTAAGCAGCAGGAGAGCTCCTATGCTGAAAACCTGGGAGACTTGTGCTTCCAGGGAGATGGGGGCAAAACCACCTCCACCCAGGGTGGGGAGGGCATTGTTCAAAGAACTAGCCCACTTGGAAGGTAATCAAACAACCCGTCCAATGGGGCTAAGCCTGCTTATCTTAAAAACATGCTGCTACAAATCAAATGTGGAAATACGTAAATTAGTCTGAGTGTAGCCCAGACTGCAATTTTGTATGTCAACAAAAACCTAAAGTGGTTTGAGTGATGGCATACAAATGAAACCAGAGTCTTATGACAAACTACTCACGGGGCTGGTTCACTTCATGCCAGCCTGGAGACTGGGTTGAAAACAAGCTGACTCCATGCAGGCTCATTTGGTATACTGAGGAAATAGGTGGGCGCTAGACTTCTCACAAAGAACAATCGGAGGGGAGAGGGAGCTGGCAGGAGGCTTTTCATACTGGGCTGAAGTGTGATGACCCGCTTTTCATCTTGCACAGCTTTGCAGTTCACAGGAAACATAGCGGGATGCTCCTGTCACTCTCAGTTTTGAACTGCAGCAGACTGCAGTCTTGGGAGGACCATAGGCATGGGCGTAGGCAGGGGGGGCAGGAGGGGGCAATTGCCCCCGGTGCCGTCTCCCTTCTCCCTGGCTGGCTGTGGGGCGGGCGGCGGGAAAGCACCAGAGCCGCGCAAAGCGTTTGGCTGGCTTTCCCTCCCTCCGCCCCACAGCCAGCAAGGGAGAAGGGAGACGTCCCTTCTAGCCGGCTGGCTGTGGGGCGGGCGGAGGGAAAGCCAGGCAACCGCTTTGCGCGGCTCTGGGGCTTTCCCTCCACCTGCCCCAGCGATTGCAGAGGGGGAGGAGGGGATCGGAGCAGCCCGATTTCAGGCTGATCCTGGCTCCCCCTCGTCCCTTCCGATCGCGGAGGGGGAGGAGGGAGTCGGAGCAGCCCGATTTCGGGCTGCTCCGATGTGGCCCCGCCCCCGCCCCTTGGCCCCGCCCCTTGCTCCCCGCCCCTTGCCCCCCCCTGATTTTCATCCTGGCTACGCCCCTGACCATAGGCAACCTCAGCTGATCAGGACAATCAATCAGTATTTTGGATCAGACATTACACAATCTGTTTTCTTCTGCTAGTGACTTTTCCACACAAAATACATGAAGACGACGACTAAGGTATGTATTTTCTGTCTCTTTAGAGAAGCTTTTATAAACACTTAGGAGTGTCAGGCTTTTTAAAGCAGAGGATTTTAAAATGCACCCTCCCACCCAACCCTGCCAATCTTTGTCACTGTTAATTATACCACCATTTTAAATGTCTTGTGTATTCATCCCTGGCATTAGTACAAGAGCACTGACTGCTACAGTAGGCAGGAAGCATCGAGCGACCACTGATTGCCATCCCTGCCATTGGCAAAAAGCATAGCAATTGCCAGTAGCAGAGGGAAAGCCCAAGGCCCCCCCCCCTCCTGTCCTTAGGTGACTATGTCAGTTGTGAATATCAGTTGTCAGGTTCTCTTGCCAGACTAAGGAAGGGTGCCTCCCCCTTCTTCTGGAGGACAATACTGGTCAAAATGAACATGTCCCCCCATCGAGAATTCCAAAGGTTGGAAAGTATGGGCATTTGCCAGGGCCCCAAGATTGGCTTCAACAGCCAATTTCACATCCAAGAAAGTCGGAGCGGAGACAGTGAGAGAGAATTCTCCATTTGCATAGCCTGGGGGATCTTTTAAAATCCTGGAGGTGGCAGTGAGCATGCCAGACCAACCCAAGTTTAAATAATGACCAAACACAGGCACAAATAATAAGCAGCGGGTTGGAATTAGAGTGAAAATAAGTTTCAGGCTGGGTACAATATGCATCAGGGCTGAGTGGTCCCAAACCCATTCATCATACTACCCAGGTGGAGAGCACAACTATTGAACTACTGAATTATGGAGTGGGGCTTCATTTTCAGTATGATCAGTGTTAGGGGATTTTGCTTTTGTTTTATAAAACCCCACATGGACTCATGGTTATAGAAGAAAGGAATCCAGGTTCATAACCTTGTTAACATTTACATCCTTCAGACCAAATGCTGGGATGATAAAGGACCGTTATACTACCATAGAATTGCACTGCATTAACCTCATCAGATTTTTGTAGGGAACATGCAGACCAGCTAATAAAAGTATGAATCATGCAAGTCCTGGGGGTGTACGTTCTCTTCCGAGTATAACATGTCATGTATTTCTGTTGCTCTGCCATGTGCAGGCTGTGCCTGTGGTACAATGATGTCAGTGAGTTGACTTCCCGATGAGCAGGGGCGTCGCAATGGGGGGCGATGGGGGCTGTCCGCCCCGGGTTCCACTCTGGGGGGTGCCACTTGGCGCCCCCACCCCTGTGACTCCCAAGCCGAGCCTCCAGCCTCCCGGAAAAAAGTCTGCTCGGCGCACCAAGTGGACTTTTTACCGGGAGGCCTGGAGGCTCGGCTTGGGAGTCGCAGGGGTGGGGGCGCCAAGTGGCACCCCTTCCGCCGCACTGAGCGGGCTTTCTACCTGGAGTTTGTAGCTGGAGGTGCACAGCTTTGGAGGCGCGGGGGGCGACGACGCATGCATCACTACATAACACACATGCATTGTTACATAGTGACCCCCCCCCGGGTGCATGGCAATTTTGCCGCCCCGGGTGTCGCAGCGCCTTGCTACATCCCTGCCGATGAGAACATGAAAAGGCACATTTACAAAGCATGCCGCTAAAATGTTTAAGAGTCCATTCGGTCACTGGCTACATGTACCAAGGGACATAGAAACACTGGAGCCAGGAAAACTTTGTTCCTCAGGCAAGGCCCCAGCCCAAACAGGAAACCATTTGTGGCCCTGTCCTATACAGGAGGGTCCAGTAACCTGACCTGAGTAACCAGGACCAGACCAAATTCTGAAAAGGCTTCCTTATCGGCCTGGGAAATGCCTGGTGCTGCAGTTTTCATAGCTCACTACACGGGACAGCCACACACAGGGGTGGAAAGGTCCCTGGTACCTCCTGACATCTTACAACAGATGTACCCTCAACATGCCCCTCAACATTTCTCCGATGAAAATAGGGATGTCCCATTCCATAATGATAAATTTTACTATTCATACCCCACACATCTTACTGAATTGCCCCAGCCACTCTGGGCAGGTTCCAACATATATAAAAACATAATAAAACATAAACCATTGAAAAACTTCCCTATACGGGATTGCCTTCAGATGCCTCAGTGGTCAGATAACTCCATACCCGCCAACATTTCATCAATGAAAATAGGGATGTTCTAAGGAAAAGTGGGACATTCTGGGATCAAATCAGAAACTGGGATGGCTTCTCTAATCAGGGACATCCCTGGAAAATAGGGAAACTTGGAGGGTCTGCTGCACTAGCTTCTGAATCATTTCCGGGCACAAATGAAACTGCTGGTTGTTACTGTTAAAGCCCTAAATGGCATGGGTTCAGGAATGTTCTGCCAATATGAGCTTTCTCAGTCCCTAAGATCTGCAGAAGCTCTCTTGCCTCCTTGAATTAGTTGAGGTGTGGCTGGTGAGAAATGTCGCCCACATTATACATTCCAGTGCAATTTAAATGCTACAATAACTAGAACTTTAGGAATTTTAAAACTTACACGAGTCCACATATTTGCAGTCGCTCCCTCTGTAAAACAGACCTCACACTCAAACACCTCCCCTTAAAAGAACTTAACACAAGACATTGTCATTTCATCTTGTCTCTGTAACACATTAGCACATCACAAGGGGCATTCCAGGTTTGACTTGGCGGTTCCTTTTCCTTCACATTATATCCCTGCAGTATCAATGCAGAAAAATATTTGAGATCCCTGTACAGAGGGTGCAGCTCACCAAGCAGATTGATTCCATACCGTCCTTGAAATCATTCTTTTCTTCCAACAATACTGAGAAGATTTAGAGACATCTGTTTCCATGGTGACTGGAGGTGCCCATATAAAATACCATGGAGTTTAGAGCATGTTGACTACAGTACTGTTGTCTCCATAGTAACAGAAGATCCAACTATTTCTCCTCCACACAACTGCTGCAGAAACTTTTGCTGATGGGTGTGTGTGTAGCTTGGTAGAGGGACCTTAAAGTCCATGGGCTTCAATGGAGCTTTAACCAATCCAGTTTTGGAAAGATTTAAGGCCTTTGTATAATAATAATAATAATAATAATAATAATAATAATAATAATAATAATAATAAAATTTATTATTTATACCCCGCACATCTGGCTGGGTTTCCCCAGCCACTCTGGGCAGCTTACAACAGAAAAATGAAATAAAATAATTAAACATTAAAAGCCTCCCTAAACAGGGCTGCCTTCAGATGTCTTCTAAAAATCTGGTAGCTGTTTTTCTCTTTGACATCTGATGGGAGGGCGTTCCACAGGACAGGCGCCACCACTGAGAAGGCCCTCTGCCTGGTTCCCTGCAACTTGGCTTCTCGCAACGAGGGAACCGTCAGAAGGCCCTCGGTGCTGGACCTCAGTGTCCGGGCAGAACGATGGGGGTGGAGATGCTCCTTCAGGTATACTGGACCGAGGCCATTTAGGGCTTTAAAGGTCAGCACCAACACTTTGAACTGTGCTCGGAAACGTACTGGGAGCCAATGTAGATCTTTCAAGACAATGTAGATCTTTGTAGACATTACTTGGGAGTTGAAACTACACATGGATAACATTGTGGGATGTGAAACACAGAGCAGTCAAGTACATCACCCCTAGAGTGGACATAAAAAGGGGATGTCTGGACCAGCCAGTTGGAACTTCCTGTTTCCTCCTAGGCTGGAACAGACTTCCTCTACATGTGACCAGAGGTGGGTGTGGCCTCAGCTGTGCAGGTAGCAAAAGCATAGGACTGACCACCATCTCTCTCTCTCTCTGACTACATTCGTGGAAGATCTGCTTACCCTAAGATGCTCTCTTGGCTTCCACCCAGGAGAGGAAAAAGGGACTATCTCTTTATGGGATAGATTCCAGGTAACTTTTGTAACTTAAATCTGCCTTCTGGGATCTATCTGTGAACAGAATGAGTGAGTGAGTAAACTCTTTTATACTTTTATAGAAGACTGTGTTGTGTCTATTTCTTTTATGAGGGACTAAAGGGGAAATTAGGGGACGCGGGTGGTGCTGTGGGTTAAACCACAGAGCCTAGGGCTTGCCGATCAGAAGGTCGGCGGTTCGAATCCCCGCGATGGGGTGAGCTCCCGTTGCTCGGTCCCAGCTCCTGCCAACCTAGCAGTTCGAAAGCACGTGAAGTGCAAGTAGATAAATAGGTACTGCTACAGCAGGAAGGTAAACAGCGTTTCCGTGTGCTGCTCTGGTTCGCCAGAAGCAGCTTAGCCATGCTGGCCACATGACCTGGAAGCTGTACGCCGGCTCCCACGGCCAATAATGCGAGATGAGCACCGCAACCCCAGAGTCGGTCACGACTGGACCTAATGGTCAGGGGCCCCTTTACCTTTACCTTTACCGGGGAAATTACCAAGTAACTTATTTTAGAGTCTTTAGCGAACCTGAGCAAACGCATCCGCTGTGCAAGTTTAAAAAGGGGAATGTTACTCTGCTAAATTGTAGAACTTGTTAACACAAGTTGAAAAGGATATAATCAAGCAATATACCCTCTCCTTCATCTCTGAACACTCCCACAAACATGAGTGAAGCTGTGCTGCTGCTCCACCTTTTATAACATGCACACTGATGGATCTGCAGGGTGCCTACTTGCATTCAGATGAGTATGTGATGGTGTTCTGTGTTGTCAGGAACTCTCTCTCTCTCTCTCCCTCTCTCCCTCTCCCCCCCCCCTCTCTCTGTGTGTAACAAACTACATGGAGAACTGAATTTAAGATTGGTGTAGTGAGAAACTAAAACTGTTAGATTATCCCATCCTTAGAGGTAATTCTCCCCCTTCACAAAACCTTTTTCACCCATGAAATTGAAAGAGAACTTATGCCAATGTTTTGGAGAGTGGGCAAGTGTCACTATCTTAGCTGTTCATGAGATGGCCCAAGAGCTTCCTTGCTTCTTCTTCACAGACCAATCAACTGTCTTAAAAACTGTTGACCGGGTCTGTCTTCTGTTAAGTCTTTCAGAATTGAATCTCTCTTAACTGTCAGGAACCCAGAAGAAGTGGTTTTCATTTTAGAACATCTTTTCCTGTAGTTTGACCATCTAGGTGCACACTTACTTTTAAAATAATAAATATATATGGATGTAAGAATTGCAAACTCTGGAGAAACTGGAGTCATTTATTCCCCTAAGCCACACATTTTATGATGCTGCTCTATTTATTGTTTGTAGAACAGAGACACTCTACTCAATTATTCATTTCTGTCATCAATCATCTTTTGAAATGTCTGAAGTTGCAAAAATATATTGTCTAGACTTGTAATCACCAAATCTATGTGATTTATGCTGTGGTGTATCACGCTGAGCTGATTTACAATGTAGCATTCCCCATAATCCTAGGAATGAAAAATGATTTATGCTAAAACCAAAGTGTTAAGCTATAGCAGAAGGTATCTACATGTTTCCACTCATTTGCTACAGAAAATCATGATCTGTTTGCTGGTCACTTGCTATGGAGAGCCAGGATACCATGATTGTTATAAGTAATAGCATCAGCACATCATACGGAGAGTCCGCACAACTAATACCACAATATACTTCCCTATCAGTGCAGACGCAGTGTCAAAAAACACTTCATTGTAATTGTAATAATGATAATCAAAGCAAGGAACCTGGAAAATTAATAGGGGAGGGCTTGGAATATCTTTCTGTGCGGTTTGCATTGGGGCCAGCTGAGTACTGTAAATGACAGGTAAAGTAAAGGTAAAGGGGCCCCTGACCATCAGGTCCAGTCGTGTCCGACTCTGAGGTTGCGGTGCTCATCTCGCTCTATAGGCCGAGGGAGCCACGTTTGTCCGCAGACAGCTTCCGGGTCATGTGGCCAGCATGACAAAGCCGCTTCTGGCGAACCAGAGCAGCACACGGAAACGCCGTTTACCTTCCCGCTGGAGCGGTCCCTATTTATCTACTTGCACTTTGATGTGCTTTCGAACTGCTAGGTGGGCAGGAGCTGGGACCGAGCAACGGGAGCTCACCCCGTTGCAGGGATTCGAACCGCCATCCTTCTGATCAGCAAGCCCTAGACTCTGTGGTTTAACCCACAGCGCCACCTGGGTCCCTTGTAAATGACAGGTACTACTATCTAGTTCTATCCATCCTGCTCAGTAGCGAATCACCTGCCCCTGCCATGTGTGTCTCTTTTTTTCCTCTGGAGAGTGGCAGGAATCATTCTGTACACTGTACTTTCCACAGCCTCCTCGGTGTATTCTGAGGTCTCCAACTGCTGTCCTTGCTCCTCTGGCCCAGAATTGGTGTCCGAGGTGAGGGCACGGAATCATGTTTGCAGCTCCTGACAGTCCTGCTTGTGTGTGTTATGATTCTCCAAGAGTTCATTTCCTGCAATGGGCAATCTTTCTCCTCCCCGGGGGGGGGGGGGGAGCCTATCTACGTTGCTGTTCCAGGACAGTCCACTTGCATTCTTGCAAGAAAATCCTCATCTTGCCCCAAAGTGGGGCTAGGCAGGCCTCAAGGTGCTGTACCTTCTCTTCCAGCAAGGCAAACAACTTGCATTTGCTGCAGGCGTAGTTTTGCACATTCTCAGGAAGACAAACATGGCACAGGTGTCGCAGGTCACTGCTGCAACTCCCTCACCCCCCCCCCCATGTCTCTTGATCCTATGCACAGCATGAGACAGCACTCCAGGCCTCCTCCAAATGCCCTCGCATTTGTCAGGGAAAAGCAAGTTCCTCTGAAGAAAGGGAAGGGAGCTGAATCTTGCTCATAAATACATGATGGATGAGCACCATACCCTGGTTGCTCACAAACCAGTTTTCCTGAAATGCTTTCTGCTGACTGCTACTGTGCAGTGAAGCTTTCCACAAATGTTAAGCCTGCATTCGGATAGATGTTGTTGTTGTTGTTGTTGTTGTTTAGTCGTTTAGTCGTGTCTGACTCTTCGTGACCCCATGGACCAGAGCACGCCAGGCACTCCTGTCTTGCACTGCCTCCCGCAGTTTGGTCAAACTCATGTTCGTAGCTTCGAGAACACTGTCCAACCATCTCGTCCTCTGTCGTCCCCTTCTCCTAGTGCCCTCAATCTTTCCCAACATCAGGGTCTTTTCCAAGGATTCTTCTCTTCTCATGAGGTGGCCAAAGTATTGGAGCCTCAGCTTCACGATCTGTCCTTCCAGTGAGCACTCAGGGCTGATTTCCTTCAGAATGGATTGGTTTGATCTTCTTGCAGTCCATGGGACTCTCAAGAGTCTCCTCCAGCACCATAATTCAAAAGCATCAATTCTTCGGCGATCAGCCTTCTTTATGGTCCAGCTCTCACTTCCATACATCACTACTGGGAAAACCATAGCTTTAACTATACGGACCTTTGTCAGCAAGGTGATGTCTCTGCTTTTTAAGATGCTGTCTAGTTTTGTCATTGCTTTTCTCCCAAGAAGCAGGCGTCTTTTAATTTCGTGACTGCTGTCACCATCTGCAGTGATCAAGGAGCCCAAGAAAGTAAAATCTCTCACTGCCTCCATTTCTTCCCCTTCTATTTGCCAGGAGGTGATGGGACCAGTGGCCATGATCTTGGTTTTTTTGATGTTGAGCTTCAGACCATATTTTGCGCTCTCCTCTTTCACCCTCATTAAAAGGTTGTTTAATTCCTCCTCACTTTCTGCCATCAAGGTTATGTCATCTGCATATCTGAGGTTGTTGATATTTATTCCGGCAATCTTAATTCCGGCTTGGGATTCATCTAGTCCAGCCTTTCGCATGATGCATTCTGCATATGAGTTAAATAAGCAGGGAGACAATATACAACCTTGTCGTACTCCTTTCCCAATTTTGAACCAATCAGTTGTTCCATATCCAGTTCTAACTGTAGCTTCTTGTCCCACATAGAGATTTCTCAGGAGACAGATGAGGTGATCAGGCACTCCCATTTCTTTAAGAACTTGCCATAGTTTGCTGTGGTCGACACAGTCAAATGCTTTTGCATAGTCAATGAAGCAGAAGTAGATGTTTTTCTGGAACTCTCTAGCTTTCTCCATAATCCAGCGCATGTTTGCTATTTGGTCTCTGGTTCCTCTGCCCCTTCAAAATCCAGCTTGCACTTCTGGGAGTTCTCGGTCCACATACTGCCTAAGCCTGCCTTGTAGAATTTTAAGCATAACCTTGCTTAAAATTCGAATAGATAGCAAAATAAAAGGCAGCCTCTACCTGGTAGTGCTACTTCTATGGAGCTCTAGAGTGAACAAGTTTCCTGTTATCTTCATTTTTGAGGAAAGATGCATGCTCCATTGGAGATGTAACAAAGCTACCCCCATTGATGTGAACAGGAAAGACTCTATATGCAGCTCAGTGTAAGCATTTATGAGTACTGCATCTTCTTCTGCATTTGCAAATGCTGGGATGACTATCTCCAGGTTACTAATTCACATCCTGTCAGCACATGAGAAGAGTTTCTGTGACTCAAAAGCTCTTCTTCTTCCTCTTCTTCTTCTTCTTCTTCTTCTTCTTCTTCTTCTTCTTCTTTAAGAGTTGAGAACAAAATGAAGCCCCCAGATTCATCTCATAAGTTAAAATGGATTTTAAAGCAGGTAATCATTATCCCTGATTAATTTTCTGTGACATTCAGTGCCCTAAGGAAATGGATTAAGCTATGTGCTGCATTGAAACAAATTCAGTCTAAAAGCACCTTAAAGAAGTCAGTGGAATTTTGATCTGAACTGGAACAAACAGGCTGTAAGAACGTCTGCCAGTCGCACAGCGCATGATGCCCTCTGGAACTCTGGGGATTTCCTTCCCAGGTTCTTCAACAAAGTCCCACAAAACCTTCCTAAGCAAATAAAGTGGTGTTGGGGGGGGGGAACAGTGTCTCACTAGAGCTTTGATTATTAATTCCCGCAGGTTATTTATGCAGTATGAGAACCGCATTACAAATCCATTATTTCATCCAGCCGCACAAGAACTCCAGCTGGCTGTTCCATGGAAGGAGAATTGAAACTGACAAAGTGGGGAGATAAGTAAATATTGGAATAACATCTATGAAGAGTTAAAGAAAATGTTAAAATGTAAGATTATAAAAAAACCAGAAATGTTCCTACTAAATATAATACCAGAAGACATAAAAAGCGCAAACAGAATATTACTTATGTACGGCATAGTAGCTGCGAGAGTTTTAATCGCAAGAAACTGGAAAAGTAAGAACACACCCAACGTAACAGATTGGAAAATTTTAATGAAGGAATATTCACAGCTAGCCAGGGTCACTGGGCGAATTAGAGGACAAACAAAACAAAAAACGAAAAAGGAGTGGAAGATTTTTGACGATTATATATCAACGAGTAAAGTAATAAGATCATGAAGGCAGATTGGTACTGAACCTGTTGGGAAATAAAAGGAGAAAAATTAGAGGTGAACTTTCTGTGTATAATAAGATGGACTAATACAAACTGCATAGGATATGATTGGAAGATCGATGTTATTTTTTGTGTTTTACTACATATGTACAGATTTTTCCTTTTTCTTCTGTTTTTTTTCTTTTTTTTCTTTTTTCTTTTTCAGTTTTCATTTAGAGGAGACAATTTGTGTATAGATTAGGATATGTTGTGGTTGACATTGCTGTGGTTTTGCCTTCTCACCTCTTTCCTTTTTTCCCCTTCTTTTTTTTCTACCATTTTGTAATTGAGGATCCATGATTCCTTTGTATGGTTTTAAAGATTGAAATAAATAAAAAACATTTTTTTTAAAAAAAAGAAACTGACAAAGTGGGACATGTCTTGCATGCAGAATTTTATACCTGTTCTGGAACACGAGTGGGCTCCCAAATTTATGTTCAATCTACCGTGCTTCTCCGAAAATATGCCATACCCCAAAAATAAGCCATAGTGATAGGCAGTTTAACCTTGTAGGTTAAACTGTAAAGGGGCCCCTGACCATCAGGTCCAGTCGTGTCCGACTCTGGGGTTGCGGCGCTCATCTCGCTCTATAGGCCGAGGGAGCCGGCGTTTGCCCGCAGACAGCTTCCGGGTCATGTGGCCAGCATGACAAAGCTGCTTCTGGCAAACCAGAGCAGCGCACGGAAACGCCGTTTACCTTCCCGCCGGAGCGGTCCCTATTTATCTACTTGCACTTTGATGTGCTTTCGAACTGCTAGGTGGGCAGGAGCTGGGACCGAGCAACAGGAGCTCACCCCGTTGCAGGGATTCAAACCGCCGACCTTCTGATCAGCAAGCCCTAGACCCTGTGGTTTAACCCACAGCGCCACCTGGGTCCCTAGGTTAAACTGTACCATACTTAATAAAATAAAAAAATAAGACATCCCCTGAAAATAAGCCACCGTGTTGTTGTTTTTGAGGAAAAATAAATATAAGACGGTGATATTCAACTTGCAGTATTCTGATCACACTGCCTGTTAACAAAGATGTGGAGAGGAGGGGCAAAGATCCAAAGGCAGCTGCTCAAATTTGAAATTCTAGAGAACAGGACCAAGGTGGGCACAGTTTGCCTCAAACAGTCCCCTTGCCCTGATCCTGCTCACAGCCCACTGCCACTTGCTACCCTTTCACTTGTGGGATATCCAGAAAGAGCAGTCAAGTCCAACATTTCCTGTTTGCTAGAATGGGCACTCAGCGGAATGTGGATCCAACAGGGAGAACTTCCTGTCAAACCAGCAGGAGCTACTCCCCTCTGGGTGCGGCCAGGAAGAGATGTGCGTAACTTATATAAAAGGGCTGGTTATGCAGCCATCTTTTTCTCTTGGCTCTCCAGGCATAGGCAAACTCGGCCCTCCAGATGTTTTGGGACTACAACTCCCATGATCCCTAGCTAACAGGACCAGTGGTCCAGGATGATGGGAATTGTAGTCCCAAAACATCTGGAGGACCAAGTTTGCCTATGCCTGCTCTAGTGCAGGGGTAGGCAACCTAAGGCCCGTGGGCCAGATGCGGCCCAATCGCCTTCTCAATCCGGCTCGCGGACGGTCCGGGAACCAACGTGTTTTTACATGAGTAGAATGTGTGCTTTTATTTTAAATGCATCTCTGGGTTATTTGTGGGGCATAGGAATTTGTTCATTTTCCCCCCTTCAAAATATACTCCAGCCCACAACATGGTCTGAGGGACGGTGGACCGGCCCACAGCTGAAAAAGGTTGCTGATCCCTGTTCTAGTCCATCTTTCTAGTTACAGGTAGGTAGCCGTGTTGGTCTGCCGTAGTCGAAACAAACAAACAAAAATTCCTCCTGCTGGAAGGAATTTTTTTATTTTGTTTCGACTAGTCCATCTTGTCACTGCATCTCTACAGAGATGTAGCTAGTTCTCAAGTCTGAGGTCAGACTCAGATTCCATTGTTCACACACACACACACACACACACACAAAATGTACCTATAACTGCAACATACCATAAGCCTGCCTCCAGATTGCTACTGAATGTGAACTGCAAGTAAACTATTTTCTTCTTAGAAGACTGTTGGTATGCTGCTATTGTTTTTAAGTGGGATAAAAGGAGAAATATCAGGGAAATAACAGGGAAATATCAGGGAAATATCAGGGAAATCCAGGCTGCGCCAAGCCATCCTGGATTGCTTCATCATAAAGGCTGTAACCAGCTGAATCCACCAGCCCTGCCGCCTCCCCAGCTTTGCTAAGGAAGGAGCTGGGGAGCCCTTTCCAACCCTTGGAGGCCTGTCCCTTGCGCTGCTCTCAAGGAAGCATTCACAGCAGGTCCATCTGCGTATCCTCGAAAGTTGCCTGGAAAGCATCCCAGCCATACAACATCCCAGGCCAACTTTCCTCCTAGGTTGCCCGGGGAACTCTTTGGTCTCCGCAGCACCAGCGGAAACAGGCCGGGGCGGGACAGGTCCCTAAGATAGGGCAGCAACTAACTGATGGGGCCTCCCTTCTAGCTCGGCAGCTTCTTGGTGCTGCCGTCGCGTTTCTCTGCCCCCACCCCACCCCCGACTCTTGGTCAGCCGGAACTCTGATGAGAAAGCGAAGGCCTTACAAGTCAGCCAGCCCCCACCGCTACTGGGCATGAGGGGGCGGGGCGGACTGGCGCTCGTGGGGGGGGGGGCGGAGGCTTTCTCTCCGGGGTCTCCCTGCTGGTCCCCGTTTTCTTCGGGGGAAGGCAGCTCTCCCTGGCGCGCTTTCTCGGCTTCTCCCGCCCACTCGCCCGCCCCGCGAGGGCCAGGACAGGAGCGGGGGCGTCCATGCTCGGGCTGGAGCGCGCTCCGGGGAGCCGCCTGAGACGGAGGGCGCGGCGGGCGCTGCCGGGCTCCCTGGCCGCCCGCCCCTCCCGTCTGGCGCACGTGAGGGAGCGTGCCTGGCCGCCGCCGCTACTGGGCATGCTCGAGGCAGCGTCGGGCGCCGTCCGCAGCAGCCGGCATTGCGCTCGGCGCCCGGGTGAGAGGCGCCGGCCGGCGGGAGGAGCGCGCGGCTCCGGATGCCCGGCGAGCAGCTCGCACGACGCCGCCTCTCCCGCCCGAGGAGCGCCGGGCGCCCGGAGCTGCGGGCGAGCAGGCGGCGCGGCCGTGGCCTCGGAGAGGAGCGAGGAGGAGAGGACGAGCGAGGGAGTCCCCCGCCTGCCCGGGGCGCGCAGGCAGGCAAGCGCCGCTGCTCCCGGGAAGGGGTCCTGGGGCGGGGGGCACCCCGGGATGGAGGCGCCCGCCGCGGGTGGGGCGTGCGCCGACAGGGCTAAACTGAAGAGCGAGCGGGGGGTGCCGGCGTCTCCCTAGTCCCGCGCCCCGTCTCGCCTGGGCTATGGAGGTGCCCCCCAACAGCAGCGCGACCCCCCTCAACGGGTCCCGCAGGGCGCCGCTCTCGCCCTACTCTCCGGGCGCCGTGGCCGGCCTGGCCGCCGTGGTGGGCTTCCTCATCGTCTTCACCATCGTGGGCAACGTGCTGGTGGTGATCGCGGTGCTGACGAGCCGCGCCCTGCGAGCCCCGCAGAACCTCTTCCTGGTCTCGCTGGCCAGCGCCGACATCTTGGTGGCCGCCTTGGTCATGCCGTTCTCGTTGGCCAATGAGCTGATGGGCGCCTGGCACTTCGGCAAGGCCTGGTGCAACATCTACCTGGCGCTGGACGTCCTGTTCTGCACCTCGTCCATCGTGCACCTGTGCGCCATCAGCCTGGACAGGTACTGGTCCGTCACGCAGGCGGTGGAGTACAACCAGAAGCGGACCCCGCGGCGGATCAAGGGCACCATCCTGCTCGTCTGGCTCCTCTCGGCGCTCATCTCCTCGCCTCCTCTGGTCTCCAAGTACTGGCAGCCCCCCGGAGAGGCGCCCGCCACGTGCCAGCTCAACGACGAGACCTGGTACATCCTCTCCTCGTGCATCGGCTCCTTCTTCGCCCCTTGCCTCATCATGGTGCTGGTCTACGTGCGCATCTACCACGTGGCCAAGCTCAGGACCAGGACGCTCTCGGAAAAGCGACCCGGGCCCGACGGCGCGTGCCAAGCCGAGAATGGCGCGCCCCGAGCCGGCGGCGGCAGGGGCTTCATGTCGTTGAGGTCGCCGCCCCGGGAGAACGGCCCGTGGCCCGGCGCGCGCTGGGAGGAAGCCGCGGAGCTGCAGGACGTGGAGCTGGACGAGAGCAGCACCTTGGAGAGCCGGCGCCGGCGGCAAAGCAGGGACGCGGCGGCTCGGGCGCAGGCCAAGCGGCAACAGCCCTTGGCGTCGGCGTCGTGCAAAGCGTCCAGCGGCCGCCTGTCCCGCTCCAGCAGCCGCTCGCTCGAGTTCTTCTCGTCGCACCGGCGGAGGCGCGCGAGCAGCGTGGGCCCCAAGGCGGCGGCGAGCCAGGCGCGCGAGAAGCGCTTCACGTTCGTGCTGGCCGTGGTGATTGGCGTGTTCGTGGTGTGCTGGTCGCCGTTCTTCTTCAGCTACAGCTTGTACGGCATCTGCCGGGAGGCCTGCGAGATCCCCGAGGCGCTCTTCAAATTCTTCTTCTGGATCGGCTACTGCAACAGCTCCCTCAACCCGGTCATCTACACCATCTTCAACCAGGACTTCCGCAGGTCCTTCAAGCACATTCTCTTCGGGAGGACGAGGAGGAGGAGGAAGGAGAGGAAGCTTCCCTTCTTGCACTGACTCCGGGGCGCACGAAAGGCGCCTGAGATCAGCACCAGAAGAACACTTCCGGCCGAGGGAATACAAGGGGGCAGGAAAGGGGTCCCTTGGCACCTGCACAAGGGGCACAGAAAAGGAGGGGAGCGAGGGGGTTCCGGCCCTGGCGGGTGTCAGAACTTGATTTGTCTTCAGGGCTGGATTTGCTCCAAGACGGAGCCTGGCTTTACTGGAGAAGAAGAGGGGGGGGGAGGAGCCCAGCCTGTGCTTGCTGTCAGGCATGGACAGTCTTTTATACCTGAAATGGTTTATATATTTGCCCAAATCCTGCTAAAGGAGACTATGAACTTTTCTTTTTCTAAATAAATGTTTCTAATCAGTTGTAAACCTTGCTGAATTGTGGTTTTGCCCTGAGGTGACATTTCTCTTCCCTGGTCAGTGATTCCCGGAGGGGATGGGAACATAGCTGCCAAGTTTTCCCTTTTCTCGTGAGGAAGCCTATTCAGCATAAGGGAATTTCCATTAAAAAAAGGGAGAACTTGGCAGCTATGGATGGGAATGAACGTGGCCTTCCAGATGTTGCTGTGCTCCAACTCCCATCATTGGGAAGAGGGGAATTGTAGCCCAACAATGTATTGAGCGCCACAGGTTTCCACATCTTTGTGCCAGAAGCTAGTTTGTATCTCCCACCTCCCACCCACCCACCCCATGGGGAGGGCTGAGGGACTACTACTACTAACAGAGTAGATTTGCTTATACTGTAAATGCCTTTCCCACAGAATGTGATGGTATGCCTGTTTTCAGGTGAACTTGGGTTTCCAGAGGCTTGGCAACCTGTGACAAACTGTTTCTTTAAAAAAGAAACAAAACACCCAGCAACAGTCATTTATTAGAGAGTTAGGATAACTGAGGGACCCAGGTGGCGCAGTGGTTAAACCACAGAGCCTAGGGCTTGCCGATCAGAAGGTTGGCGGTTCGAATCCCTGTGACGGGGTGAGCTCCCGTTGCTTGGTCCCAGCTCCTACCAACCTAGCAGTTCGAAAGCACGTCAAAATGCAAGTAGATAAATAGGAACCGCTACAGCGGGAAGGTAAACGGCGTTTCCGTGTGCTGCTCTGGTTCGCCAGAAGCGGCTTTGTCATGCTGGCCACATGACCTGGAAGCTATACGTCGGCTCCCTTGGCCAATAATGCGAGATGAGCGCGCAACCCCAGAGTCGGTCACGACTGGACCTAATGGTCAGGGGTCCCTTTACCTTTACCTTAGGATTACTGAAACCAATTAAGGTGCCTTTGTTCTGCCTGTCTGTTGATTGATTGAATATTTGAGTATTTGTATACAGATTAAAATTTCTAATCAGTTTTACAAGTGACAAACTATTTTCTCAGATAATTTATAAATTTTCTTAACTACCAAAGAGTACACAGAGAATGTCCTCTCAACCCAGCCATTAATAGCTAAAATATTTCCAGGAGGATTTCAGAGGCTTGCTCTCTCACCCACAATATACTGTTGCAAAAGGTCTGTAAATTGAAGGGGAAACCTGATAGATTATATTAGGCATTTCACTTCTTCCGAAGAGAGAAGGACGAATCTGTCTTCAGGCCTTTCCATGTTAAACAACTCTTTCAGATTTGACTAAACTTAATTGAATAAGGCTGGCATCTTCAGCTGCCCAAATCAAATCTATCCTTGAACCAGATATATATTGCTTCTCAGTTTCTCCTCTGAAATAAATGGATTTCTGCTATAGCTGTTCTGCTTCTTTTGGCAGTGCACTGCCCTTCCCCCACCTGTCCTTGTAGCACCCACCTGATTTCCATAAACATCTTCTTGCTTTGCACTCAACCCTGCCCAGCTTACCTCAGTATACAGCCTTTTTCTTTATCCATGAAGTAGCACAAAGACTTTGCTACAACCCACTTCCCACTTCTCTCCTTCCTCGGAATGGGGCAAAAATTAAACGGACAAGAAGGCTCCACTAAGATGAGGGGAAAGGAAATAGAATTGTAGAAGTGGAAAAGGACCATGAGAATCATCTAGTTAGTAGTCCAACTCCATGCAATGCAATAATCCTGGATGGGCTCAAACGGCCAATCTTCTGGTTAACAGCCAGACCCACTGACCCATTGCACCACAGGAGGCCTCAAATATAAAGTTGTATACGTCCAGGCTGCTGATCCTCTCCACTTACTGAGCACCCCACAATTGGGCAGCATCACTGCAGGGATAGAACCCTTGGGTGGAGCTCTGTGGGTTTTCCTTCTGCACTGCAGTAGCACAGCAAGCAAGTATATTGATATCAAGAGGCATTAGGAAGGAAGTGGGAGAAAAACACATTATTGTTTTGTGAGTGCCAGGTATTTCTCTTTTTTGGGGGGGGCAGGGAATACTGTGTGCACAGTCACATGCCTGTAGCTGAGTGATGCATAGATGATAATAATAATAATAATAATAATCATCATCATCATCATCTGGCCAGGTTCCCCCAGCATAGCTGCCAAGTTCTCCCTTTTTTTAAGGGATTTTCCCTTATGCTGAATAGGCTTCCTCGCGAGAAAAGGGAAAACTTGGCAGCTATGTCCCCCAGCCACTCTGGGCGGCTTCCAACAAAATATTAAAATACAGAAATCCATCAAACATTAAAAGCTTCCCTGAACAGGGCTGCCTTGAGATGCCTTCTAAAGGTCTGGTAGTTGTTGTTCTCTTTGACCTCTAGTGGGAGGGCATTCCACAGGGTGGGTGCCACTACCGAGAAGGCGTGGTGGGAGCTATTGACCCATTGCTTATAGTCTTATGGTGGAGGGGCTGCAATGGGTCAATAGCTCCCACCACTCTTTCTTTATCCAACATCTAACATCTGTTGCACATTGTTTCAATAGAGATGTTCAGATAACCATGAAGGCCCCTCTTGAATGAGTAACAATTAGTACAAGGATATGTTACTTTAGGTTTAGGTGCACAACAGTCATTAAACTAAGTAGCTAATTTCTCATGTTGGTAATGTCATCGAGCAAACATTTTGCGGAAGGAAAATAAAGAGCGGAGTCATCTGTGAGGAGCACCTGTCGGAACATAATGAATTATAAATATACAGTACGTGTAAGTTATTAAGTAATTTGGAATGTTTATCATTTCATTTTGTTCCGCAATGAGTTTTTGGCTTTTCTTTTTTAAGGAAGTAGGAAGTCGCCATTGCATATTTACATTTCCTAAGTTAACTCTGATTCTTATTATGTTTGTGTTAAAAACAATGCAGACTGACATTTTCAGTGGATTTTGAAGGGTTGAACTAGTCTCGCAACTTAAAGAGTATTCAGATAATGATTGAGTATTTTGGGGGATGTGGGGAAAGATGAGCCAACACACATGTCAAAGCATTCACAAGGGTGGGTAAAAATGGCAAAAACCAGTGAAGGTATCAATTAATGTGGACCTCAACCTATATAAAATGGTAGAGTAAATGAGTCTAGAGTTCATAATTGCTAAGCATAATTTGTTCCTGTTCACTAAAACACTGAATACAGCTGTGTATGTGCAAATCCATGAAGAATCAATCCCAGGATTTCTGCTTTTGTGAAATAGGATTGGTTTGGAAACAATAATCCTGGTTGTTTTTTAAAAAATGCTAGCTAAAACCAGGCAATTTCATAAGATTCAACAAAGAGATACTGTATTTAATGGTGCTTTCCTCTTGCTGTGGATCATCAAAGTTTCCAGAGTGTGTTTGTTTTGGAGTTTTTGTTTTGTTTTGTTTTGGTATCTTGATTTAAAAAAAATCATAGGAAAAATTGGACAATGCTGACAGTGTAAAGTAATTCTATTAATATGAAACCATTCTTTTCCTGATGGAAAATGGTATTGAATAATTTTAGAGCAGGTTCACTATGGCCTGCTATCAAAAGATAAACAAAATATATTGGTATTTGAAGGAAGCGTATTATAGTCCTTGACACATTGACTTGAAAAGAAAATGACAAAAATCAATGGAATTTACAGTGAAATACTATTTATGTCTACTCAGAAGTCAACACCATTGGGTTTGATAGGGCTTACTCCTAGGTAAATTGGTATAGGATTGCAGTCTCAGTTCCAATAAAATATGTTTAGGACCAGGTAGAAAGATGCTTAGCATCCAAGTAGGTTACAGATGACTAAAATACAGAAATCTTGTTTTCTCCAAAATAATTACTTAATTTCAAGATTGCATATGCAACCTTATGAGGAACGGTAACGTATGTTATGGGCAGTAGATCATAGAATCATAGAGTTGGAAGAGACCACAAGGGCCATCCAGTCCAACCCCCTGCCAAGCAGGAAACACCATCAAAGCATTCTTGACATATGCCTGTCAAGCCTCTGCTTAAAGACCTCCAAAGAAGGAGACTCCACCACACTCCTTGGCAGCAAATTCCACTGCTGAACAGCTCTTACTGTCAGGAAGTTCTTCCTAATGTTTAGGTGGAATCTTCTTTCTTGTAGTTTGAACCCATTGCTCCGTGTCCGCTTCTCTGGAGCAGCAGAAAACAACCTTTCTCCTTCCTCTATATGACATCCTTTTATATATTTGAACATGGCTATCATATCACCCCTTAACCTTCTCTTCTCCAAGCTAAACATACCCAGTTCCCTAAGCCGTTCCTCATAAGGCATCGTTTCCAGGCCTTTGATCATTTTGGTTGCCCTCTTCTGGACACATTCCAGCTTGTCTGTATCCTTCTTGAACTGTGGTGCCCAGAACTGGACACAGTACTCCAGGTGAGGTCTGACCATAGCAGAATACAGTGGTACTATTACTTCCCTTGATCTAGATGCTATACTCCTATTGATGCAGCCCAGAATTGCATTGGCTTTTTAGCTGCTACATCACACTGTTGACTCATGTCAAGTTTGTGGTCTACCAAGACTCGTAGATCCTTTTCACATGTACTGCTCTCAAGCCAGGTGTCTCCCATCCTGTACTTGTGCCTTTCATTTTTTTTGCCCAAGTGTAGTACTTTACATTTCTCCTTGTTAAAATTCATCTTGTTTACTTTGGCCCAGTTGTCTAATCTGTTAAGGTCATTTTGAAGTGTGATCCTGTCCTCTGGGGTATTAGCCACCCCTCCCAATTTGGTGTCATCTGCAAACTTGCTCAGGATGCCCTCAAGCCCATCATCCAAGTCATTGATAATGATGTTGAATAAGACTGGGCCCAAGACAGAACCCTGTGGCACCCCACTAGTCACTACTCTCCAGGATGAAGAGGAGCCATTGATGAGCACCCTTTGGGTTTGGTCAGTCAGCCAGTTACAAATCCACTGAATGGTAGCATTGTCTAGCCCGCTTTTTACCAGCTTCTTTAGAAGAATATCATGGGGCACCTTGTCAAAGGCCTTGCTGAAATCAAGATAGGTTCCATCCACAGCGTTCCCTTCATCTACCAGGCTTGTAATTCTGTCAAAAAATGAGATCAGATTAGTCTGACATGACATTTTTCAGAAACCCATGCCGACTTTTAGTGATCACAGCGTTTCTTTCTAGGTGTTCACAGACCATTTGCTTTATTTTCTGCTCTAGATTAGCTACTGTGTCATCCAAATCAATGATGTGATTTCCAAAACAACCGAAGCCAGAAACAAAATGTTTTTGTTCAGATGTTCTTATCTTCGAAACTGGAAATGTCAAAATTTGTAGAGTTTTGTGAAGGCTTTTCAAGCAGATGACTTGTTATGGTTTTCACATGAAAACAAATTGTTTTACAACTTGATATGTGCCTTACTCTTTGATATTTGCCCATGATAATGTACGTACCACATCATAGCCTTTTCGAAGAATGTCATACTGTTGCAACTGACCATTCTGCACTCTCTTTTTTAAAATATAATTAAGTTCCTTTTTGGCTACCTGATTTGTATTTTTAAGCCACATGTGGTGGTATGTATAATAAGCACTGAATAGGCTTCTAAGCTCAGTCAACTGAGCACACTTAGAAGCCTCCCTCCAATCAGGATTCCAGCTTTATCCAGGATTGTGGGAGGCTTCTAAGTGCAGTCACCTGAATGTGCTTATAAACCCCCTTCAGACCTTCTCACCCATTATGGACATGTTGGGGATGGAGCAGGTGTGGGGACATTTGAGGTGCATGCCTCCCTATCTACATGCTCATATATATTCTTTTGAATACGTGAAGTTTTCTGGGCAGGATATCTGCAGAAAGTCCATACAACCCTCCTGAGACAAGGGTGCAAGATCCACGGAGGGAGGGTAAGACTACTTTGATAAGGAGTCAGGGACCACACCAGGATGTGCAAAAGGAGACATCACAGGCCCATGGCGATAGCTGCCACAAGTGACTCATGCACTGTGCATGGGGTTGAGAAGCAGGAGACAGAAATGAAGCCCTGCTTGAGAGAAGGGGGGAATATAACCCCACTCACTTTTGGATGGTTGGTGGGGAAAACAGTCACATCAGGACAAAAGAGAGTGAACTCCTAGGATCTGAGCCACAAAGCAGAACTGCTCAGTGATAGCACATGGGGGACATATGTCTCTGACAGGAGCGAGCCAGTAGTAAATCATACCGAGCAAGTTGGAGTTAATTCTTCATTAGCAAAACAGGATCTGCCCAGGAGTGTCAGGCCTAGTGAGCAGCATAATTCATCGCCAGCAGGTCTTGCCCCCATGAAGCAGTTGCTGAGACTGAAGGTTCCCTGCCTCCCCACAGCTGCTTGTCCCCTCCTCTCCAGGGATTTTCCCAAGCAATCTGAGACTGTGCCTGTGTGAAGCTAATTTCTTCTTCAGCCTCTTCATGCCTCTCCTGGTTCTGGGGGACCAAGAGTAGGAAGAGGAGACACCCATGCCTCTTCACTAGCTAAACTCATCTATGTCTCTTGGCCTCCCACCTCTCCTGCTTCAGCTTCTGCCTCTGATTCTGGACATGTCTCTGCCACAGACTCCCCCAGCTTACTAAGCCCTGTTACATCTTCAGCTTCTGACAGCTCCTCCCTGTCGTCTTCTTTTTCCGACCACTCATCCTCATCCCACCATCAGTCTTCTGGTTCTGAGCCTTCTTCCCTTGGTGGTTCCCCAGCTGGCTCTTCCCATCATTCCTCTGTGTCCAATCAGTCCATGACAATCTCTTTGCCCACCCCCTGCCTCCAAAACACACTCACAGGGGCCAGGAGCACAGGATTTGCAGGAAGTGCTTTAGGCTATGGAGCAGGTTGTTTTTCAGGTCAGATGTCACTGGTTTGAATCCAGGGAATAACACCCTAGAGAAAGGAGTAGGGTGAGTCCCTCACTGTCCAATAAACCTTGGTGAACAAGAGGCAGTGTCTCTGTACACATCAAGTTCCTCTGCACCCATCAAATTCCTGATCAAGCTGCTCATCCTGAGGCCAGAGGAAGCAACTAACCACACATGCGCCAGTGTCAAAGCCTTTAATGAACAGCATCTGGCTGGAGGACACCCTGAAATGAAAAATACATGTGCAGGTTTGCCAACCAGTCACCCCAGCAGAACTCAGATTCCTTGGAATCTGTTCCTCAAGGTACAGTAACATAGCAAGTCCCTTTTGTGGGAATGTTAGGGATGTGGATTAGGATATATTATTAGATAGATCCTATCCAAGCTTGTGTTAGCAAGCTTCCAATATCAGCAGAGTGACAATCCCCTTTTGTGCGCAGCAAAGCGTGAGCGTTAGGTTTGTTAGAACCTCTGCAACAATATTATACTTCAATATTATACTTCCTGGCAAATCCCCTTTGTCCCTCTTAAAAGAAATACACAACACAATAGTATTAAAATAAGATAGAGTTTACTCACATGGCATCCTGAGTTAACAGCATAATCTCAGAAAGGCAGGCTTACGTAGAAAAGTTACAAATTTGTACATCTGGAGTCTTCTTAGTAAAGTGAGGCTCCATCTGGTCTCTCTCTTGGCAGCCGGCCGAGAGGGAGAACCATCCTAACTGGAGATTCTCTGGAGATGTGTTCCCATTGAAGGAGAAATGGCTAAGAGAGAGAATGGCTGCTGGCTAGGGGCTTTTGTCTGCCAGCTAATCCATCTCATCTGCATATCTGGAGGAACAGGAACTGAGTTTAGTCAGGTGTCCTTCTAGGTGAGTTCCTCTTAGTGGACACTCTAGGACAGGGGTCCCCAGACTACAGCCCCCGGGCCGGATGCGGCCCAATTGGCCTCCCAATCCGGCCCGCGACGACCCCCGCTGCCCGCTGCCGCCGCCCGCTCTTACAGCGCGCGGCACGGCGGCGATCTTCGAAATCGGAAAAAATCGCCGAAAATCCTTTGTGCGCATGCGTATGGGCCTCTCCCGACCCAGAAGAGGCCATTTCCGGTGCACTTCCGGGTCGGGGGAGGCCCATACGCATGCGCACAAGCGATTTTCGGTGATTTTTTTCCGACCGTGTGCGTGTGCGCATGCGCACGGACGCGCACTCCCCCGCCCTCCGGCCCGCTGCGCGCGCACTCCCCTACCCTCCAGCCTGAAGCCCGGTAAGTCTGGGGACCCCTGCTCTAGGAACTGTTGTGACTTGTCTGCCCCAGTGTTCCATCCCACACCTTTTGGCACCCTACTCGATCACTAGCTAGGACACCTTTACCTGTTGCCAATCATAGTGTGTAGAACCTGCTTAGGAACCTAGTTGGTTATTCCTGCTGTTTGTCATGAGCTGGACCTCCTGAGTGGACTGCATATAACCTGACTATAGAGAGGCTTCCTCATCCTGCAGATCATCTCTCAACTTCCTCCGCCTCATACAATAATAATAATCCCCAACGTCATCCTTTTACATAGAAAACATAGACATGAGGTTAATACAGTGGAACCTTGGTTTACGCCTACCTCCGTTTACGAAAACCTCCGTTTGCGAACGCCGCAGACCCGGAAGTGTTTACATCCGGGTTCCGCAGTGTCAGATGCGCAGACGCGATCTGTGCAGCGCGTGTGTACTGCGCTCTATCGGCACTTCGCGCACACGCAGAAGCGTGCCTTCGGCAAGCGAGTGCCTCGGCGAGCGAGCGCCTCCGCAGAACGGATTGTGTTCGCAAACCGAGGTACCACTGTACAGTAAACAATGAAAATACATACACAAAATCATCATAATTATTAATTTGCAAATCTAATGGCTGACCTTCACACACACACACACACACAACGTTAATTAAAACCCCTGCCCTGTATTAAACCAGAGGACTTCTAGGACTATGACACAATCTATTTAGGAAAAAAAATGTCCCTTTATCACAGAAAACATTCTTACTTACAGATTTTGTAACATTCTGTAAAAGCTTTATCTCAGCACTGATGGAGATGCATAAATATGTAAATTTAAATTTAAACCTCCTATCCCCTGTGTGTGGGAGGAATATGAGAGTAAGCTGGCTGTGAAGCCCTTTTAGCAGAGTAAAAACACTTACTGTACACACTTTTGCAGCTTACTGGAAGCTAGGAATTAGGCAATTACACCTCTGATCCTTGCTTATTTGTGGGCTGCTCACCTTTCCCCTCTCTGTCCCCATTGCTAAAAATGAACCACACTTTTTAGTAAAAACAAAAAGGTTTACTTAAATTTCAACATAGCTGCCAAGTTATCCCTTTTTTAAAGGGAAATTCCCTTATGCTGAATAGGCTTCCTCGTGAGAAAAGGGAAAACTTGGCAGCTATGTTTCAGTGCAGGCAGCAAATATTTCAAAGGAGTATGCAGGTAAAAATACTTCTTAGTTACAAAATGCAAACTTAATTTCCAAAGTAGAGCCCAGCCATGTATGTCTGCTGACATAAAGGTAAAGGTAAAGGGACCCCTGACCATTAGGTCCAGCCGTGACCGACTCTGGGGTTGCGCGCTCATCTCGCATTATTGGCCGAGGGAGCCGGCGTACAGCTTCCAGGTCATGTGGCCAGCATGACAAAGCTGCTTCTGGCAAACCAGAGCAGCACATGGAAACGCCGTTTACCTTCCTATTTATCTACTTGCATTTTGATGTGCTTTCGAACTGCTAGGTTGGCAGGAGCTGGGACCGAGCAACGGGAGCTCACCCCGTCACAGGGATTCGAACCGCTGACCTTCTGATCAGCAAGCCCTAGGCTCAGTGGTTTAACCCACAGCGCCACCTGGCTCCCCTGTCTGCTCACATAGCTGGCTTGAAAGAAAGAAAATAGGCTGAGGCAAGGAGGAAGGAAAAAAGATTAAGATTCTTTGTCCTATTTCCCACCACAGAAAATTACTTACTTACTTACTTACTTACTTACTTACTTACTTACTTACTTACTTACTTTATATACCACCCATTATCAAAAGATCCCAGGGCGGTGTATATTAAGAACACATTTTATGGAGCACAACAATAAAAGCATAATAAAAAGCATAATAATAGACAACATAATAATAAAATTATCATAATAACAGTTACACACACCCATGCTTTAGCAGGCCATGGATTATTTTATAGCCAAAGGCCTGGGTAAAGAGGAATGTTTTTGCCTGGGGCCTAAAGAAATGTAAAGATGGTGCCAAGAGAGCCTCTCTGGGAGGAGCATTCCACAAGAGGGGAGCCACCACAGAAAAGGCCCATTCTCATGTTGCTACCCTCCAAACCTCCTGGGGAGAAGGGACGTAGAGAAGGGCCTTGGTTGGTTCGTATGGGGAGAGGCGGTCCTTAAGGTATTGGGATCCTGAGCCTTGTAAGACTTTATAGGTCAAAACCAGCACTTTGAACTAGACCTAGAAGCTAATTGGCAGCCAGTGCAGTCGAGCCAGGATTGGCATTATATGTAGGGGATATGTCATCATACAGACCTTTCTTCTCTAGGAATACAGGAACCCTGTGAGTCTTAACCACTTTATATGCTTATTTGGCTAGCATAATTTGACTGCAGATTTCACCACAAGGATTTTGTGATTCCCCACAGGGGAAGGCTGTTCCGTGTGTGTGTGTGTGTGTGTGTGTGTGTGTGTGTGTGTGTGTGTGTGTGTGTGTGCAGAAGTAGTGCTAGAACAATATAATTAAGAAAAGTCACAGTATTCACATATGTCAAAGAGAGAAAGCTATGAAAGACAATTCTACATTACATGATGTGTTCCTCCTTCCCTTGCTTACCGCTCCTTGACCTTGAAGTCTGGAAATTGAGAAGGCCATTTGCTGCTCCAGGTCTAGGGTTGGTGCAAAGTTGCACAACTGACCAAAGTGTGCTGGTGTGTTAAAGAAGTAGGGGGTCTGGCCTGTGTGCTCCTCTCCTGGACCAACCATGGCTCTACCCCATTCCTGTTTTCCTGCAGCTAGGCTTTCTGGGGTATTCCAGTGGCATATGGTATATCTGGGTCACAGCTGGTGTAATAATAATAATAATAATAATAATAATAATAATAATAATAATAATTTTTATTTATACCCCACCCTTCCCAGTCAAGACCCGGCTCAGGGCGGCTAACAACAAATAATATCAACACAAGTATAAAAGAAACAATTCAGTTAAAACACAGATTAATACAATGTTAAAATTCAATTTTAAAATTAAAAATCTACAAATAAGATAAAACCATTATGAAATAAAACCTTAGGGGAGGGTAACCGTGGGGTCAGACTGCATCAGTCCGAAGGCCAAACAGAACAGCTCTGTCTTGCAGGCCCCACAAAAAGATGACAAATCCCGCAGGGCCCTAGTCTCCTGAGACAGAGCGTTCCACCAGGTCGGGGCCAGTACTGAGAAGGCCCTGGTCCTGGTCGAGGCCAGTCTAACCACCTTGTGACTCGGGATCTCCAATATGTTATTATTTGTGGACCTTAATGTCCTCTGTGGGTCATACCGGGAGAGGCGGTCCCGTAGGTACGAGGGTCCTAAGCCGCATAAGGCTTTAAAGGTCAAAACCAGCACCTTAAACCTGATCCTGTACTCCACCGGGATGTAATGTGGCTTCTGCTGAATCCTAAATTCCCAGGTGGCAAGCTTGTGGCCTGTGACATTTGTGACAATTCAGACAGGCTCCTGCACCTTTACAAACTCTGTGATAGGCATTTATGCAACAGTGAAGCCACGCCCAGCATAAAGATGGAACAACAGATTCTGCATCTGTGATGCATGTGTCAGAAGAAGCACAGGAGCCTTGTTGGTTTGAAAAGGTTGGCAAGCCTACCCTTGCATATTTTCAGGCATCAAATCAAGCCTTTATTGTTATGGTCAATGGTCAGCATTAAGAAAGCAAGATAAGAAGAGCAGAGAACACATTGCCCAGATGTGCATAACAGAGTAAAATAGAATAAAATGAAACAAAGTAAATAAAAGTAGCACACAGAGCATAAAATGGGCATCATGGCCGAGGGAGCCATGACATGAACTCCAAAAAGGAAAATTACAAAACTTATGGGTTCAGTTCCTGGTGGGCCTTGCTTGCCACCGTACTGTACTTAACTACACTGAGTGTGGCCAATATATTTTGATCTGAGAGAAGTAGCAAGGCATAAAATTGCATCTGATCATCCTGGCAAATTTCATAAGAAAGGCTCAATAAAGGTTTTATGCAAATCTTGATAATAGAAGCAGTACAGGAGGACTTGACCTCCCCGGAGTCTCAAGGGCACTTGCCTTTTGGTAGGGAATTTCTAAGCATCTTCTCACAAACACTGATGAGACACCCATCTACCTCTGTCTCTATTCAGTAAAACCTTTCACTTGATCGCAGCTGTTCTTTCTATGTTACTGGGGGTTAGCTATAAGGATTCCACCCCTCTACCCTAATGCAGTCTCATTTTGCTTTGCCTCAGAGTAAATCTTTGGCTGGGAGAGGTACTACAAATTTTCTTGTTACCAGGGCTCAGGGTCAATGCATGGTAGTCCAGCAATTATGGTAATCGGTAGTCTTGGAGATATGATGGAACTGGATACCCAAACATCTTAGATCTAATAGTTTCTGAGAATCATCCGTATTAGCACAAATGGCTAGTTGCCTATTTGCTAATGGCGACTTGAATGGCAATGTCAGGATGCTGAAAGCAGAAGACAGCACCAGCAATCAAACAATGGCAGAAAATCTGGTGTGTGACTTGGATGGGGGAATGATCCAATCAGGTAATGGATGGGGCAAACTCACAAAAATCCAACCATTTCCTGAAGATGTGGTTTCTACGGTTCAAAGTGCCCAGCAAATTCCAGACTTCAGCAATGCGTGAATCTGTCCATTTTCTAAGGGGGTCTTCTTTGTAATAAATTGTGTAATTGCCACAATCTCTGTTTCTTAAATCAGCCTCGAGTTAGCAGTGGCTTTGTTGCTGTTAGATGAAGGGTCTACTTCTAACATAATAACTACGGTTATTCTGCAAAATAACTACGGTTATTTATGACTGCACAGGGCTTATGACAGACTATGAAGCATTCACTGGTATCTTCACATGACAAGTTGCAGCTGCAATCCTTCACTCTTCGCCATCTATAGAAGCCAATCTTCATGCCTCAAATATCCCCTGATCAACAATAAGGGGAGAAGAGGATACAAAACAGAGGCGAGGGGGAATCAACATGCCAGACAAGACTGTGACGATTGACTGGCTGCCTGTGCTAATCAGAGTCAGCACATAAAAATGCTTTATGGATAGTGTATGCGTGCAGAATTCTCAGAAGTGAACACTAGATGGCAGTATTCTGTAAATAATAATTATCCGTGTTCCTCATTCCGTGATTTGCAGGTTAAACAGCGCTTTCCATGGAATCTCCGTGGAATCCATTGACTGGATCTGTCATTTTTTAAACTGAAAAACAATTTCACTTTAAAATAAGGGAGGGTGCTGTTCCCCTGAAAATTAGACCCTCAGAAACAGTGCTCCCCCCCCAGAAATCACCTTGAAGCAGGGTGCAAACTTGAATAAAATATTGGGGGGGGGGGGTGAGCCCTGCCTGTGTAAGTGATCACATGATGTGGTGCACGCACACCATTTGAATGGCAATGCCCATCAACTGCGGGGAGCAGCCCCATCAAATATTTTATTGGGGGGGGGCAAATATTCCTCGAAGTTGGCTCCTTTGCCATGAAGTTGTTGCAGTTAAGTCATCAGGCAACTCTTGTGGCGCCCGAACAGATGCTGTTTTGACAAGAGCCACATTCACCCCAGAGCTGCTAAAAGCTATGGCAAGCGCCGTCTCTCTAGCTGATTTGGTGGCTGCCTCTGGTTCTGACGCAGGTCAAATAAATGCACCTCTGCCTCCCTCCTTCTCTCAGATTCTGGGCAGTTCGGAAGGGCCCTTGTGCAAATGCAAGCGTGTGCAATGGTAGAGCCCTGGCTTGAAAGCTACACAGGATATGGATTTAAGAAAAGGAAATAGGAATTGGCCCCACCCTGTATCTTGACCAACCATGATGAGGAGTAGCTAGGAGTTAGGTGGAGCTGGCCCACAATGGCGCCCACCTGAGAAGGGCTGGAACTGTGCTCTGGCGCTCCGGCTGATTAAAAAAAAGGACTGCTCATAGATGTCATTAAAAATAAAAATCTAATGAGTAAAACCTACCAACATGAGTTTCACCAAACTGCGGGAGGCAGTGGAAGACAGGAGTGCCTGGTGTGCTATGGTCCATGGGGTCACGAAGAGTTTGACACGACTAAACGACTAAACAACAACAACAACAAATGAGTAAAAATAACAAAGCCCATATACTGGACAAACCAAATAGCTTTGCAATTTGAGGAACAGAACGAGAAACATGGGCATAGCCAGGATTTATTTTTGAGGGGAGCAGAACCAAGTTATCTGTGACGCAATTGGTCAATAAGTTATTTTTATTTATTTACTTTATTTAATGCGGTCAGTTGCCTCCCCTGCCTCCCCGACTATGCCCATGGCTCCATACATTGTATTTGGTGCACCTTTGAAGTCTTCCTTCTTCATTACTCCTGTTTTGATGTCTTCTCTTTCAATGAAAGATGTGGATAGTATCACATCAGATCTTCTGCTATCTATGGATCCAGTCCTTATTTGCAGAGGTGAGAAGTTAGAAACTGGTAAGAGGCAAATTTGGATTCAAGCCCCCAGCCTTTAATCATACACCTGCAGCTCCAGAGGTCTGGCATCAAGATATGTGGATTTGGCTGGATCTGGATTTATTCCAAAGGGGAATATGCAGATCCAGCTATTACTGGCATTCAGTCAGTCCACCGATGAAAGCTTTTCAATGCATATTAAACTCTGCCAGCCTGCAGTCCCAGGCACACTCAATCGGAAGTTCATGAATCAATAAGACTTAATTCATGTTGTGTTAAAATGTATTTCACCCCACAGGTAATTTGGAAACATCTTCTGTTATTGACAAATTTCTGTTTTGTCTTCTGTTTTGTTTCTGCTCTGATGTTTTACTAGCCCATCAGGGCAGAATGACGTCAGAGCAGAAGATAGCTGTTCAGACTCAAATGCTTCTTGCTTTTGTCATTTCAATTCCTTGGGAGAAGGCATGAAGACCACGCCCGGTGCCTCCAGGAGAGAATTGACTAGAAGCTCATAAGCAGGCACCCCCAAACTGTGGCCCTCCAAATGTTTTGGCCTACAACTCCCATGATCCCTAGCTAACAGGACCAGTGGTCAGGGATGATGGGAATTGTAGTCCAAAACATCTGGAGGGCCGAAGTTTGGGGATGCCTGCTCACAAGCCTACCAGGGTTATGTGACAAGGCAGAGGGCCATGTAAGAATTAAAATGCTGTAGAGATAATTATTTGTTGGGACCCTCATTGCTCATTCGAAAGCAAAAGCAAAACTCAGGCACCCTGAAGGTGATGAGGGGAGGAGAGAGGCCAATGGCTGTCTAGGATCTTCAGCTGGAGGGGAGGACCAGAGGGCCCTGGAGACACCCCCAAACCCAATCCATTGGCATGATCTAAGAAAGAGAAAATACTTTGTAATTCAATGAAATGGCGCCTGCCCTATTTAAAATCTAGAGAGCAAGTTAGAAACAAGGGAAAGGCCATCCCAATTTCAGCCGAGCTGTAGCAAGATTTCAGGGGTCTTGGCACTTAACCAGGGTTTGTGCTCCTTTGCAATGTAGGGTTGCCATATATCTGGAAATTCCTGAACATATCTGGAATACTGCAGTCGCAAGCAAGGTACAGGCAGAAATGTCCGGGACATGGGAGCCCATGTCGGCAGTGTCATTTTTGCCGATTTCTCCCAGCAATAGCTCAAAAACCTCCTACTTCTTTGTGATTTTGCAAAAATAGCTCAACAGCTTTTTTTTGTCCAGATTTCCACTTTATGAAATATGGCAGCCCTATGCAATGAGGCACAGTAGATGTGGGATGGAACACTGGGGCAGACAGGTCACAACAGTTCCTAGAGTGTCCACTAACAGGAACTCACCTGGAGGGACACCTGATTAAGTTCCTGTTCCTCCAGATATGCAGATGAGATGGATTAGCTGGGACAAAAGCCCCTAGCCAGCAGCCATTCTCTTTCTTAGCCTTCTCTCCTTCGATGGGAACACATCTCCAGAGAATCTCTAGTTAGGATGGTTCTCCCTCTTGGCCTGCAGCCAAGAGAGAGACCAGATGGAGCCTTACTTTACTAAGTAGTCTCCACATGTATATATCTGTAACTTTTCTAAGCAAGCCTGCCTTTCTGAGATTATGCTGTTAACTCAGGATGTCATGTGAGTAAACTCTATCTTATTTTAATACTATTGTGTCGTGTATTTCCTTTAAGAGGGACAAAGGGGATTTGCCGGGAAGTATAATATTGAAGTACCTGTATATTTGTTGTAGAGGTTCTAGCAAACCTAACGCTCACGCTTTGCTGCGCACAAAAGGGGAATGTCACTCTGCTCATATTGGAAGCTTGCTAACACAAGCTTGGATAGGATCTATCTAATAATATATCCTAATCCACATCCCTAACATTCCCACAGTAGAGACTGTCATAGAATCATAAAACTGCAGAGTAGGAAGGGACCACAAGGGTCATCTATTTTGCAGAAATTTACAACCTGGTTTTTGATGGAGCATTCACATCTCAAGAAGGGACTTATCCTTCCCAGCAGCTCAGCATTGGATTCAGAGGCATCCAAGGCACTATCCCCATGTATCTCTGTAACAGCCTGCTCCAGCATGGTTGCTGCCCGTTCTTCCATCCCTGCATGGAGTTCTGTCCCTCCTTTCTCCTGCCCAAAAACTTCAGGATACTTTCCTTCCTGTGGCAACATCATGCTCTCCCCATTACCCTGGCAACCCCTCCCTCTCAACTCTTCCCTTCCCCCCATGAAAATTTAGAGGATATGACATCATAGAGTCAGAGTCCCCTGTGGGTGACTATCTAGCCATCATGCTATCTGTGATTTGGCTGCAGATCCTCCCACACCTCACGTGCACTAAATGGATGTATGTAGCAAGCAGGAAGGGGATTTGAACTGGAGACTTCCAGATTAATAACTCTTACAGCTCAGTCTGAAGCGTGTTCGCTCATGAGTACATTGCACAGAGCTGCTGTTGTGTAACTGTGCATAAAACAGTTTCTTGACATGAAAGATTAGTGGCTGAGGAAATTCTTGTGGGAATGTTAAGGAAAGTAGGAGAGGATATATTGTTTTGATATTATCCCTCCTCACTCACACTTGTGAACAAACAACAGAACACATTCCCTTGCAACTTATTGGAAGCAGTTGATGACTTCGAAACAATAAAAAAATCCCTTCCAGTAGCACCTTAGAGACCAACTAAGTTTGTCATAGGTATGAGCTTCAGATAACAAGTTGATGACTTGTTAGAGTCTTTTAATTAAGCAATCCAATCTGGCTGTGCAGACTCGATCGATTCTTCCTGGTAAATTTGCCCTTTAAAAAAAGAATAACACAACACAGTCTTCTTGAAAATAAGAACAAAGTTTTACTCACATTCAGTGATCTGAAGGCAGGCTTTATCTTGTGGTTGCAGTTACATTTGTAGAGAAAAGAAGTCTGAGCTAGGTCTCAGCCTTTTTACTTGTGGGCTCCCACCTCTGTAAAGAATGAGCCATGTGCTGGCTGAGAGCCAGGAACAGTAGAGATCCAGAAGTGAGGATCTAGAAGAGGAAGTCCAAAAGAAGAGAGGAAGATGGCAGCGTGGCCAGCCCTTTTACCTGGTCAGCTAGGGTCACACCCATTTACCTGGTCACACACACAGGGGGAGGAGGCTCCCAACAGGTATGACAGGAAGTCCTCGCTGTCTGGAGCCACATTTCCCTGTGTGTCCCTTCTAGGCAATAGGAAAATGTTGTACTTCACTGCTCTAGTAATACATCCCACAATTATCATGGGGACATGGTGACAGAAGGACATGGTGATTGGAAGACTGACAATTGGAGGGGTTCATAGGAGGAGCAGGGAGTCCCAACACAGGGTGGGTGAAAGAAAGGAGCACAGCAGGCAAGATTCTGAAAGAGGAGTTGATTATGAGGCAGGGATTGGAGGGAAAGGAAGCCATGGTGGGGGTATGGAGCTGAAGCAAAGAATGGCCCTCAAGAAAGTAGGGTGTTTTACATTTTGCCCAGGAGGCAGAGGCAAGGACAAGAAGAGTCCTGTCTGTGAGAGGTGAAGACTAAGGACAAATCCATTCTAGCCTGCAAATGAGGGCACCTTTGAGGATCATAAGTTTGCATGGCAAATTGCAGCTGCTGAAATGTCCTCTCCCACCCAACTGTTAGGGTTGAGGAACCCTGTCTGCCCTACTCCTAATTAGGCTATTGCTGCCAGGGTATTTTATGTGAATAATGCAGACTCACTTAAGCCACAGACAGTCCTTTGGAGGCACAATTGCCGCTGTACGGCACAGCTCAAGTGTGTGCAATGCCCACCGATTTTCCTAGGGAAACTGAGCACGCACTTCATTCACAGGAATGAAAAATTCTTGCAAAGGACAAACCTTGGCTTGTAAAACAAACAAACAAAAGTTATCGTTAGGCTTTCATCTGTGAGGGAAATATTATTTATTTATTTATTTTATTTATTTATTTTATTTTTATTTTATTCTGTGAACTGCCCTATACCTGGAGGTCTCAGGGAAGTTCACAGAATAAAATATAAATATAAAACCGCAAAATACATAATCAAAATAAAAACAGCAACAAGGAATAGCCAATTCCTATTTTATAATAATAATAATAATAATAATAATAATAATAATAATAATAATAATAATAAATATATTATTATTTATACCCCACCCATCTGGTTGGGCCTCCCCAGCCACTCTGGGTGGCTTCCAACAGAAATATTAAAATACACTAATTTCTTAAAAATTAAAAGCTTCCCTAAACAGGGCTGCCTTCAGATGTCCTCTAAAAGTCTGGTAGTTATTTTTCTTTTTGACATCTGGTGGGAGGGCGTTCCACAGGGCGGGTGCCACTACCGAGAAGGCCCTCTGCCTGGTTCCCTGTAACTTGGCTTCTCGCATCGAGGGAACCGCCAGAAGGCCCTCTACACTGGACCTCAGTGTTTTTTTGATGCCTATAACACTTCCTCCTTTGAAATGCCACTTTTACTGTTATAGATTGCAATGTATTTTCAAGGGTATATGATTGTTTTTCTTCACCACCATGTGTATCCAATATCACCTTTGCCATATTCATTGGTGAGGGTGCTGACTATGAAACATGGGAACACAGGAGGCTATCCTATACTGAGTTAGACCATTGGGTCCATCTAAGTTCAGCATGGTCTACAACAGGGGTAGGCAACCTAAGGCCCGGGGGCCGGATGCAGCCCAATCGCCTTCTCAATCTGGCCCACAGACGGTCCGGGAATCAACGTGTTTTTACGTGAGTAGAATGTGTGCTTTTATTTTAAATGCATCTCTGGGTTATTTGTGGGGCATAGGAATTGGTTCCAAAATATAGTCCGGCCCACCACATGGTCTACAATGACTGGCAGCTGCTCTCAAGGGCTTCAGGCAAAGATGCCACTGGGGATGGAACCTGGGACCGTCTGCAGCCAAATAAGATACTCACTCTACTGCCTGAGCCACAGCTCTGATAAATACATAGAAATGGCACAATGCAATCTGCCTGGCTGGGAATATAACTGCTCAACACCCAGAGGAGAGTCTAATGGTTAAACTGGAAGCTGTAACTTAACCAGCACTTCAGCTGAAGGTTAACCCCGCCAAATTAGTCAGGGTAGGCTGTCATTGAAAGTATCCAGGGGAGAGAATCGGCTTCTTTCCTGTGTCTCCTAAAGACTTGAAAAAGAACTTCCCCATTCTTTGTACTCCAAGTCAGCTGATGTTTTGCGTTTCAAGGTAAAACTACTACCACTGACAACTGATGAAATCGATATCAATATATCCTTTTAAACCACGACCTTCCACAATAGATGAGAGGATGTCCTCCACTTTTGGAGCAGTTCTTGCTTTGGTATTGTGGTTATTAAAACAAATAAGTCTGTATTTCAGACTTTCAGTTTAGAAAAGAAAATGATAGAGTACAGACTTTTCTTCTGAAAATGTGGTTATTTATTCCCTTATACTTATGTGAAACTCTGCTCAATAACTTTCAATAACTTTTGAAGGACACACTTATATTGAAGTTCTGGGAATTCACATTTTTATTGAATTTTAACTGATTCATTAAAGCTAGATGACTAATGATCAAATAATAATCCAAAGGCCATTAGTTTGTCAACATCCCCACAATAGTGCAACTATCCAGTCACTATTCTTGTGCATCCATGTTGATTTATTATTATTATTCATAGAATCATAGAATCTTAGAGTTGGAAGGTACCCCCAAAGGTCATCTAGTCCTGTCCCCTGCAATGCGGGAATCTCAGCTAAAGCATCCCTGACAGTTGGTCATTCAACCTCTGCTTTAAAACTTCCAAGGAAGCAGACTCCACAACCTCCCAAAGGAGACTGTTCCACTGTTGAACAGCTTACTGCCAGAAGGTTTTTTCTGAATGTTTAGTCAGAATCTCCTTTCTTGTAACTTGAAGTCATTGCTTTGAGTCCTACCCTCCAGAGCAGGAGAAAACAAGCTTCTTCTTCCTCCTTCCATGTCACAGCCCTTGAGATATCTGAAGATGGCTATCATATCTCCTCTCAGTCTCCTCTTTTCCAGGCTAAACACACCTAGCGTCTTCAAACATTCCTCATAAGGCTTGGTTTCCAGACCCTTGATCATCTTGGTTGCCCTCCTCTGCACACTTTCCAGCATGTCAATATCCTTCTTAGATTGTGGTGCCCAGAACTGGGCACAGTATTCCAAGTGTGGTCTGACCAAGGCAGAACAGAGTTGAACTATTACTCCCCTTGATCTGGACACTATGCTTCTGTTGATGCAGTCTAGAAGAGCATTTGCTTTTTTCCCTGCTGCATCACACTGTTGACTCATGTTCAGCTTGTGGTCCACCAAGACCCTTAGATCCGTTTCACATGTAGTGCTAGTAAGCCTGGTGTCCCCCATCTTGTATTTGTGCTGCTAGTTCTTCCTGCCTTAGTGCAGAACCTAACATTTGTCTAATTCATTTTGTTAGTTTGTGCCCAGTTCTCCAATCTGTTAAGGTCATTTTGAATTCTGATTCTGTCCTCTTCTTTTTATTAAAAGAATGCTTTATTTTGAATTCGACAATAACAAAAAGAAAAAATCACAATAATTACTACCGGTACATCGATTTATTACAGCTTACCATCTTTAGCACTTATTAAACAATAATTAAAAATTGCTAAACATCATTTTAATTTACTCAAATATTCATGTTTAACTTTCTCTCTTTGTCTCTTTCTTAACAGGTCAAAAAGAAAAGGACCAAAGAAACAGGTGCAAAAAGGAAAGGAAAAAGAAAGGAAGGAAGGAAGGAAGGAAGGAAGGAAGGAAAAGCAGAAAAGGGAAAAAAGAAGAAGAGAAAAGAAAGAAAAAAGGCACAACAAAATAAATACATTTAACTTCCGACTATACTCATTGTGTTCTTGTTTCTCCTATTTTTAGCACACATTTCTAGATTGTTGTACTGTATTCACTTTCTTTGTTTTCCTCAGATACAAAAAAACCCATTATATTTCTTATCAAGGATTGTTCTATTTCTGCCAGGAGGCATTTATTTTTATAGTACTTTTCCAAATATTCTTTGAAGATTTTCCATTCTTTTTGAACTTTCTGTTTTGGATATCCTCTTAAGTCTCCCTGTCATCATGGCCATTTGCAAGTATTCTATCATCAGGACCTGCCATTCGTTCATTGTGGGTGTTTTATCACTTTTCCTGGCTACAATATTTTCAAATAAATGAAAGATTGACTATAGATAAAAAGAAAGGTCTTGCAGAGGAAATATCTAGATTTGAAAAAGAACTAATGCAATATAAAGGAAAATATATTTCAAGAATTTACAACCTCCTCCTAGAATGGGAGGTGAAAAGAATTGGTGAAAGGATCAATGGTGAAATGGGTGGAAGACCTAGGGTACAATATCTATATGGATCAGTGGAGAAACTATGGAGGGAGGATATTAAATTTACGGCGTGCTATAATCTGAGAGAAAATATTATGAAAATGCAATACAGATGGCACCACACTCCAGCAAAACTCACAAAAATGTACAAAAATAGATCACCAACCTGCTGGAGGTGTAAATATTCTTAGAATTTTGAAGTGTCAGGCATAGCTCTAGTGGCTTTAGCCCAAACGTAGCAGAGTTTTCCTGCACAACGCAGAAGCTAGTTGAGGTGGAAATGACTAGTCGGCTAGACGCAGAATAACTATTTACAGGATTTATTAAAAGAAAATAAAAGCAGCAGAGATTCTGCATACAAAGCAAAGCAAAATAAATCCTTACTCTCTCTCTCTCCAACCATATACACAACACTTCTACTCCTAACACCTAACAAAAACCAACTGTGCTAGCATTCCTTGATAACAGAGTTCAGTGCTGGTCGTTAACCAATCAGAAGAGAGTAGTTTCTAGGTCAGGCAGACCTTGGCTTTCTGCCAAGAGTAAATTGACACTGCCTTGAGTTAATTGTGTGAAGCCAGAATCTGTAAGTTTCCCATGAGAACCAATTAACCAATTAACAGAAACTGAACACCCCCTCACAGATTCTGCTGGACAATTAACATCTATTAACTCCTGTGTAGGAACTTTTACTGTTCACTCATTTTTCCAGCAAACCTAAACCCTTGCACATTTGCTTGTTCTTTATCTTTGCCAATGGTTTAGTTAATACATCTGCCACATTTTCTTCACTTGATACATAAATACATGTGATTACATTGTCTTGTACACTACAACGTACATTTTGGTATTTTACAGCGATATGTTTGGAACGTGACTTGAAACCCTCTGTTTTACTTAAGGTTATACAAGCCTGATTATCAATGTAAACTTGTACTGGTTCACCACAATTTACATTTAAATCTGCTAACAAACGCTTGAAATAAACCACCTCATTGCACAATTCACTCAATGCGGCGTACTCCGATTCCGTTGACGACACACTTACAACGTTTTGCTTGCGCGATCGCCAGCTGATTAAAGCTCCACCGAACATTATGACTAATCCTGTGACAGATTTTCTATCTGGCAAATTTCCCCAGTCACTATCACAGTAGCAACTCAACATTTCATCCTCTGAAGAATTTAGTTGTAACATATAGCCAATTGTCTGTTTGAGGTATCTCAGAACTTGCTTTACCCCTTTCCAGGCATTTAGTGTGGGTTTTGAGACCAATCTACTTAGTATGCCTACTGCATAGCTAATATCAGGTCTGGACCATTGTGCTAGATACAATAGACTTCCAATTACAGAATGATATACATCAGGATGTTCAAATACAGGACTCTCATCTGTATGAAGTGTTTTTATGAAACCTGGATCCATAGGTACCGCTGCCCCTTTGCATCCTGTACGTAGTCAGTAGCTGTTTTATTTTGTTCTGCTGACTAATTAGGCAGCTGCCATCTTGGGCCCAGCACACTTCCAACCCTAGATATGCCCGAACAGGGCCTAAGTCCTTCACTTTGAACTTACTTGACAATTGCTTGGCAAACCTTTTAGTTTGTTTGTCTGTCTTGCAAGCATACAATACGTCATCTACATAGAGCAGACAAAACTCTTGATTACTGCCTGTACCACGTACATAAACACAATTGTCAGCTGTACTCTGCTTGAAACCAAATGACACTAAGGCCTCATGAAAACATTTGTTCCAAGATCTTGCAGCCTGTTTGAGCCCATATAGAGCTTTGTTTAATTTCAGCACTCTATTGGAACCTGTCTCATAACCAGGCGGTTCAGCTAGATACAGGTCTTCTGATAATGATGCATGTAAATATGCAGCCTGTATGTCAAAATGATTTAACTGGAGTTTTCTCTTTGCTCCAAGCGTTAGAATTAGCCTTACACTGTCCCCTTTAGCAGTAGGGGAAAAAATCTCGTCATAATCTTTTCCAGGCCTCTGAGAGTATCCCTGAGCCACTAAACGAGCTTTATATTTGTACCCTCCTGTCACCAGTGGTTTAAGTTTGTACACCCACCTGCAGCCTACAATCTTTGCCCCCTCAGGCGCTGCTACTGGTGTAAAAACCTTGTGCTCATTCAGAGAGGACATCTCTTCCTCCATTGCCTGTTTCCAAAGCTCTGCCTCCTCTTTTGGTAACTTTAACACCTCCTGAAAACTCTTGGGCTCTGCAATTACACTAAACACATTTGCAGTATCTGGAGAAAACCGCTCTGGAGGCACTCCTTTGTTTTGTCTTTTAGATCTTCTGGGAGAAAATTTTTCTTCTGACCCACTTTCCTCCTCAGAACTATGACCTCTCTTCTGTTGCTTAGCAACTGGTCTCTGGCTAATTGCACTTTCTTGAGAGCTCTTATCTGAACTTTCCTCCCCCTCAGACTCTGATTCTCTATGTTTACCTTCAGAGTCACGAAGCCCCTGGGAAGGTTCAAACCAAACCTCAGTATTGGCATGTAGTCTCTCCCAGCCACTATGTTCACAAAAACTGGCATTCCTGGAGATCACAATGCCATTTGTCCCTTCAGCAAAGCGGAAACCTTTTCCTAGCTCCTGGTAGCCCACAAACACTAACTGTTTGGTCTTAGGATCTCCCTTCTTTCTCATTTGTTTTGGAATTAATACCCAGGCTTTTGACCCAAACACATGCAAGTGGTCAATTTTGGGTTTTTTGCCAAACAATTTAAAGTATGGAGTTGTCCCTATTGTTTGATGAAAGAGTCTGTTTTGGAGATAACACGCGGTGAGCATGCTCTCCCCCCAATAAGACATGGGCAAACCAGCATCTTCAAGCATGGCAAACATCATTTCTTGAAGAGATCTGTGTTTTCGCTCCGCAATGCCGTTCTCTTCCGGGGAAAAAGCGTTCGTTTTCCTATGCCCAATGCCACGCTTCTGTAACCAATCTCTAAAAGCATTAGACATAAATTCCCCACCTCTGTCCGTCTGAATCCTTCTGAGTTTAAGGGACAGAAACCTTTCCACAGATGCCACCCAGCCTTTAAATTTAGTGAACACGTCACCCTTATGCTTCATTGGATAACACCAAGTGTAACGTGTTGCGTCATCAACAATTGTTAGCGAAAAACGCGATCCACCCCTGCTTACAGCAAATGGACCAACCACGTCCATGTGGACTAGCTGTAGCGGTGACTCACTAACTCTATCACTCCTGGGGTAAGAGACTCTGTGGGTTTTAACCTTTTTACAAATATTGCAGTCAAGGAACTGGTTACAACTCTTTAAATTGCACCCATCAGCCAATTCAGACATTTTCAGTACACTTTTCCAGCCAGCATGCCCCATTTTCCTGTGCAATAAGTGCACACAGTTGTCATGCATAGCTTTGTTGCTCACTGCAGGCTGAGATTTATTGACCACTGCTGCAACTTGAGATCCTGCTTTAAGCCAAAACAAGCCTCCTTCTGACTTAGCAGTGCCTAAAATCTCACCAGCCTTCTTAATCATGCAACTGTCTCCTTCAAAATGCACTTTAAACCCAGCTTTTAGCAAACAATCTACAGACATCAGATTGCTCCTTAATGAAGGCACACACAGTACATTTTGCAGGCATTCACGCAGACAAGGAACAAAAACTGCACCCCCCCGAAACCACTTCAGAAGTACTTCCGTCTGCTAGAGCCACCTGGCTGCGCTGTGCCGAGTTCTTGGAAACAAACAATTCATCTGAATTTACAATGTGCCGAGACGCTCCCGAATCGACCACCCAGACAGCTTGTTTCTCCTCAGCAATCTTGACCTCGGCGGTCACCAGCTGAGCTGATTGTTTTCGTTTGAAGAATTTCTTTTTACACTGCTGCTGCTGCTTTTGCTGCTGCTGATCTCGTCTCTGCTCCTGCACCGGCCGCTGAGACTTGACCAACTCTGGACATTGACGTTTTAGATGCGCTGAAGACCCACATCGGAAACAACGCCTAACAGCAAACGCTGACTCCTCACTGGCACGCTGCTGCTGCTTCACCTCTGGTACGGCATGAGAACTCCTTCCAAACCGCCCGCTTGTAGAAGCCTCTGCAGCCAACGACCTTTCTTGCTTTTTCTGCCATTCTTCAATCAAACGCCCAGTAACATAACTGACTGTTAAATCATCCTCTTTCATTGCTTCTAGAGACATAACAAGATTATCCCAGCTTTCCGGGAGAGAGCTCAGAATGATAGCCACCTTCTCCTGCTGGTCTAACGCACAGTCTCTTTCCTGAAGCGCAACAAACTTTAACTGCAGACTGTGTAGGTGTTCCTGCATTGTAACCCCAGGCTGTAACATTGCCTTGTACAATGCCTTGCGAATAAACAGCTTGGAAACCGCTGTCTCACGCACATGGAGTTCTTTAAGTGCTTGCCACACACCTCTAGCTGTCTTGATTCCCCTCACATACGGCAACTGGGAATCTTCCAGCCCCAAGACAATTGTGGCCCTTGCTCTTTGGTCTTTATCGAGGTCTTCATCATCAGGCTTCGCAGGAAACTTACTCACCACTTGCCAGAGATGATCCCTCTGCAGCACTGCCTGCATGCGTTCCGACCACAGCAAGTAATTGGAGTCATTCAGACGCTCAAAAGCCATCTGAACTGGTTGTGAGGCCATCTTGAGAGCGATGTCCCTGGAACCTGGAACCAGCTACTCACGGCCACTGAGAGAGAACAGGAACCACAGCACCCAGCACTCACACGCTGCAGCTGCGTCCACTGCGTCTCCAGCTCACGACAGTCAGGAACCAGCCAGTGTCCTTCCGCTGCACCAACGTCACAGGAACAACGACTTCTGGAACTACTGGAAGCTCTCTGCTTACGCTGACACCACCACAACTCAGGCTGGCAGCACCTTGCCCATAACCTCTTAGAATTTTGAAGTGTCAGGCATAGCTCTAGTGGCTTTAGCCCAAACGTAGCAGAGTTTTCCTGCACAACGCAGAAGCTAGTTGAGGTGGAAATGACTAGTCGGCTAGACGCAGAATAACTATTTACAGGATTTATTAAAAGAAAATAAAAGCAGCAGAGATTCTGCATACAAAGCAAAGCAAAATAAATCCTTACTCTCTCTCTCTCTCCAACCATATACACAACACTTCTACTCCTAACACCTAACAAAAACCAACTGTGCTAGCATTCCTTGATAACAGAGTTCAGTGCTGGTCGTTAACCAATCAGAAGAGAGTAGTTTCTAGGTCAGGCAGACCTTGGCTTTCTGCCAAGAGTAAATTGACACTGCCTTGAGTTAATTGTGTGAAGCCAGAATCTGTAAGTTTCCCATGAGAACCAATTAACCAATTAACAGAAACTGAACAAATATGGTATAGGGTCATACATGCACATGTGGTGGGAATGCACAGCCATTAAGGAATTTTGGAATAACATCTATAATGAACTGAAAAAAATTATTTGAGGTATCATTAAAGAAAAAACCTGAAACCTTCCTCCTAAGTACATATAATGACACCAGAAATTAAAAAAGAAATTAAAAAAGAAATTAGACCACTTTTTATGTATACAATAGTAGCAGCCAGGATCTTGATCCCAAGGATTCTGTCTTCTACCTACCACACCCAGTCTGCAAATTTGATGAGCATCCGCCCAGTTCGTTCATCCAGGCTGCATTCATAGCTCAGGAAATTCAGACTATTCACTATAGTCGAGATGATGAGAATTGACCGGACTTACATATTCCTGAAAACAAGGAAACTTGTCCTTTTGGAACTACATTGCTTCCTTCAGGATGGCTTGCTTATAGGATAAATGGTTTAATTGTTTAAAAAAGAGAGCCAGTGTGGTGTAGTAGTGGTTAAGAGCGGTAGACTCATAATCTGGGGAACCGGGTTCGTGTCTCCGCTCCTCCACATGCAACTGCTGGGTGACCTTGGGCTAGTCACACTTCTCTGAAGTTTCTCAGCCCCACCCACCTCACAGAGGGTTTGTTGTGGGGGAAGAAGGGAAAGGAGAATGTTAGCCGCTTTGAGACTCCTTCGGGTAGTGATAAAGCGGGATATCAAATCCAAACTCTTCTTCTCTTCTTCTTCACCCAAGTCCTTTATAAAGACCTTGAACAACAACAGGCCCAGGACAGAACCCCTCGGCGTGTCGGCGGAATGCTAGACGGCCAACTCTTGACTTTTAACAAATTTGCAGACCTTTAAAGGTTGTCATTTGGATTTATTAATGGACTTTTGAAATACCCCTCTCCAGTACCTAGTGATACCCGTCTCCTTTACCTAGTGATTTCCAAGTCACCTTTACAAACTGAAACGATTATGCCCCAGAAGCTTGAGGCCTCCACGTCGAGGGGAAGCAGCTCCAAGTGGCCTCCGTCCTGCGCCAGAGCGGCCTTTCCCTCGCCACGGTTAACCTGGGCAGGCGCTATTCACACGCGTGGGCCCTTCACGCAGAAGAGCCCTCCAGCAGGCGCGTACGCCGTTTTGCTTTCTTAGCGGGAGCTTTGCCTTAGCTTAGCCTCTTCCGTCGGGGCGGCTCGGGTTTTCCGCGTGGGAACTCGGCGGGCCTGACTCCGATCCGTGCAGTAAAAAGAGGTCCCCCGACACCCCACGAGCCGCCGGGCTCAGCTTCAATTTATATTTTATTTTGGTAAAGGGAAGGACGTCTAATCGCGAGCCCTCAGACGGAGCTAAAGTACACGTTTTAAAAGTTGTGGTGTTTTTTGTTTTTACTGTATTAAACAATTTTTTTTTCAAAAGCGTATTTCGGCTCCCAGCATCCTGCCGCCGCCCCGACGTCCTTGGAGGCCTCCCCTTCGCGGACCAGCCCCGTCCGGGGTTGGCTTCAGCGCCTTCGCAGCGGGTTCTGGCCAAGCTTAGGAGAGGCATTGAACCCCCAGCTCCACCAACACCCCCTGGCTTTAGCGAAAGCGACAGGAAGGATCCCTTGAAGCCTGAGCCTGGCGGGGCCGAAGCAAGGCGGTAAGAGCAAGGATCGGGCCCTTTCCGAAGGCAAGGGGAGCTTTCCCCCAGAGGCCTACGAGGCCGGCCCCGGCGGCACTTTGAAGGCCTGTTCCGAGGCTTGTACAGAACTGTATGTGAATCTTTGGAAGGGGAGTCCGGAAGAGGCTAGTGAAAGATGGAGAGACCTCGCTTGCAAAACAGGAGAAAGTCAGACGAGGGAGCCTTTGCTCGCGGTCCCATAGCAGAAGTGCTTCACAGTCCACGTACAGCAATATTTATTTACTGCCGGAGAATATAAATTATGTACATCACTTTGTCTTGTGGAGGAGTTGCAGATAATTCCTGCGCATTTTAAAACTAGGGTTTCGGTTTGTGCATGTATTGCTCTTTGCAACTCTTTGTGTGTACATTGTGTCGGGTCAGGGTAAAACGCGGATCCAGATGATTTTAAACGGATCCTCATGAATTCATATGATTTTTTCATTCAAATAAAAAAAAACACCATGATATTGTAGAGTATGTCTTAGTCTGTAGGCAGCACCAAAAAAATCATGCATCCACTGTTTCGTGCGGCCACAATGACACAAAAACGTGGTTAAAAACCACGGATCCTCATGGATCCTCATGATTTCTGCATTGGGCCACCGCGAACTCACTGTCAAATCACATATCATGCCCAGGGGCACAGCCTGCACCACAAAAATCAAGGATCCACAGCTTCCTGGCGACACCGTGGCCCAAAAACGTGGTTTTGAAGCACGGATCCTCACGAATCTTCACCTTTTTGCATGCCCCCCCCCAAATTCACCCTCAAATCACATATCATGGCCAGGGGTACAGCCTGCACCACCAAAATCAAGGATCCACAGCTTCCTGGTGACACCGTGGCCCAAAAACGTGGTTTTGAAGCAAGGATCCTCGCGAATCTTCACCTATTTGCATGGGGGCCCCCCAAATTCACCCTCAAATCACATATCATGGCCAGGGGTACAGCCTGCACCACAAAAATCAAGGATCAACAGCTTCCTGGCAACACCGTGGACCAAAAACTTGGTTTTGAAGCACGGATCCTCGCGAATCTTCACCTTTTTGCATGGGCCCCCCCCCAAATTCACCCTCAAATCACATATCATGCCCAGGGGCACAGCCTGCAGCACAAAAATCAAGGATCCACAGCGTCCTGGCGACACCGTGGCCCAAAAACGTGGTTTTGAAGCACAGATCCTCACGAATCTTCACCTTTTTGCATGCCCCCCCCAAATTCACCCTCAAATCACATATCATGACCAGGGGTACAGCCTGCACCACAAAAATCAAGGATCCACAGCTTCCCGGCGACACCGTGGCCCAAAAACGTGGTTTTAAAGCACGGATCCTTGCGAATCTTCACCTATTTGCATGGGACCCGCCCAAATTCACCCTCAAATCACATATCATGCCCAGGGGTACAGCCTGCACCACAAAAATCAAGGATTCACAGTGTCCTGGCGACACCGTGGCCCAAAAATGTGGTTTTGAAGCACGGATCCTTGCGAATCTTCACCTATTTGCATGGGACCCGCCCAAATTCACCCTCAAATCACATATCATGCCCAGGGGTACAGCCTGCACCACAAAAATCAAGGATTCACAGTGTCCTGGCGACACCGTGGCCCAAAAACGTGGTTTTAAAGCACGGATCCTTGCGAATCTTCACCTATTTGCATGGGACCCGCCCAAATTCACCCTCAAATCACATATCATGCCCAGGGGTACAGCTTGCACCACAAAAAACAAGGTTCCACAGCTTCCTGGCGACACCGTGGCTCAAAAACGTGGTTTTGAAACACGGATCCTCACGGATACTAACCTTTTTGCATGCCCCCCCCAAATTCACCCTCAAATCACATATCATGCCCAGGGGTACAGCCTGCACCACCAAAATCAAGGATCCACAGCTTCCTGGTGACACCGTGGCCCAAAAACGTGGTTTTGAAGCAAGGATCCTCGCGAATCTTCACCTATTTGCATGGGGGCCCCCCAAATTCACCCTCAAATCACATATCATGGCCAGGGGTACAGCCTGCACCACAAAAATCAAGGATCAACAGCTTCCTGGCAACACCGTGGACCAAAAACGTGGTTTTGAAGCACGGATCCTCGCGAATCTTCACCTTTTTGCATGGGGCCCCCCCCAAATTCACCCTCAAATCACATATCATGCCCAGGGGCACAGCCTGCAGCACAAAAATCAAGGATCCACAGCTTCCTGGCGACACCGTGGCCCAAAAACGTAGTTTTGAAGCACGGATCCTTGCGAATCTTCACCAATTTGCATGGAGCCCCCCCCCAAATTCACCCTCAAATCACATATCATGGCCAGGGGTACAGCCTGCACCACAAAAATCAAGGATCCACAGCGTCCTGGCGACACCGTGGCCCAAAAACGTGGTTTTGAAGCACAGATCCTCACGAATCTTCACCTTTTTGCATGCCCCCCCCAAATTCACCCTCAAATCACATATCATGACCAGGGGTACAGCCTGCACCACAAAAATCAAGGATCCACAGCTTCCCGGCGACACCGTGGCCCAAAAACGTGGTTTTAAAGCACGGATCCTTGCGAATCTTCACCTATTTGCATGGGACCCGCCCAAATTCACCCTCAAATCACATATCATGCCCAGGGGTACAGCCTGCACCACAAAAATCAAGGATTCACAGTGTCCTGGCGACACCGTGGCCCAAAAATGTGGTTTTGAAGCACGGATCCTTGCGAATCTTCACCTATTTGCATGGGACCCGCCCAAATTCACCCTCAAATCACATATCATGCCCAGGGGTACAGCCTGCACCACAAAAATCAAGGATTCACAGTGTCCTGGCGACACCGTGGCCCAAAAACGTGGTTTTAAAGCACGGATCCTTGCGAATCTTCACCTATTTGCATGGGACCCGCCCAAATTCACCCTCAAATCACATATCATGCCCAGGGGTACAGCTTGCACCACAAAAAACAAGGTTCCACAGCTTCCTGGCGACACCGTGGCTCAAAAACGTGGTTTTGAAACACGGATCCTCACGGATACTAACCTTTTTGCATGCCCCCCCCCAAATTCACCCTCAAATCACATATCATGCCCAGGGGTACAGCCTGCACCACAAAAATCAAGGATCCACAGCTTCCTGGCGACACCGTGGCCCAAAAACGTGGTTTGGAAGCACGGATCCTCGCGAATCTTCACCTATTTGCATGGAGCCCCCCCAAATTCACCCTGAAATCACATATCATGCCCAGGGGTACAGCCTGCACCACAAAAATCAAGGATCCACAGCTTCCCGGCGACACCGTGGCCCAAAAACGTGGTTTTAAAGCACGGATCCTTGCGAATCTTCACCTATTTGCATGGGACCCGCCCAAATTCACCCTCAAATCACATATCATGGCCAGGGGTACAGCCTGCACCACAGAAATCAAGGATTCACAGCGTCCTGGCAACACCGTGGCCCAAAACCGTGGCTTTGAAGCACGGATCCTCACGGATCCTCGCAAATCTTCACCTTTTTGCATGACCCCCCCCCCCAAATTCACCCTCAAATCACATATCATGCCCAGGGGCACAGCCTGCACCACAAAAATCAAGGATCCACAGCTTTCTGGCGACACCAAGGTTAAAAAACGCAAACGGCAGAAGATGAAAATATTGACAGATTAAGTACCGTGTTTCTCACATTTTAAGACACTGCCTTAAATTTATTTTACTGAAGAAAATAAGCCTATGGCTTATTTTTTGGGGTGTCTCATTTTAAAAAATTACCTCCTCTTCCTGCTGCGGCTTGGCGCCCGGAACTTGCTGCTGTTGCTGCTGCAGCTGCACTGCTGGGTGCTTTGTTGGCGCTTCAGCAGGGCACGCTGCTGGGTCCTGCTGGGTCGAGGCTCCAAGTGGTGCACGCTGTGGCTTTTGCCAGGTCCCGCCCCTGGGGTCGGGGCGCGGCGCGTGCTGCAGCTCTTGCCACGTCCCGCCACCGGGTTGGAGCTCGGCAAAGCATGCACTGCTGCCTTTGCAGGCTCCCGCTCCGTCGGGGCTCCGCAAAGCGCTTGCTGCTGCCTTTGCTGGCTCCCGCTCCATCGGCTCCTGACCCAGCGGGACCTGGCAAGGGTAGCAGCGCGTGCAGCGCCGCGCCCCGACCCAGCAGGAGCCGGCAGAAACAGCAGCACGCGCTTTGCCGGCTCCCACTCAGTCGGGGCTCGGCAAAGCGCGTGCTGCTGCTCTTGCCGGGTCCCGCTGGGTCAGGATTTGGCGTGGGGCACGCTGCGGGTCACGCAGGGTCCTGCTGGGTCGGGGCTCAGCGCGGGGCGTGCTGCAGCTTCTGCCGGCTCCCGCTGCATCTGAGCACGCGGCGCACGTTGCGCATCCGCTTCCGGCAAGGACTGGCATCTTCCTTTTCCTGTTCCTTACGGAAGTGCCACCTGGACCTGCACCCAGCACAGTATATTACCAGTACCCCAGCATGTCTTATTTTGGGGGGATGCCTTATATTTTATTGCCTTGAGAAAATCGTGCCATGGCTTATTTTATAGGCACGTCTTAAAATGTGAGAAACACGGTATGGATGTTGGTGATCTGACACTAAGTAAAAGCGAAACTAAAGAAGTGCCATGGTCATTGGTCACATGTAATGTCTCCGGGAAACCTTGGACCTCAGCAATGAGGAGGCACCGCTGCTAAGACAGTCTTTACTGAGCTATAGACATGGTTTATTGAAGAATAACACACAGTGACAACATCCACCCGGCAAGGGAGGAAAAGCACAAGACGAGTGAATGGGTGGGGAACAGGTTACCACTAAAATACCTGTATCCCAGTTAATAGGATTCAGGTGCACATAATAAGATTCCACACTTAAAGTCACATACATCACAGTCAGATCACTACCTGGTGCAACTGGACTTCTCCACAACTCTTCCCCTCTCTATGGAGGTGGACCAATTTGGATGGTCCGCCCCCGCCACTTAATGGATCCAAATGGTTTCCAGAGAGTGGTAGGTAGGGGATGTTTTATCCCATGTTGATGGCCTTTCAGCCGATTCCCTGGTGGCCCGATGGAATGTAGGGCTATTGACTGTTTGGCTCCGAAGCGCCCTCTCCAATTGCATGGAGCCTGGACAGCCCCGTGGTTCTCCATGGATCTGAGGGCAATGAAACAATCGTTGAGACGGTTAGAGCGCCGGTGGCGGATAACTCATTCTAAAGCTGACCAGACACAGGTTAAAGCTCAATGTCGAGCCTACCAAGTGGCGGTAGCGACGGCGAAGAAGACTTTCTTCACCGCCTCTATTACACCTGCAGAAAACAGCAGCAGGAGACTTTTTCAGGTGGTTCGCAGTTTAGTGGAACCACCTGCTCCATCGGGGCCCAGTACGGGCCCCATGATCTCCTGCACTGGACTGTCTAGTCCAGTTGCGTGGGATCAATTCCATTCTGTTACCTCCGAGGATGTGGACAGGCTGCTTGGACGAGTGAAACCAACCACCTGTTTCCTTGATCCTTGCCCATCCTGGCTTATAAAAGCTAGCCGGGAAGGGCTGGGCGATGGGCTTTGCGGGTTGGTGAATGCTTCTCTGTGAGGCAGCCTTCCCAGACCCGCTGAAAGAGGCGGTTATTAAACGGCTTCTTTAAAAACCATCTTTAGATGCGGCCAATATGGCCAACTATCGCCCAGTCTCAAATCTTCCATTCTTGGGCAAGGCGATTGAGCGAGTGGTTGCTGAACAATTCCAGGCACACCTGGAAGAAGCGGACCATTTGGATCCCTTCCAGTCGGGATTCAGGCCTCATCATGGGACTGAAACTGCCTTGGTCGCACTGGTTGATGATCTCCAGCGGGCTGGGGACAAAGGTGAGAGCTGTTTCCTAGTCCTGCTGGATCTCTCAGTGGCTTTTGACACCATTGACCATAACATCCTTCTGGACTGTCTAGAGGGGTTGGGAGCTGGGGGCACTGTCATGCAGTGGTTCCGCTCCTTCCTTCTGGGCCGTGTTCAGAAAGTGGTGGGGGGGGGATGAGTGTTCAGACCCCTGGGCTCTCACTTGTGGGGTGCCTCAGGGCTCAGTCCTCTCCCCCATGCTTTTTAACATCTACATGCGGCCGCTGGGAGAGATCATCAGGGGGTTTGGGCTGGGTGTTCATCAGTATGCAGATGATACCCAGCTCTACCTCTCTTTCAAATCAGAACCAGTGAAGGCGGTGAAGGTCCTGTGTGAGTGCTTGGAGGCGGTTGGAGGATGGATGGCGGCTAACAGATTGAGGTTGAATCCTGACAACACAGAAGTACTGTTTGTGGGGGACAGGAGGTGGGCAGGTGTGGAGGACTCCCTGGTCCTGAATGGGGTAATCGTTCTGCCTGGACACTGAGGTCCAGTACCGAGGGCCTTCTGGCGGTTCCCTCGTTGCAAGAAGCCAAGTTGCAGGGAACCAGGCAGAGGGCCTTCTCGGTGGTGGCGCCCACCCTGTGGAACGCCCCCCCATCAGATGTCAAAGAGAAAAACAGCTACCAGAAGACATCTGAAGGAGGCCCTGTTTAGGGAGGCTTTTAATGTTTAATTGATTGTTTTATTTCATTTTTCTGTTGGTAGCCGCCTAGAGTGGCTGGGGAAACCCAGCCAGATAGGCGGGGTATAAATAATATATTATTATTATTATTATTATTATTATTATTATTATTATTTTAAGTACAGTGGTACCTCACAAGACAAATGCCTCGTGCAACAAAAAACTCGCAAGATGAAATTTTTTTGCTTTGCACGAGGGACTCGCAAGACAACGAGGTTTTCTATGAACGCCGCTTCATCTTGCGAAGCGCAGCCATAGAAAGACGAAGCGGCGGCGAGTGGCAAAAAAAGGGGAACCAGCTGTAGCGCAGGAAGAAGGCGAAGTTGTCGACCCAGCAAGGTCAGGTGGTACCCGGTGCGGATTTTTTTGGTCACACCCCCCCATTGAAATTATTAAAATAAGGAAAAATAAGATACTTACAGTTGCAAGTGTTATTTTCTTTTTCTTTTTTTTACATTGTGAGCCTGAGCACTTAAAACCCCCTTTTCGTAAAATCAAGATACATATATTTTTAAGTTCTACTTATTATGAACATGTAAGAAATGGTGCTGAATTTCTAAAGCGACCTCTTTCGGTTTAAGCGCACCTATACATGCCTCTCCCAAAAGCCGTTCCCTTTAAGTTCAGGTGTGCAGAGGCTGGTTGTAGCCGTTCAGCACTCTGTCCATGCACAAAGAAACTCTCATTCCTCATTCCTTCACATGTCCCAGGGTCAAACCCTGATACTGAAAAAAATGGTTCTGGCTGAGTTCTGAAGTCACATTAAATCCCAGTTCAAAGCCATGTCATTTGTCCATAGGCGAGCACGTCCGTTTTGCCTTCCTCTTGATTATCAGCCAATATTTAGTGTATGAATCGAGTTACCAAAGGACAAACCTGCATGTGGATTTTCAATGATTTGTCAGGAGTTGGTGTCAGTTGAAGGAAAGCTGGACAGAGATGGAGGGGTAGGTATAAATCCCATCCATAGGGCCAGAACTTGAGAAAGAGCTGCTGTCCCTTGACGATGGACATGGAAGAAGCCAGGCCATTAGGTGTACCGTGGAACCTCGGTTTACGAATTTTCAGTTTACGAATGCCGCAGACCAATCTGGAACCGATTGATTCACTTTCCATTACTTTCGATGGGAAAGTTCGCTTCAGTTTATGAACGCTTCAGTTTATAAACAGACTTCCGGAACCAATTGTGTTCATAAACCGAGGTACCACTGTAACTTCTTCCATGAGTATAGCACTCTTCTGCGAAAAGTCTCATGTATCCCAGAAAAAGAAAACTTCCTTCCATAGAACTCTTAAAAGGGCAAGAACACTCTCAAGGACTGACAAGGTAGTCAAGGGATCAAAGAACAGCAAGCAAGAGAAAACCCCACAAGGACACCCCTTAATAAAATGATGAAATCCATCAAGAACATCCCTGAACTCAGGTATGGGGAACCTCCTCATGTTACTGCACTACAACTCCCATCATCCCGTCATCCCTGGTCGCTGGCTCTGCTTGCTGGGTGGGGCTGATGGTAGTTGTGGTTCATCAATGTCTGGCGGGCTAAAGGTTCACCACATTGGTGCTAACAAAATGGTTCCTTGAGTGCCAATGTCACAATAAATAAATGTTGTTATTTTGGTTTGGTGGGTGCCTTGCTGCTGAGGGCATTGTCTTCATTATAATGACCAGATTTACACAAACAGTGCTGGCCTCCCTTCAAGTACAGCTTTCCTCAACCTCGTTGCCTTCCAGATGTTTGGGATTGCAACTCCCACCATCCCTGAACTTTGGGAAGAAGATGGGAGCTGGAGTCTGGAGGGCACCAAGTTGGGGGAAACTGGCATAGGTAATCAAGACTGATGGACTGCCAGCTCCAAAATTACAGCCTCTGTTGCTGGATAGCTCAGTTGGTAGAGCATGAGACCCTTAATCTCAGGGTCATGGGTTCGAGCCTCATGTTGGGCAAAATTCCGGGTTGGATTAGATGACTCTAATAGTCCCCTCCAATTCTACAATTCTATGTTTCGAAACAGAGACCACCATGCCTTCCGACTCATCTCTGCTCAATGGCCCAGTTGGGCAACCCTTGAAAATGGCGGCCCCCATAGGCAAAGTTAGGGAAGTGAAGGATGCGGGCAGGTTGTGCTTTGCACAGTGGATATTTCTCCCCCATATTTTTCTATATCACATGATTCATTTTCTTGCATACAAGGGCTGCGGATGGATGGGTATGTCCTCGACACCCAGGCAAACCAATGGCATATGACACTGGCTCTGACAGGCGGGCCCTGACCAGAACATGCTGTGGTCCATAGTCTTGGTTTTCCCAGGCTGGTGGGTGGGTGGTTGTCCCTGCCTCGCAGGGGCATTTGGAAAAGTGGAGCCTCACTTTGAGAGAACGGTTTAAAATGAAAATGCTGCAATTGACGTGTCCTTGCGAATCAAGTGGCATTCCGACAGAGCGTTACCAAATAAACCTTTTGCTATTTCACCTTCCAAAGCCTGCCTCGTGTGGAGTTGCTTCTCTGTTTATGGTAGTTTCTCTTTAAACAACAGCCTTACTGCGTCTGCCAAAGTTGATCGATCAGGCCTGAGACACGCAGTGCAGGATCTTTTCTTTGCATGAGCGATGTACCAGAATTTTAAAAAAACAGACCAAAAACTATGGTTCCAGGTGCCCCTCCCCGCCTTCGAGGTGGCTTTGTCGGAGGCACTGCAATCTGCACCCCAAGGAGCGCGCAGCGCCGGGCGGCTGGGCTGGGCTGAGCAGGTGGGGGCACAGCCCCTTGACGGAGGCAGCTCCGCCACCACCACCGCCACCGGGAAAGGAGTGAAGCGGGGGAAGCGGACACGCGGGTGGTTCCGTGTGCCGTATCAATGCGCCCCTGCTGGGCAGGCAACATGGCCCAGGGTGCCACTCAGCCCAAGGGGAAAGACGCCCCTGAGTCTAGCTGCCACATTCTGGATTAGTTGTAGTTTCTGGGTCACCTTCAGAGGTAGCCCCACATAGAGTGCATTGCAGTATTCCAAGCGAGAGATAACTAGAGCATGCACCACTCTGGTGAGGCAGTCTGCAGGCAGGTAGGGTCTCAGCCTGCGTACCAGATGGAGCTGGTAGGGAGCTGCCCTGGACACAGAATTAACCTGAGCCTCCATGGACAGCTGTGGGTCCAAAATGATTCCCAGACTGCGCCCCTGGTCCTTCAGGGGCACAGTTGCCCCATTCAGGACCAGGGAGTCCTCCACACCTGCCCACCTCCTGTCCCCCACAAACAGTACTTCTGTCTTGTCAGGATTCAACCTCAATCTGTTAGCCACCATCCATCCTCCAACCGCCTCCAGGCACTCACACAGGACCTTCACTGCCATCACTGGTTCTGATTTGAAAGAGAGGTAGAGCTGGGTATCATCCGCATACTGATGAACACCCAGCCCAAACCCCCTGATGATCTCTCCCAGCGGCTGCATGTAGATGTTAAAAAGCATGGGGGAGAGGACAGAGCCCTGAGGCACCCCACAAGTGAGAGCCCAGGGGTCCAAACACTCATTCCCCACCCCCACTCTCTGAACACGGCCCAGGAGGAAGGAGCGGAACCACTGTATGACAGTGCCCCCAGCTCCCAACCCCTCTAGACGGTCCAGAAGTATGTTATGGTCGATGCTGTCAAAAGCCACTGAGAGATCCAGCAGAACTAGGAAACAGCTCTCACCTTTGTCCCTAGCCCGCTGGAGATCATCAACCAGTGCAACCAAGGCAGTTTCAGTCCCATGATGAGGCCTGAATCCCAACTGGAAGGGAACCAAATGGTCCGCTTCTTCCAGGTGTGCCTGGAATTGTTCAGCAACCACTCGCTCAATCGCCTTGCCCAAGAATGGAAGATTTGAGACTGGGCGATAGTTGGCCATATTGGCCGCATCTAAAGATGGTTTTTTAAGAAGCGGTTTAATAACCGCCTCTTTCAGCGGGTCTCGGAAGGCTGCCTCACAGAGAGAAGCATTCACCAACCCGCAAAGCTTTTATAAGCCAGGATGGGCAAGGATCAAGGAGACAGGTGGCTGGTTTCACTCGTCCAAGCAGCCTGTCCACATCCTTGGAGGTAACAGATTGGAATTGATCCCACGCAACTGGACTAGACAGACCTCCAGCGCTCCCCCGCCCCGGTCCTGCTCCCACAGTGGAGTTTACCTCTTCCCGAATCTGAGCGACTTTATCTGCAAAAAAACTTTGCAAAATCGTTGCAGGAGATCATGGGGCCCGTACTGGGCCCCGATGGAGCAGGTGGTTTCACTAAACTGCGAACCACCTGAAAAAGTCTCCTGCTGCTGTTTTCCGCAGATGCAATAGAGGCGGTGAAGAAAGTCTTCTTTGCGGTCGCTACCGCCACTTGGTAGGCTTGACATTGAGCTCTAACCCATGTCTGGTCAGCTTCAGAATGAGTTATCCGCCACCGGCGCTCTAGCCATCTCAACGATTGTTTCATTGCCCTCAGATCCATGGAGAACCACGGGGCTGTCCAGGCTCCATGCAATTGGAGAGGGCGCTTCGGAGCCAAACAGTCAACAGCCCTGGTCAACTCGACATTCCAGCGGGCCACCAGGGAATCGGCTGTTGAGATTAATAGCCCGTAATTGGCTAATTATCGTTAACACAGCTTTGTGAGAAAGAAAGATAGCAGAGAAATCTATCTGCCTACGAACAAATTCTTAGCTGCGTTGCAGACGTACAAAAAATACTTGCCCAGTATGCTCCGTCAAAAATGCCCAGCCTCTGTTTCTAAAAACCGCAGAAACATAACCCCCAAGTCCGAATTGGTCCCACCTCCCTGGAGAGGGGAAGAGTCGTGGAGAAGTCAAGTTGCACCAGGTAGTGATCTGACCATGGCACATCTTTCGGTTCGCATTTACTTAGTGTCAGATCACCAACATCCATACTTGATCTGTCAATATTTTCATCTTCTGCTGTTCATGTTTTTGCACCCTGGTATTACCAGGAAGCTGTGGATCCTTGATTTTTGTGTTACAGGCTGTGCCCTGGGCATGATATGAGATTTGAGGCTGAATTTGGGGGGCCCCCATGCAAATAGGTGAAGATTCGTGAGGATCCGTGCTTCACAACCACGTTTTTGGGCCACGGTGTTGCCAGGATGCTGTGGATCCTTGATTTCTGTGGTGCAGGCTGTACCCCTGACCATGATATGTGATTTGAGGGTGAATTTGGGCGGGTCCCATGCAAATAGGTGAAGATTCGCAAGGATCCGTGCTTCAAAACCACGTTTTTGGGCCACGGTGTCGCCAGGACGCTGTGAATCCTTGATTTCTGTGGTGCAGGCTGTACCCCTGGGCATGATATGTGATTTGAGGGTGAATTTGGGCGGGTCCCATGCAAATAGGTGAAGATTCGCAAGGATCCGTGCTTTAAAACCACGTTTTTGGGCCACGGTGTCGCCGGGAAGCTGTGGATCCTTGATTTTTGTGGTGCAGGCTGTACCCCTGGGCATGATATGTGATTTGAGGGTGGATTTGGAGGGGCTCCATGCAAATAGGTGAAGATTCGCGAGGATCCGTGAGGATCCGTGCTTCAAAACCACGTTTTGGGGCCACGGTGTCGCCGGGAAGTTGTGGATCCTTGATTTTTGTGGTGCAGGCTGTACCCCTGGGCATTATATGTTATTTGAGGGAGATTTGGGGGGGCATGCAAAAAGGTGAAGATTCGCGAGGATCCGTGAGGATCCGTGCTTCAAAACCACGTTATTGGGCCACAGTGTCGCCGGGAAGTTGTGGATCCTTGATTTATTTTTGTGGTGCAGGCTGTACCCCTGGCCATGATATGTGATTTGAGGGTGAATTTGGGCGGGTCCCATGCAAATAGGTGAAGATTCGCAAGGATCCGTGCTTCAAAACCACGTTTTTGGGCCACGGTGTCGCCAGGAAGCTGTGGATCCTTGATTTTTGTGCTGCAGGCTGTACCCCTGGGCATGATATGTGATTTGAGGGTGAATTTGGGGGGGCTCCATGCAAATAGGTGAGGATCCGTGAGGATCCGTGCTTCAAAACCACGTTTTTGGGCCACGGTGTCGCCAGGAAGCTGTGGAACCTTGATTTTTGTGGTGCAGGCTGTACCCCTGGGCATGATATGTGATTTGAGGGTGAATTTGGGGGGGCTCCATGCAAATAGGTGAAGATTCGCGAGGATCCGTGAGGATCCGTGATTCAAAACCACGTTTTTTGGCCACGGTGTCGCCAGGAAGCTGTGGAACCTTGATTTTTGTGGTGCAGGCTGTACCCCTGGGCATGATATGTGATTTGAGGGTGAATTTGGGGGGGGGGGGGGTCCCATGCAAATAGGTGAAGATTCGCGAGGATCCGTGAGGATCCGTGCTTCAAAACCACGTTTTTGGGCCACGGTGTCGCCAGGAAGCTGTGGATCCTTGATTTTTGTGGTGCAGGCATTACCCCTGGGCATGATATGTGATTTGAGAGTGAATTTGGGGGGGCTCCATGCAAATAGGTGAAGATTCGCGAGGATCCGTGAGGATCCGTGCTTCAAAACCACGTTTTTGGGCCACGGTGTCGCCAGGAAGCTGTGGATCCTTGTTTTTTGTGGTGCAGGCTGTACCCCTGGCCATGATATGTGATTTGAGGGTGAATTTGGGCGGGTCCCATGCAAATAGGTGAAGATTCGTAAGGATCCGTGCTTCAAAACCACGTTTTTCGGCCACAGTGTCGCCAGGACGCTGTGGATCCTTGATTTTTGAGTTGCAGGCTGTACCCCTGGGCATGATATGTTATTTGAGGGAGATTTGGGGGGGGGGCCATGCAAAAAGGTGAAGATTCTTGAGGATCTGTGCTTCAAAACCACGTTTTTGGGCCACGGTGTCGCCAGGAAGCTGTGGATCCTTGATTTTTGTGCTGCAGGCTGTACCCCTGGGCATGATATGTGATTTGAGGGTGAATTTGGGGGGGGGTCCCATGCAAATAGGTGAAGATTCGCGAGGATCCGTGCTTCAAAACCACGTTTTTGGGCCACGGTGTCGCCAGGAAGCTGTGGATCCTTGATTTTTGTGGTGCAGGCATTACCCCTGGGCATGATATGTGATTTGAGAGTGAATTTGGGGGGGCTCCATGCAAATAGGTGAAGATTCGCGAGGATCCGTGAGGATCCGTGCTTCAAAACCACGTTTTTGGGCCACGGTGTCGCCAGGAAGCTGTGGATCCTTGTTTTTTGTGGTGCAGGCTGTACCCCTGGCCATGATATGTGATTTGAGGGTGAATTTGGGGGGCCCATGCAAAAAGGTGAAGATCCGTGAGGATCCGTGCTTCAAAACCACGTTTTTGGGCCACGGTGTCGCCAGGAAGCTGTGGATCCTTGATTTTTGTGGTGCAGGCTGTACCCCTGGGCATGATATGTGATTTGAGGGTGAATTTGGAGGGGGCCCATGCAAAAAGGTGAAGATTCGTGAGGATCCGTGCTTCAAAACTATGTTTTTGGGCCACGGTGTCGCCAGGAAGTTGTGGATCCTTGATTTTTGTGGTGCAGGCTGTACCCCTGGCCATGATATGTGATTTGAGGGTGAATTGGGGGGGGGGTCCCATGCAAATAGGTGAAGATTCGCGAGGATCCGTGAGGATCCGTGCTTCAAAACCACGTTTTTGGGCCACGGTGTCGCAAGGAAGCTGTGGATCCTTGATTTTTGTGGTGCAGGCTGTACTCCTGGGCATGATATGTGATTTGAGGGTGAATTAGGGGGGGTCCCATGCAAAAAGCGTGGGGTTCCATGAGGATTCGTGCTTCAAAACCACGTTTTTGTGCCATTGTGACCACACGAAACAGTGGGTGCGTGATTTTTTTGGTGGTGCCTATAGACTAAGATGTGGTCTAGAGTATTATGGTGGTTTTATTTTGTTTCTATATAAAAATCATATGAATTCATGAGGATCCGTGCCTCGGAACCACGTTTTTGTGTTGTTGCAGGGCAGCAAAGTTTTGGATCCACGTTTTTTATAGTCCAGTCTGTAGTCGTGGCTTCCAGATGTGATATGACACTGGATTTGTTGGAGTTGTTTTAAAAAAAGTGGAGGATCCATGAGGATCCGTGTAGATCCGCGTTTTACCTTCTTCCCATTGGGTCACAGGGACGCCGCGCAACTTCCTTAAGCTTCGCACTTCAACAGCATTGAAGCAGCCCAAGGAAGGAAGGAAGGGGGTGGGGAGAGAGAGAGCTCCGTGGCTCATTGAAAACAAAGCAAGTTCATCAACTCCCGGAGGACAAAATCCCCTTCCTCAAACCTATCCCGTTTGTCAAAGTAAGACATTCCACGTAGCTGACAAAAGTGAGCTCCGAAAAGCTTATATCACCGAAGTCTGTTAATCTGCAGAAAAACACAACTATAAAACCCTATTCGTTGGTTTCGATGCAATAGATGCACTAGACTAATTTGAATTTTTTTATCATTATGTGTCTTTCGTTTTTTCCAGCATTCCTCCAGGAGAAACAAACTTCTGACTTCCAACTCGCTTGCAAAACAGATCCATGTCTGTTGTTACCAAAACTGATGATGCTTGCTAGAGGTGGTCCTTGCTTACAGATTGCAAAAAAAATAAAAATAAAATTAAAATAAATTTAAAACCAGTTGAGTTCTATTTGATTGTCAGACTTCACCTTTTGCCTATCATTTCTGTCTCAAACTTTTATATTTCCGCCCCTCCCCCCCCCCGCGCATTACGCACGTGTGCATCCTGTATAAACCCTAGGCCCACCCTCTATGCAGCTGGTTAAGTCCAAGAAACCTGCCTCTCCAAAATGCCGCAAGAAGATGTTTGTTGTGGTGCTTGCAACGCACTAACACTAACTACCAGCTTTGGAAGTTAAGGACCTAATAGCCTTCTGTTCCTCCTTCTCTGTGAAATTGTTAAAGTATTTCCTCCTCTGATAAACCCCTCATAATTTAATGTAGCGCGCTTCGAACTCGGTGCCACGGGACTGAGGCGAGTCCTGGCCCCGACACCCCCCCCCCGGCGCCTTGCTTGGCTTCAGCCACGAGTTCGCCTTTCGTCCCGTCCTTTCCGTCGACTTAACCAGCCAAAGTTCCATCGAAGGTGCTGGACCGGGACGTCAGTAATGCATGACTGCCTTAGGATTTCTTAATTCGAAACAAAGTATACTTCGAGATGCGCGTAGGCAGTTTTCGAGGGGTAAGTCATAAGCGACGCAAGGCGAATGGGGCTTGCAGATCGTGGGGAGGAGCAGAGTCGCTGCCTCGGTGCTTCCTTTGCGCGAAGCGCGAGAGAGGAAGGAAAGCCCTTTGGAATTCAGAAGGAAGCGCTTCTGGCTTTCCGCGGAGAGGTTCCTGCGTCCGAGGGTCGGGCGAGCCCTCGGCGCTTGCTTCTCCCGCCCTGTTGTCTGTTCTGGGAAAAGAAGGTCGGAGGAGGGAACTATCGACCCCGGGAAGGTGCGCCACGTCCCGTGTGGGCACAGCCAGGGGGCCGCCCGCCCCCGAGCCCAGAAACCAGCTGCCAACGCGGTTGCCTTTTTCCTGGAACCCGCCTGTCGGTAATGGGCGAGATCGATCCGCGCTTGTCAAGTGATTGTCGGGCGCCCATTTCTCCGGCCGTCGCATCAAACCTTTTACAGGCCGAAAACCCCAGAGCGGCTCCATTAGAAACCCGCCCGCCGCGTCCCCCCGGCCAAGGCGGGGCGGAGCAGGCGGACGAGCCCAGGTCCCGGGAGGGAGCCGCTCCCTGCCAACGGGGGTGTGTGGGACGCGGGACCCGAGTCCGAATCTCCCGCCCTGGCCTGGCCTGGCCTTGCCTTCCCTCCCGCCGCTTCCTCCCTGCCGGATCTCCGACAGCCGAGAGCAACTGCTTGGCGCGCCAGGAAAAGCAGGTTCGAGCCACACAGAAATCCTCCGCCGCCGACATGAGAGGGAGCGAGACCCCTGAGCTCCCGCCGCCCCCTCCGCGAGGCTTTTAGCACCCCTAAAATGTACCCAGGCCGAGGCCGGCAACTTCCGTCGGACTGGAGTCTGAAGGTGTAAACATGTGAATACATCATATTTCCTAAAACTACGACAACCTCCCCTACATCTGGATTCTCAAAGGGGCATGGATCCTGGGTGACTGCCTAGAACCAACCCTCCCCCCCCCCGCCAATTATGCTGGGCAGAGATTGAGGTGGCACCCACCCTTGTAACAGTATCTTCAAAAAAATCTCTCCATACTGCCCAAAAGGCTTCTGGCTTAATCCTACCTAGCATGAATCTTACATGCCATGTACCGTAAGCTTTTCCTGTTTGCAAATTGCCAGACATTATCCCACCGTTTCCCAATACCAGATTCCTCCACTTCTGAACCATGATAGCACATGCTGCCTCTAATAAATTATTATAATAATAGTGAGTTTGATTTTACTTCCTCTTTTCTACCATCAAATATTGATGATAATGCCGACTGAGGTGTAGCTTGAACAGGTTATCTAGTTATATTCCTTATTTCAAAAAATAAATAAAAATGGGGCCCATAACATCTGTGTCCCAGGAGGATTCATCAGGATTGGTGCAGTTGCTCCTAAAACACACACAGGATGAATACCATCTACAGTATTGGAGGAAATCTGAAGTAGCAAAACTTTCATTTGTCCCAGCTCCTGCCCACCTAGCAGTTCGAAAGCACATCAAAGTGCAAGTACCGGTAGGTAAATAGGTACCACTCCGGTGGGAAGGTAAACGGCGTTTCTGTGCGCTGTTCTGGTTTCACCAGAAGCGGCTTAGTCCTGCTGGCCACATGACCCGGAAGCTGTCTGCGGACAAACGCGGGCTCCCTCAGCCAGTAAAGTGAAATGAGCGCTGCAACCCCAGAGTCAATGGTCAGGGGTACCTTTACCTTTACAGAACAGTCAGGCAAAGGCAACTGCTGATCATTGCTCAGTCCCTTCCATGTGTCTCTTGCAGCTCTTCCCAGGCAGTCCTCCAACAGGTGCAGAGAAAAGTAGGTTTCCAATTATCATCATTTACAGCAACCACCGTGCCATTTCCCAGTGCAGTTGGCAACTGTACTATTGTGCAGGGCCCTTGTTGTCATACCTGCATTGGGCATGCAGCAATGGAGAAGAGACTTGTTCATTATTTTTTTCTGGGGATCTTCAAGGGCACAGACACAGCTATGATGAAGCACCATCCATGTGTCTTGGTGTTTGTTGTTTTTAAGACCCTCCTACAATTATGCTGCACCTACAAACTACACATTGGAATAAATGTAAACCACATGGGATGTATGTATGTTGTTGTTGCTGCTGCTGCTGCTGCTGCTGCTGCTGCTGCACACACACACACAGAGAGAGAGAGAGAGAGAGAGAGAGAGAGAGAGAGAGAGAGAGAGAGAGAGAGAGAGAGAGCACTGTTGGGAGATTATTGTGATATTTGTCAGGACACATGGAGATGGGAGAGTTGACTCACACACCCATATGCCCCTGCATGGTCATGTTCCATTCACAAGTAGCATACAAATCCTGGAAAGGCTGGAATGTAACTGGGACAGTGGCAGCTGCTTAGCAGCAGTGCATTGACACTGGGGTAGATAAGATCCGATCCTGTACAAGGGCATAGCCAAGGGGTGCCAGGGGGCAGCTGCCCCTCCAAATCAAGTAAAACAATAAAAAATACTAAACTAACTGAGGTTCTGTCTCCACCCCCGATATAAATCATGGCTATGCCCACGATCCTATACATTTTTAGCAGGAAAGTCGAAAAGGAAACAGCAGCATTTCCAAATCAGAGAATGTAGCAACAGCCATTCCTGCAACAGCCATGGCAACCCATGACACTCTTTGCACCAACCGCACACAGAAGGAAACAATACCAAAACATAGCTGCAAAAGTATGGAAATGTCCAGGCATTATCCAGTGGCTGCTGGGGGTGGAGGGAGTAGTCAAATCTAGCTCTAAAAAAGATATTCTTTTAGAGTAAAGACCAGGAACCTTTATTTTAATTTTAATTTCATTTATTTATTTTGGAATTTTGAAGGCCTCGCATTTCCCCCTCTAGTTGTCTCTCTGGGGGTAAATGTCCCTGCTGGATGGCGCACCCCAACCTCCAATCTAAAATACATCTTTCGGTCACCACATCCATACATCCAAATGCCCACACCTTTGGGATCTGCTAGGAGGGGATACAGGAGACCAGATGAAAGAGTTATGTGAGCTACATGCACCTAGCTGTTCTCCACCTTTGTTACAGAAGGTTTCTTTGAGCCAAATCCCATATGTATGTGGTCCAGGTTAGTTGTGGAAGCACCTCTTCCATGTACATGGAAAAAGGCTGCGAGAATCATGCTAAGTTCTATGCAGTATTTATATATTCCCATCAGTTCCCAGATGGAGCAAAATTGCAGAACTTTAAAGGTGAGACTGTCCAGATTAAAACCATGATTTTTCTCTACCCCTTCCCTGTTTTGGTGTTTAGAGAGGGGGAGAATAAGTACCCCTGTGCAGGGAATTGTATAGACTCTACAGCATTAGGAAATGCTTTATTTTCCCAATTAAACTAGAATCTTCCAGAATCCTTTGGCACTGGGCGTGAGAGTTTAGTCTGGAAGCTGTGTTTTGTTAATTTAATATTGTTCTTGTAATATTTCTTATACCACCTTTCTGCTGCACTATGAAATTCAAACTGGCTCCAAATTACAATGTGATCTATAGCATCTTCCCAGGTACAAAATATTGTGGTTTTCAGTGCTGAGAAATAAGATATTCCCACAGCAGAAACCCAGCCTTGAGGGGATGGCCTAGGCACAGTGAGAACAAAACAGAAATTTATTGAGCAAAAAATGGAGAGGGAGCCGCCCATCCCCTTTTCTCTGCTCACTGCAATGCGCTTTCTCTCTTTTTCCTTTGGGCTGCCCCTGGCCTCCATAGCTGCCAAGTTATCCCTTTTTTACAGGGATTTTCCCTTATGCTGAATAGGCTTCCTCGCGAGAAAAGTGAAAACTTGGCAGCTATGCTGGCCTCTCTGCCATTTCAAAGCATTTCGCATGGAGGGCAGTTTCAATTTATATCAGTTTGCCAACTATTTCAAACTGACACTTCTAATTCACCTCAGTTGGGGGGGGGGGGAGAGAGAGAGAGAGAGAGAGAGAGAGAGAGAGAGAGAGAGAGAGAGAGAGAGGAGAGAGGTCTGTGAAACAGGAGACGTCTTGCCGGCATTCTGTACTTTGGGAGGCATAAAAAGAATGTGGACAGGGACAATTTTATTGGTGATAAAACTGTCCTTTTTTTCTTCTAAATCAAAAGTGAAAGATGTTCCATTTTAATTACAAGAAAATTTATCTGCAAATCTAGTGTTCAAGATTCTCCAGATAGGCCTATTATCTTACTAGGAACATATTTACGGTATATTTGCTATCTGTATTTGCTATCTGTTTTATCTTGAAGCCTACAGCCAAAGAATCACCTGAGTTAAAACTCAATGGGTGAAATCCAGCCCTACCAAACTCTGTAGCTTTTTATCCCTCATTGCTCACAGTTACAATCCTGCAACACCACCAGTAGAAGCTGCAATGGTTGGGATACGTCTCTCATGGTCTTGGCTCAAAAACTAGCAGCCTTGTGTCCCCTTGGGGTCCTAATCTACAAATATCTCTGTCCAGATAAGAGTGCAGAACCCAAGACCAGCCTCCTCCTCAGTTCTCCTTTACTTCAGCTTCATGCCTCCCCACCCCCTTTTTATGCTGTGGCCCCAATCCAGATCATCCAATTTTGGTAACAAGTATTACAATTGGATAAAAACCTTGCTAAAGGGCACAGATATGTGCTAATATTTTGTCTAGTTTGGCCCTTAATTTGTGATCAGCTGGTAAATTACCCTGACATGAAATCATAGAATCATAGAGTTGGAAGAGACCACAAGGGTCATCATAGCTGCCAAGTTATCCCTTTTTTTAAGGGATTTTCCCTTATGCTGAATAGGCTTCCTCGTGAGAAAATGGAAAACTTGGCAGCTATGAGGGTCATCCAGTCCAACCCCCTGCCAAGCAGGAAACACCATCAAAGTATTCTTGACATATGCTTGTCAAGCCTCTGCTTAAAGACCTCCAAAGGTCTTTGGTGATCAAAGTATCTTCCTTGGTTTGTTTTTACTGAACCAAAGGTACTAATCTCCAAATATGTTCAAATCAGTATTCTAGTTTTTTCAAGGAGGCCATTTCCCCCAAGAATGGTTGTATTTCTAAAAACTTGTTTCTAAACTGAGTCGCTATTCTTTATTAGGAAGCACTAGAAAAGGTCTGATCTCTATTAAAGATATAGCTTACTATTTTTCACCACAGAACTGTGCATCAGATGTTGGCATGGGTTTCCTTTGCTCATACGCAAACCAAACTAGACAGAAAATAATGGAACAAGGATAAGTTATGTTCATGAATCAGTGGTCACAATGTATTTCAGTCTAATGAGTTATTTTGCAGACAGTTGCATATACTAGCTATCTTTTGTCTTAGTTTTTTTTTAAAAAGGTGGGTGACTATTTGGTAAAAATCTAAAACTAGAATTCTGTGATTGCAGAATTGCTTATAGCTGAAGAATTTATCTACTGTCATTTTTGCAGTGTGCATCAGATTAATTCCATAAACTCCAAGTGTCCTTGTAAGGGGGAGAGAGTATAGAGAACCACTCCCTATCATCAGGAGCAGCTCCTCCCCAAGCAGCCACGGAAGCATAGCTGCCAAGTTATCCCTTTTTTAAAGGGATTTCCCCTTATGCTGAATAGGCTTCCTCTCGAGAAAAGGGAAAACTTGGCAGCTATGCACGGAAGCGCAGGGTCTGAAGGAGGGAGTCAGGAAGCAGAGAGGGAGAGCCAGGGCTCTGGCAGCAGGGAAGAGCCCCTGCTCCACAGGCGGGAAGAGAGAGAGACGGAAAGGGGGGAGAGGGAAAAGATGGAGTGTAGACCCTTCCCCCCCCCCCCCGCAGTGGAATTAAGGAGGAGGAGAAAAGGGAGGAGATTTGCTGTCCCCAGGCTCTTATGTTGGTCCCAGATTCTTGTTGTCTGGGGCAAAGACGGCACGACTCGAGGCAGGTTGAACTCAATGGGAAGGCGACCAAGAGCAGAGCTCGAGGGCTTCCTTTTATTGAAAGCTCAGGATGACAGTTAATCATTACAACGACAGTGTAACTTCTAGCCAATTACAGCAGTGCAGTCCCATACAAGGTGATGTTTCCTGTAACGTCACACCCGGTCACTCCCTAAGACATCCTCCATAGCCCACGTGTTGTTTTGCCATGCCCTCTGTCCATGCTCCAAGCACATGTCACTCTGTAAACACCCCCTCCTAGTTCCCATTGTGTTGCCCTCCTTGGCTTGACCCATCTGGTTTGTCCTGATTCATCCAGTTCCATCCAGATCCTCCTTGATCCTTCTAGCTCTGTTGTGACCTGTTGCCCTGCTGACCTGAGCCTCTGACCTGTCCTTCTTCACGTGTTTCCCATTCTGACATTAGCCGGCTTGCCGTGCTAATGCCCACACTCTCGCAGATCGGTGTGGCTTGCCAGCACCAGATCTCAGTCATTCCCACACATGCCTGCACAATTTCCTCGTGTTATCCCCACATCTCCCCTTTTTTTGTTTTTTAAATATGAGTCTGAAATATGAAATAGATGAGTGAGTGAGTGAGGGGTCTGTAAACTTTTGACATGTGCAAAACAATCTTGGAACAGAGGCAACTGTCAGCTGTCACCGCTTGTACCGGTTAACCTGTCAACTCCTGAAACTGTTTCCTTTTAAATAATACCTTATAAACCTTATAACAAATATTATAAAACTTTGCATAAACTCTTGTATAAATAACACAAATGAAACATTGCAACAATGTCCATGAAAATAGCAAAAGTAGTCAGTCTCTCGGAATGCGAGGGTATAACAGCTTAAGTTCGTTCCTTCAAGAAAGATAAACTGCACCCCTCAACGTAGGGGAAATTTTAAACTTTAAACTTGTGGTCAGTCTTTGTCCTTTACTGCGACTTGGTATGCTCATGTTCACACACTCTTGCGGAGTTGATAGTGAGGCATGAGAATGCAGCCAAAAGCAAGCGAACACGATCACGGTCCCTCTGTGGATCCTGTATCTGAAGCCTTGCTAAGTCCAGCAATGAGGTAGACTGGTCCAGAATGCTGGGCACCGGATTGGGCACTGGGTTCTGCTGTCTCTGGCACTGAAGCTGAATCCCTTTCCACCAAGCCATCTCTCCACAGTCTCACACTTCGAGCCAGATGCCAGATAGGTTTACCTGTAGAAGGCAGAAGGGGGACAGGTCCTTGCCAGAGAGAGAGTAAAGCCCTGTATCTAACCAAGGGCTGGAGATTTCACACTGGTATTAATAAATTTAAAAATATGAATAAATATTTAATGTAATAATAATTTGTGTTTAGCCATAATAATTTTCCAGGGTAGTTTCCCCTTTCTTTTTTATATTTGTGAAGAGAAACTTTTGAAAAAACAGTAGTTGCAAAATTAATGCATTTAAACCAAAAACAAGAAACTAGACCAATTTAGGGTTTAAGAGTGAGAAATCTGTAGCTAAGAACAGCTCAACCAGTGCTAAAAGAGAAAGAATTAAATCCTGGAGGGAAAAAACATTAGTTACAATATTACTGGAATTCCTGTAGAAAAATAAATTCGAGTCAGAGCTTGGGCAATCTGAAAAGAACAAATCCTGTAAAGAGCAATCAAAAGTAACTAGAGAGCAGAGTTAAGACTCCCATGCTCACACCTTTGAATGAGGAATAGAATATACAAAACCTAGAAAATCAGTCAGTTTTGACACCAGATGTACTGAAAAATATGATACTTGCAGAAATACTCTGTTGTGAGAAATAATAACAAAACCCAAACCTATTAATACTTGAATAGGTATAAGGTAACCTATGCATTTGAAAAGGAATAAAAATAAACTAATGTGTAGCCAAGAAAGTCAACCCTAGGAAGAAGTGCTAAAGGGAAGACAATGCAAACTGAAGTAAGAAATAGCAACACACTAAATCTAAGCCTATTAATGGGTATAGGGTTATTTATTCTGACAAAAAGGCTCAAAAGATTACAGGAAAATCTATTATTTAATCCAAAAATCTGACATTTAAGAGAAAGGTAAAACCTAAACACTATCGTAGAAGGAATCCCAATAAATTACACAAAAGAGAAATTGAAACAGAAATCTCCCGCCTTTCTGAATGCCCAAAATGTTAGGAGGATACATTTAAAGAAAAGTGTGCGAAGAATGCTAAAATGAAGAAAAATCCTAAGAACTATGTTACAAGCTGTTTGGTTAAGCTGCATCCTTACTTCCAGAAAATAAGGAAGAAATTAATGCTATCAAGATCTAGTGACCCAGCCTTGCTCTATGAAGCTATGCTTGGGCAGAAATATATCAATTAGCAAGATGAAACCTTTATAAAAATGAAATGCACACAGCAAGACTTAGACTTGTTTCCAGACTTGGAGTAATGTGAGCACCTTACAAATATATGAGGTGAGTGTGTGAATCTCAGTTTCACAAACTAGTAACTAACCAGGAACAGATAATGTTGCCTTTCGTAAGATACAGTGTTACCAGAAGAAAATGAAGAAAAATGCTGACAAACTGAAGAGAAAAGTCTAGACTCCAAAACTAGAAAATTCCAAATGCTAGCACAGTTTTTAGACTAAGTTTTCTCCCAATGAAAACCCTTTTTAAAACCTGTGCCATGAATTGCTGGCATATCTTAGGAAATGGCGGTCTGTAACGTTTGCCAATCCCAAAAGCTTAATGGAATGCTGTTGGAACAACAGTGTTGGCAAAATCAAGGAAATTCAGTGACACACAGAATATTTCTGAGAGGATGTTGCTAAAATCCTCCTGACTCCTGACTCCAGACTCCTGAAGCCAACCCAGAGCTTAGCTCCAGCCGGAGCTTGCAAGTTCCCAGCTCTGTGTTTGCTAAAAGCCCTGAATGAGGGAGAAATGCAATTCTGCATTGAGTACCTAACAATGAGCTGGTAAAAGGCTCTTGGGAAATAGGTGGCAATGAGAGACACCCTCCCGCTGCAAGTCAGATTCCCAGAACGTGAAGGTAGCGGCCACGATCCCTGACGGGAGTGGGGTTGCCAGGAGGAGCAGGAGAAGCAGCAGAAGCAGCAGCTGCAGCGCCTGCCCCTGTCCCTGCCTGATGCCACGTCCAGCAGAAGCACCCAAGAGCCGGCGCTCAGCGGCGCTTGCTGGCATTGCGCGCTTGGCACAGCCGGCCTGAATTTGCCCCACTTGGAAACGGCTGGGCATGGGGTGTGCGCGCTTTGTCGGGCAGAGGAGCTGCTGCGATCCGGAGCCGGCAGCACTCCCTCTGGCCGCTCTGAGGAGCGCAGGTCTGAGGAGGAGGGAAAAGAGGAGGAAGAGGAGGAGGCAGCAAAGCGGCAACAACTCTGCCTCCAACCCCTCTCTGATCAAGGTTCCTTTCATAAATCTTAATCTGACAGCTTCTTCTACCGCCTTGTTGGGGGGCAGCAAAGAAGCGACAGACAGATTCACTTCCGGAAGCCTTGTTGCCTTAGGGGCTGATGTGGGGGGGGGGGGATTAAAACCTCCCCCTGGAGCTGAGGAATATCTGGTGGAGATGGTCCCTTGATACTTGATCCTGATGATCCTAATGAAATCTCCACCTTTTCTATTGCTTCCCTGCGTCTTTGCCACAGCAACACAGTCACTATGAGTACCCGAAGCGTGGACATTTTGTCCCGATTCTCTCCCAATATTTAGAGAACCCGCCTCTAGGTACCAGGGCATGAACTTCTGATATCCTCTGATAATTTCCCTAGCGCTCCTATGCTAGAACCTGCCTGACCGAAAGTTTACAAACCTTCTGCAGTTCTTCTGAGTGGCCTCTCCTTTGAACTGCTTCTAATGAACCCATACTCACGGGGAGCGCGCTGCGCTGAGGTACCTAGACTTGTCCAGTCTCTTATGAGCATGGGGTGAATCGCATCACGTCCGGCGTCACCAGATGTTGTCTGGGGCAAAGACACACGACTCGAGGCAGGTTGAACTCAATGGGAAGGCGACCAAGAGCAGAGCTCGAGGGCTTCCTTTTATTGAAAGCTCAGGATGACAGTTAATCATTACAACGACAGTGTAACTTCTAGCCAATTACAGCAGTGCAGTCCCATACAAGGTGATGTTTCCTGTAACGTCACACCCGGTCACTCCCTAAGACATCCTCCATAGCCCACGTGTTGTTTTGCCATGCCCTCTGTCCATGCTCCAAGCACATGTCACTCTGTAAACACCCCCTCCTAGTTCCCATTGTGTTGCCCTCCTTGGCTTGACCCATCTGGTTTGTCCTGATTCATCCAGTTCCATCCAGATCCTCCTTGATCCTTCTAGCTCTGTTGTGACCTGTTGCCCTGCTGACCTGAGCCTCTGACCTGTCCTTCTTCACGTGTTTCCCATTCTGACATTAGCCGGCTTGCCGCGCTAATGCCCACACTCTCGCAGATCGGTGTGGCTTGCCAGCACCAGATCTCAGTCATTCCCACACATGCAAGCACAATTTCCTCGTGTTATCCCCACAGATTCTGACACGGAATAGCGGGGACATGAAACCGACAGCTCATCACACTGTAAATAATGTGCACCAATAAAGACTCTGAAAGACAAGTTTGTGGAGAGTCGTTACTCAGGAGCAGCCGCAATAACCTCTGACAGTCCTGAACAGCCCAGGATTGCCCCAGCTGATAAATTTGGGCAGGTTTCTGTCATACATATATGTGAGGGACAGGGGATATCGCGAAGTCCCTCCCCTCCTGAGTTCAAGCCCGTCCCCGAGCAAAGGGGAAAGCAGAGAGAGTTCCGATTCCAGTGGGGAAGCAGGAAGTCGTGTCCGAGGCTCAGGCAAGGTAGAGGAGCCAAGGTCCCAGGTGGGACAGGAAGGGGCAAGCAAGGGGGGAAGACCCATCCCCCCAACTCCAGAATTACGCAGGAAGAGGAGGGGCAAGAGGATGGGTCTGCCAAAGCTTTTGTGTTGGAGAAAGACGCGCCAAAAGCCATTAGGAGGTTCTGAAACCGACTGACAACATCGCTCCGTGTAAATAGCAATGACTTGAGCACTGTAAATACGCAGCACCAATAAAAGAATAAAATGCAGAGCTGCGTAGCGTCGTTACTCTGAAGTAGTCCACTCCGGCCACTGTGACAGCAACCTCCTAATCATTTTTGGGCTACTTTGGAGTTGCCGGGATGAGCGTGTCAGAGGCGGAGAAGTGGCGGCAGATCGCTGAGCAAGCCCAGCTAGAACTGCAACAGCTGTCGCTGCAGGCGCAGGGAGAATTGAAGGCAGCTAAAGAGGAGACTAAGAAGGTCCAGGACGACCGGCTACAACTTGCGGAACAGGTGAGAGAGCTTCAGGAAAAAGAGCAGCATTTAAGGGCGGTGGCGGTAGACCTCCAAAACAAGCTGGATGCAGAGAAAAACAAGGCGGGAGGGGCACCCCAAGTCCAAGTGCTGCCAGGAAGGAGAGCCGGGACCCTAGTAAGCAAGTTCAACGGAGACCCGAAGGAGTTTCAGGGCTTTGAGACTGAGATTGTGTATGCTCTTGAGCTGCACCACGATGAGTTCCCTGATGATGAGCACAGAGTAGCGTTTATTGTGGAGCACCTTACAGGGGCGGCCAGGGAGTGGCTAAGACCGTTAATTGCAACAAGGAATCCTTGCATGAAGAATGTCAAACTGTTTCTAGAAGGTTTGAAAACGATGTATTCGTCCGATAGTCATATGGACCAGACTAAGGAGGAACTTCATAATTTACGCCAAGGAAATATGACAGTTCGCGCGTATTGGGCGAAATTCACCATGCTGGTGCACAGATTGGGGTGGGATCTGGAGTCGGCCCCGATGCAAGCGGCGTTCTACTTGGGGTTGCATGAGGAGGTGAAGGATGAGCTCTCGAGAGGTCCAAAGCCCAGTAATATGGATCAACTGAGCAAAGCGGCTCTGGCGGTGGGGGTGAGGCAGGAATCCAGGTGGAGCGACAAGCAAGCAACGCGCGCAAAGCGGGCTTGGTTCCCACGGTCGCAGGAGAAGCCACTCCCTCAACAACCCTTTCAAGCCACGCCTGGGGCCAGTCAGGACCAGGAACCCATGCAGATTGATAGCGCGCGCGCGCGGGCTTTTCAAACCCCAGCGGCGCCAAGGCGCAAGGAGGGAAGGGGTGGGAATTGCTTTCTCTGCAACTCCCCCCAGCATCTCGTCAGAGACTGCCCACATCGCAGGGAGTGGCAAGGAAAGGCGGGAACGGTTGTGCCCTCCCCCACTGACGCAGCACCACAGCAGGGAAACGGGAAAGCCTGGCTGCAGGAGACAAGGGGCGGCAGCCAGGCACAGTCAGCAGACAACAGCCCCAGCCCACCCACCCGCACAGAGAGGAGCAGAGCCAGCCCACCCCTCCCAGAGCAGGAGTGGTTCTAGAAGTGACGCTCACGCTCCCAAATGGCTATCCCCTGACAGTCCTCGCCTTAATTGACAGTGGGGCGTCAGCGAACTTCTTCTCGAGGAACTTTGCAGAAGAGCACCAGATCCAGCTTCTGCAGCTGGATTTTCCTCTGCACGTGGCAACCATTGACGGCAGAGAGCTGCTGGGAGGGGCCATCACTCATCAAACCCCCCCCCCATGAGAATGACGGTTGGAAGGCACTCAGAGACACTGGCATTCAACGTCACCACCATCTCAGACCCCCCAATCGTTTTGGGCATGAGCTGGCTGGCGCGCCACGACCCCTCCATAAGTTGGCATCAGAGATGCATCACTTTTGGATCGGACTTTTGCCTGGAACATTGCATGCAGCACCAACCAGGGGAGGGGCCTCCGATAGCCACGGTGGCCACCATGCACGTCAAAGGGGGTGAGGCGATACCCAAACCATACTGGGACCTGCAGGAGGTCTTCAGCGAAGCGGAGTCCGACCACCTGCCCCCACACCGGCCTTTTGACTGCCAGATCAACCTGGTGCCAGGGGCAACTATACCCCCAGCCAAGCTGTACGCCATGTCAGACCAGGAACTGGAGGATCTGCGCGCTTTCATCGACAAGAACCTCAAGCGGGGGTTCATCAGAGAAAGCAAGGCAGCAGGGGGCAGCCCGGTCTTCTGGGTGGACAAGAAAGACACGCAACAGCGCCGTCTTGTGGTGGATTTTAGACGGCTGAATTCGGTGACAGAGCCAGTGGCTTTCCCCATGCCCAGAGTGGATGATCTCCTGACAGCGGCACGCAGGGGCAAGATTTTCACCAAGCTAGACCTGAGGGGGGCGTACAACTTGATCAGGATCCGGGAGGGCGATGAGTGGAAAACCACGATGTTCACGCCTCTGGGCTCTTTTGAATATCTGGTGATGCCCTTCGGGTTGCAAGGGGGCTCAGCATGCTTCCAGGCCTTCATGCACCACGTCCTGGGGTCCCTACTCTTCAGGAAATGCTTGGTCTTTCTGGATGACATCCTTATTTACTCCAACGACCCAGTGCAGCACGTGAAGGACGTCAGGGAGGTGTTACAGCGCCTGAAGGAGAACCACCTGTATGTGAAGCTGGAGAAGTGCAAGTTTCACACCAAGGAGGTGGACTTCCTGGGCTACAAGCTGTCAGACAAGGGGCTAGCGATGGACAAGGACAAGGTGCAGACCATCCTGGACTGGCACAGCCCCAGGACGCGCAAAGATGCCCAACGCCTACTAGGCTTTGCCAACTTCTACAGGAAGTTCATCAAGAACTTCTCTCGAGTTACGGCTCCCATCACCGACTGCCTGAGAGGCAAGCAGAAGTTCAGGTGGACACCAGAGGCGCAAGCAGCGTTCGAAAGCCTCAAGAGGGTGTTCGCCTCAGACCAGAACCTGTTCCACGTGGTTCAGGACGCGCCCCTACGCATTGAGACAGATGCTTCTGATAAGGCTGTGGGCGCCATTTTGTTGCAACTGGACGCCAACAGAGAGTGGAGACCCTGTGCCTTCTTCTCCAGGAAGTTGACCCAGCCCGAGCGAAACTACACAGTTTTCGATCGGGAACTTCTTGCGATCCACGCGGCGTTCCAGCACTGGAGGCACTTCCTGGTGGGCGCCAAGCACCCCATCCAGGTGTGCACAGACCACAAGAACCTGGAGTTCTGGAGAACTGCCAGGGTGCTCAACCAGCGGCAGATACGGTGGGCAGAGTTCTTCTCGAACTTCAACTTCTCCATACACTACATCCCGGGAGAGCAGAATGTCAGGGCGGATGCCCTCTCCCGCAAGCCAGAGTACATGGAGGAGGAGGCGCCACCAGCCCCGAGGCACATTTTCCCCCCGTCGGCATGGTCCTGCGGAGCAGCAGTGGTGAGCGAGGCAGAACTCACAGCACTGACGGCAGCGGATGAATTTGCCAACCGCATCTTCAGAGAACTGAGAGGGGGGAGGGAGCAGGCAAAAGACTTTGCAGAACGCAGAGGGCTGCTTTTCTACAAGGGTGCGCTGTACCTACCCACCACCCAGCTTCGACGTACGGTCCTCAAGCAGATGCACGACAACCCAACAGCGGGGCATTTTGGAAGGGACAAGACCACTCACCTAGTCATGAGACACTTCTGGTGGCCAGGGGTGAGGGAAGATGTTCGAGACTATGTAAGGGGCTGTAACACCTGCCAGCGGGCGAAGGTGGTCAGAGCAGCGCCGCCAGGGTTGCTGGAGCCCTTAGCCACGCCACACAGGCCGTGGGAAGTGGTGTCCATGGACTTCATCACAGATCTGCCTTCGTCCAGGGGTAAGACTGCAGTGTTGGTGGTGGTGGACCTCATGTCCAAAATGTGTCACTTTATACCGTGTGCCAGGGCAGTCTCGGCAGAAGAGACAGCCAAACTGTTTGTTGATCACGTTTTCAGACTGCATGGATTACCTTTAAGGGTTATTTCGGATCGTGGCCGCCAATTTGTTTCCAGGTTCTGGCGGCGGCTCATGAACCTCCTGCAGGTGGAGGTCAGCTTGTCAACGGCTAGACACCCGCAGACCAACGGACAAGCGGAGAGGGTCAACGCCATTCTGCAGCAGTACCTGAGATGCTACGTCAGCCAGCGGCAAACGGACTGGGTGGATCGCCTGCCACTAGCAGAATTTGCCTACAACAATGCAGTGCACGTCTCCACAGGGGTGTCGCCCTTTAAGGCCAATTACGGGCGCGACCTCAGATCTTTCCCAGAGAGGGAGGGGGAGGAGGAGGAGGAGGGCCCGCAGGCTGAGGATTGGGCAAAGGAACTGGAGACGGTGCACCAGCAGCTCAGAGAACACTTGGAGAGGGCCAAGGAAGCGTACAAAAAGGGGGCAGATCGCCACAGGCGACAAGGGGAGGTCATCAGGGTGGGGGACAAGGTGTGGTTGTCCTCGGAGGGCCTTCCCACCAGAGGGAGGTGCAAAAAGCTGGCACCCAAATGGCTGGGCCCCTTCACGGTCACGCAACAGGTCAACCCGGTGGCATACAGGCTGGCACTGCCAGAGGACATGAGGGTGCATCCAGTGTTTCATAGATCGCTGCTGTCGCCGTACAGGGAAAGCAGCAGGCTCCGAGACAGCGAACAAACCCCCGAGGGAGGGGGGGAGAGGGAAGGCAGGGAGCAACTCAATGAGGCCACGGCCATCCTGGATTCAAGGTGGGGGGTGGGGGGCCTGGAGTACCTCATGGCATGGGAGGATGCTCCACCGTCCCAGAATGAATGGGTCCCCGCCACTCAGATACAGGAAGAATTCTTGGTGGAAGAATTTCACGCCCTCTTTCCCCACAGACCCAAGCCCTGGCACATGGAAAGGGAGGGGGAGGAGGAGGAGGCACGGGAGAACAGCTCACCATGGCGCTGGGAAGCGGAGTTTGAGGAACCAGAGGATGAGGTATGGGTGTCGCCAAGATCCACCCAGTCAGAGGAAGGAGCAGATTGGCAAAACATTTTTACCCCCACCAGCTCTGACGCCACGGACTTTTTGGGATTCCCGTCCTCCCGGGCGGAAGGGGGGGGCTCGCAGGACTGGGGGGAGGTGTTCACACCAACGGGCTCGGAGAGCACCGAGTTTTTAGGCTTCCAGTCGTCACCGACACCTGGGGGGGGCCTGGGGAGGGGTGAAGGAGAGCTTGGGAGGGGGGTGGATGTGAGGGACAGGGGATATCGCGAAGTCCCTCCCCTCCTGAGTTCAAGCCCGTCCCCGAGCAAAGGGGAAAGCAGAGAGAGTTCCGATTCCAGTGGGGAAGCAGGAAGTCGTGTCCGAGGCTCAGGCAAGGTAGAGGAGCCAAGGTCCCAGGTGGGACAGGAAGGGGCAAGCAAGGGGGGAAGACCCATCCCCCCAACTCCAGAATTACGCAGGAAGAGGAGGGGCAAGAGGATGGGTCTGCCAAAGCTTTTGTGTTGGAGAAAGACGCGCCAAAAGCCATTAGGATGTTCTGAAACCGACTGACAACATCGCTCCGTGTAAATAGCAATGACTTGAGCACTGTAAATACGCAGCACCAATAAAAGAATAAAATGCAGAGCTGCGTAGCGTCGTTACTCTGAAGTAGTCCACTCCGGCCACTGTGACAATATAGGAATCCAGTTTTTAAACCTCCCTGGCCAAAGCAGATTCAGATGGGGTCTTACGTAAAAATGGTATTTGAGAAGGATCTTTTAATTATGCGGCTTAGGACCCTCGTACCTACCTACAGGACCGCCTTTCCCAGTATGCCCCGCAGAAGACATTAAGGTGCACAAATAATAACATACTGGAGATCCCGAGTCACAAGGTAGTTAGGCTGGCCTCGACCAGGACCAGGGCCTTCTCAGTACTGGCCCCAACCTGGTGGAACGCTCTGTCTCAGGAGACTAGGGCCCTGCAGGATTTGTCATCTTTTCGTAGGGCCTGCAAGACAGAGCTGTTCCGCTTGGCCTTTGGACTGACGCAGTCTGGCCCTGGGGTTACCCTCCCCTAAGGTTTTGTCTTATAATGGTTTTATCTTACTTGTATATTTCTAATTTTAAAATTGAATTTTAACATTGTATTAATCTGCATTTTAATTGAATTATTTCTTTTATACTTGCGTTGATATTTTTGCTGTTAGCCGCCCTAAGCCCGGTCTTGACTGGGAAGGGCGGGGTATAAATAAAATTATTGCATTTCCACCAGAAAGGGTAGATCTGAATCAATGGGGGAAATTTGCAGGCTGACATTTTGATGCCAATGTTGCCATGCAGATGCTGCTACACACACACACACACACACACACACACACACACACACACAATCTTGTATACCTGCATAACTGCCTTCCGGAAGATTCTTAGTGGGCTAGTGCAGAGGAGAAATGTTTGGTAAATCATCCTAACATTGCCTTTAAAAGGTTAAATCTGACCTAAGAAGCCACAAAGGAAGAGGAATAAGTATCTGTTTTGCATGTGCTTCAAAAGACCCCTGCTGCCAACACACAAACTCAGCCTTTCTCTATCAGCAGCTCAACTCAGCCAGTGCAACTTCCTCTTGGACTGATCTTGGAAGGAGTTGCAGCCAGGTGGTGCCTGCCTGGGTTCAAGCAAGAGGGGTTCTTGCCAGTAGGAAGGCAGCACATTACTAAACATATTTAAATAGCATGCTTAGTGCTAGTCATACCTTTCTTCACAAAAAAGCAGCTGCAACAGCCTTGTCTGGATTGGGACCATGGTGCACACCCCTGCCTCCTGCCACAGTCCGGATCTGGATCAGAGCTCTTGCAGATGCGTTTGTTTGTTTGTTAATGAAGAGGCCTGGTCAGTCCTAAGCACATGATCAGACTTCTTTTCATTGTAACCACAAGATAAAGCCTGCCTTCAGATCACTGCTGTGAACTGAATGTGAGAAAAACTTTATTCTTACTTTTAAAGAAGACTGTGTTGTGTTGTTATTATTTTAAGAGCGAAATAAAGGGGAAACTTACCAGCAACAATCAAGACTGAATTGCTTAAATAAAGGATTGCTTAATTAAAGGCTTCTAATGAATCATCAACTTGCTTCCAATAAGTTACAACGGGAATGTGCTCTTCTGTTTACTCACTAGCGTGAGTGAGGAGGGATAATATCAAAACAATATATATTCTCTTACTTTCCTTAACATTACAACAGTTTAGTCCCAATAGCAGCTGCATACCTGGCCAGAAGCTGTTGCTGAAGTTTCTGCTGCAGAGATGGCTGGCTGAAACCAAGGGGGTTGAAGTGGGGGGGGGGAGTACATAAGTAAAAAGACGTAAGTAAACAAGGGGATTCATTACCACAGATACAGCCGCCAACCTGAACAGCTCTAAAGAAGGATTAGACAGATTCATGGACAATAAGCTTATCAATGGCTACTGAGGATGGTGGCAGTATGTCTCTGAACACCAGTTCCGGGGGAGCCCATATGGGGAGAGTGAGATTAGGCACATGTTCTGCTTGAGAACTTCCCATAACCACCTGGTTGGCTGCTAGGAGAACAAGATACTGGTCTAATTAGGCCTTTGGTCTAATCCAGCAGGGTGCTGATAGTATTGCCTAACTGTGTGTGACTCGTGTGACATAGATACACTTGTATATAAAGTCTTGTTTGTGTACATCAGAGAGAGAGAGAGAAAGTGAGGCGTGATGATGTTGCTGTGTACTTGTATGCATCTTCTGTGTGTGTGTGTGACGCTCGTATTTCTCTTCTGTAAAATATCATATGTATACTTGTATTATGTTCTCTGCCATGAATTAACTAACCAAGGTTAAAACTTACTGCAAGGACCGTGTTTACCATGTAAACAAAATGAGTTCCATGATGCCCTCTAAATTTTATTCCTACCTAACGTGCTGTCATCCATCAATCTCAGGAGACAATGAAGGAATGAGCCTTTGGGGGTGAGGTCAAGCTGTTGGAAGGTTGCAGAGATCTGAAATAAAACATATGACATGTGTGTGTGTGTGTGTGTGTGTGTGTTGCATTTTTCCTTGCCCAGTTTGTGACTTGGTGTGACTTTACCTGTCTTGTGTTAGTTATGTAGTTATTTTCTACATTCTACATTCTGCTTGGGTTGTTTAGGCCCTGCCCCTAAATGGTTAAAAGAGTGTTCCTATTTCCAATGGTGAAATGTCAGAGGGTATATAATTGTGGTTGATGCACTCTGTACAGGCTCTGCCAGTCCCTTTCCATTGCTGTAGTGGGAGCAAGGAGTAGAGCAATGTCATTCCCAGGTCCCCTCCCCAGTGGCAGAGCTTCATGCTCCAGCACCGGGTGCGGAGAGCAGGTGGGGACGTGGCTTGCGTGCATCTCGGGGCCGTGGCCTGCATCCCGGGGGCATGGCGTGCTGCCTGCAGGGGTGTGGCGCATGTCATGGGGGAGTGGCACGCCACCCACAGGGGCATGGCAAGTCCCCTGGGGGCGTGGCGCCCAGCACAGGGGGGCAGCCGCAATGGCACCCCACTGGGATCGTGGTGCAGGAGGTGGTGTACTCCCCCGCCTCCTCTTCCTCCGCCAGTGCCCCTCCCCTGCCTTACTTTCCATCTAAGTTACTTGCCAGGACAGGCTATTGGAATTCTGCCATATTTACTTATTTGGCACATCGTGACACTCTCTCTTTCTCTATCCTGGTGTAACAAGACAGAACCTGATTCCTAGACTGGAGGGATTAAGTTTGCTGTTTGCTGCATTTAGACACTATATGCTGGGAGGTCAATTCTTCCCAAAGGGCCTTTTATGACCTGGCTAAAGCAGAGAATGATGAGAGCATTCTTTACTCCAGCTCAGCACACTAAATAAACATTTTCCTCTCCGTTATACTCTAAATTAACAACTAACTTGCTCCTTGAATTATTGCTTTCTCCTAAAGCGATGAGAATTGGACTCTGCTGGGGGGGGCACCTACCTCTTTTCTGTGTTGGGTACTCTTGTTACTTTAAGAGTCAGGTTATGGTTGGTTGGTTGGTAATGGTTTCCTGGTCAATCAGTTACAAAGACCTCGCTCTTGGAGATGACCTTCCTCATCCTCCGTTAAGTTATATTTCCACTTGTTTTTTGAAAAGTGGGTTATGTTTGTTTCTGTGCCAGTATGTTCTGAAATTGGTTGGGGACTAAAAGATGATAAAAGATTGCAATCATTGACATGACTCTGCCATGCCGCAACTGGGATATATGCAGTCACTTATAGAAGGAAATAGCATCTCACTAGGGACCCAGGTGGCGCAGGGACCCAGGTGGCGCTGTGGGTTAAACCACAGAGCCTAGGGCTTGCCAATCAGAAGGTCGGTGGTTCGAATCCCTGTGACGGGGTGAGCTCCCGTTGCTCGGTCCCAGCTCCTGCCAACCTAGCAGTTCGAAAGCACGTCAAAATGCAAGTAGATAAATAGGAACCGCTACAGCGGGAAGGTAAATGGCGTTTCCATGTGCTGCTCTGGTTTGCCAGAAGCGGTTTTGTCATGCTGGCCACATGACCTAGAAGCTATACGCTGGCTCCCTTGGCAAATAATGCGAGATGAGCGCACAACCCCAGAGTCGGTCACGACTGGACCTAATGGTCAGGGGTCCCTTTACCTTTTAGCTTTGATTAGCAATATATTGTTCATTAGTAAAACCACAAAAAAAAACACTTCACATTAAAACCAGCATAATGAGCGTCAGTTTACCTCAATGGCATTGGACACTGCCATATGTAAGTTTCACTTTAGATATGGTTCTGCACATAGTATAGCACATGCAGTTTGGCAGACGCATAGGTTCAAACACAAACATGCACAAGGGGAGTCACCTGACTGATGTGATGATTGGACGTATTTATAAATGAATAAATTAAATGTGCAAAGTGAGCCAAAACAGTGGTACCTCTGGTTACAAACCTAATTCATTCCAGAGGTCCGTTCTTAACCTGAAACCGTTCTTTTTTTCCTCTTCAAATAATTTTTATTCATTTTCCAATATTACAAAATCACAATAACAAAAAACAAACAAACAAACAAACAAAAACCTTTCTAAAAAGCCCATCAATTTTTGCATTTTTTAACTTAACATTGTTGACTTCCTCAATTCCCCCCTCACTGGGTCCATTTTAAAATTTCAAGTAAGCAATTTCCATTTTATATCTTAAATCATTCTATCACATTTTATCATTATCACTCAAATATTCTATTCTAAAAGCATCATCTATTCTTCACCAATGATTAATCAATTTATCCAAATCAAAATTTATTTTCCCGTCCTTCTATCTTCTATTTCTCCCCTTAGCCTAAAATTTATTACCAAGAATTTTCCATAAATTTAAATATTAATTCTTCTATCATACTAACATTTAAAGACTTAAAATTAATTCAGCCCCTCTTCCCCTGGACTCAGGGTCTCCCAGATACTTCAGCGAGTTCCATAAGTCGTTCCAGTTTCGGACCATCTAGATCAATCAAAAATTTACATCCATTATTACCCCTCACCCCACTCCCACCCTGTCCCAGCCTACCCCCTATTCTTCCTTGATCATCCCCTGCTGCCTCCCCAATTCTCTAAATACTGTAGTACAAAACCATCCAGTTATATTTCCACTTTCCAGCCCTATCTCAGTTCCCCCCCCCTTAAGTTCTGGCCCCAGTATGGATCCTGCCCTCCCTCTCTCACTGGGAGGACATTATTCCATGCTGGTTCTTCTTTGGAGACTCCTTGGATCAGACATATGTTCTGTTGTCCCCTCTCTCACTGGGGGAACAATATTCCATGCATCTTCCTCACCTTCTTTAAAGTCAATTACATTGTCCAAGACTGATGATTGTTCTTCTTGCTTCTCTTCATTCTCTATTGAAATTAATCCTTTTTCACTGTCCACACAATTCTGATTCCTTTCACGCATTTCATGCAACTGTAAATAACATTCACACAACAATATCTTATTTTGCCGCAATTCATTTCTCAAGTCCAAAAGCAATTCCAAAAGTTCCTTCTGAAAGTCCAGGCCATCAGGTGATGTTGTGGCTACAGACATCCTGCTCATCTCAGATTTCATGAGAACAGAACAGAGCAGGAAGTGGCGCAGATCCTATTTCCAAAAACATCAGGGACCAAGTTTATATCCAAACTGGTTATACTCTCATTTTTAATTCTTCTTCATATCTTAAAAATCTTGTGACCATTTGTGAAAAGAGCATTTATCAAACTTCTTATACCCAGCTTTATATATTGTGCTCTCTTCAAAACTGACAGTTCTCAACTTCAAAGAGGTAAACAAATTCCTTTCTATTGTAATATCATAATGACGGCTTGCTGATCCCTCCAGGGACCCGACTCCAGCTTCCAGGGGGACTTTCCCCAGTCCAAATAAAAAATTTTTTGCAGGGATTTTAGTGGATTCAGCTCTTCTCCCTTTTACCCTGCTTCAGGGGGAAGGTATTGGGCCCAATCCTTGGTAATTGATAAGTTCCTTTCAGTCTTTCCGGTGACAGGCAAATTAACCGCATCACAGTTCTCTCAATGGGGAGATCGACTTCCTGTTTAAATCTCCTCCCGTGGCCAATTCTTTTCAATTAAAAAAATTGTTTCTTGAATTTCTTTGTGTTACTCATGGTGTCCAATGTCTTCAAATCCTTTTTTTTAATAAAAAAAAATCCACTGCTCCTCCACTGCCAGCTTGGAGCTTTGCTCTGTGAGGGTAGCGGTATATTCGAAAATGGCGCCCGCAACTCTCACTCCACTCGCTCTCGGAGCTCTTAAAAAGAGCTTACCTGGGGGCAGAGGAGTCACTTTGGGGCGCAGCGGGCTCTCACGCCTCCAGAAAGCTCAATCTGGGGTTCTTTTGGGTGTCTGCGTTGCTCTTGCGGCTCCCCCCTCCCTCACAGCGCCAGGAACCTCGGAGCTTGAGGATTCCTCGCCAATCAGTGCTGGCGGTAGACCGGAAGCCAACCTGAAACCGTTCTTAACCTGAGGTGCACCTTAGCTAATGGGGCCTTCTGCTGCTGCTGCACCGCTGGCACACGATTTCTGTTCTCATCCTGGGGCAAAGTTCTTAACCCGAGGTACTACTTCCGGGTTAGCAGAGTCTGTAACCTAAGGTGTTTGTAACCCAAGGTGTGGAATGGGGATGTTCTTTGACCATCTCTTTTGCTTAATTTTTAATCATCTTCCCACCACTTAAGTATTTTATGCAACTGCCTTTAGTTTTTCGTAAAGAGCAATGCCAGTACACACCTACCAGTGACATTTAGGGAAAAGTCATATGCTGAAGATATGCTTGGGGGGGGGACATAGGCATCTTCCTTATACTGAGACAGACCACTGGCCCATCCAGCTCAGACATGATTACACTGACTAGCATCCATTGTCCTGGGTTTCCCAACCTACCTGGAGATGCTAGAGTGAACCTGGAGCTACAGCCCTTCCCAGCTGAGCTACGCACTATAGAATATGATAGAAACCCTGCTCCATTTTAATGGGTCCTCCACAGTTTTCATTCCCTGCAGAGATGCTTAGATAGAATAACTTCCCAGAGTTGTATCCCCATTTATCATTCTGCAGAATTAAAATGGAGCTAAAAGAGGTGATATCTGCTAACCTGAGCCCTTGTTTCTCCAGCATTCCCTGTGGCCTGAGGAGCTAAAAGCACTGTCCCTCCCCACCCCACCCCAGCCCAGCCCCTGCCTCCGCTCTCATCAGACATTATTTGAACATGATTTGTTCTTTTTGACAAGGTCAAGCTGTTGTGGAAAGGTTAAACAAATGGACCTTGTAAGCTCTTTGTCAGGAAAGCTGCTCAGAATGTGTTCTTCTTAATCGCCATTCTCCCCGTATTCCTGGGAAAGGTCATAATTGACAAAAGCTGATAATTCAGAGGGAACACAAATGGGGGGGGGGGTGGATGGAGGGGATGAAGGCTTGGGGTTCCCTTCCTTCCTATGGCCAATTTTGCTTGAGAGCCTTCGTGTATTCAACAAAAAATGCTTGTGAGCCCCTTTCTGCTCTGTGCAGAACATTCCTTTGGGGGCTGAAGTTTAAACCGGCATCTCTAATGTTGTCTATGTCTATTCTGTCAGGAGTGTAATGAGGGGAAACTTTCCCAGACAGAAGTAAAAGCATCTCTGTTATTCAGCACTTGCTTAGAGGAGTAGGGATGTTTTAATACTCCAAAACTGGCTTAGAACTTTGTTCTTAGGCTCTTCCTGTGCCAGAGAGAGGGGCCACTGAAAGAAAGGCATTTTTTCTATTTAATTTGCAGAGTTAAGGAAATTTCATTCCCTCTTTTTATATTTAGCTCTGGTTCATTGCCTTAGGCCCTGCTGGAATCGGTGGGCATCATCAATAAACAATTTAGGATACACATAATTTATAGTAGCGATCACTATTCTAGCCTATTAAGCGCAAATTGTTCTTTGCCTGTTCTGTTCCCACTAAAGTCCAAAGTGAGCCATTGAGTACTTATTTGTTTGCGCTGGAGTTGATTAGTTCATTTGCCCCTGGACCTAGGAATGTGTGAGAACTTTTATTTAGGTGAATAACTTTGTTATCTTTATGATCAGGTTGTTGTTGTTGTTTAGTCGTTTAGTCGTGTCCGACTCTTCATGACCCCATGGACCAGAGCACGCCAGGCACTCCTGTCTTGCACCGCCTCCCGCAGTTTGGTCAGACTCATGTTGGTAGCTTCGAGAACACTGTCCAACCATCTCGTCCTCTGTCGTCCCCTTCTCCTAGTGCCCTCAATCTTTCCCAACATCAGGGTCTTTTCCAAGGATTCTTCTCTTCTCATGAGGTGGCCAAAGTATTGGAGCCTCAGCTTCAGGATCTGTCCTTCCAGTGAGCACTCAGGGCTGATTTCCTTCAGAATGGATAGGTTTGATCTTCTAGCAGTCCATGGGACTCTCAAGAGTCTCCTCCAGCACCATAATTCAAAAGCATCAATTCTTCAGCGATCAGCCGCCTTTATGGTCCAACTCTCACTTCCATACATCACTACTGGGAAAACCATAGCTTGAACTATACGATCAGGTTATGCACTAGTTAATTAACCTTACAAAATACTATCCACCTTCCAAATGTGGCTCAGGTAGGATTGGCCGCAGATGAATCCAACAGGCCAGCCAAAACAGGTCCCCAACCCAGGAACAAGAATAACAAAGTTTCCTTGTGATCTCCATCAACATGTGTTGGCTTTGCTCTTGCAAAAGCAGGGCTGGGGAACTTCTGGCCCTCCAGATGTTGTTGGAGTCCACCATGGCCAATGGTCAGGGATGCCAGCGGTTGTTTTCCAGCAACATCTGGAGGACCCTTCCCACCTCTGTGCTAAAGTACAGTAAATGCTTTCTGCTTTTTTAGCCTGGTATGACTGCCCTGTCCATGGAAAACCAAAGACATCATAATCCTGCCATGCCTTATGCTCCTAATATTCTCTGCGATACCATAAATGTAACATGTGGCATTTTTTGTTCCATTTTATATCCTGTGTTTATCCTGTCAATACCCCTGTAGGTCATTAAATAGGCTACATTATGTTGTGGGGGTTGCTAGCATAGGTGTTTACAGCCTTAGGTGTCTCAGGCCCCAAAACAGCTGAAAGATCGCCTCCTTTCCTAAGACCTCCTCAGGTGCTGAGATTGGAGGAGGTGGCCCTCTTGGAAATTACTCAACCCGCAGGGTTTGTGGGGGTGGTGGCAGTCTGGGAGAGGGCATTCTCTGTGGTGGCCCCTAAGAGCTGTTCATCTGGCAACTTGCAGAGAATCTTGAAGATGCACCTTTTTACCCTGGCTTTTGGCACTTGTGGTATATGTTTTAAGGATCCACCAAATTTTTATGACTAAGTTGTTTTAATTTGTTGTTAATGTTGTGTTTTAATGATGTTACCTGCCCTGGGACCTTAGCGTGAAGGTTGAGTAATAATAATGATAACCACAACATTATATACATACATACATACATACATACATACATACATACATACATAACATCCTCAGACATCAACTTATAATGTAAACCTCCAAGCTTTAATTGTAGTGAAAATGTTGATTAGTTGGTTAAAATGTATACATTATGTTATTTTATTTTCAATTGAAAGGATCACCATATTTAACAACCTCTCGTGTTCAAGAGAAGATCTCACGATATGTTTAAATTCATTTTAACTTGCTCAAGCTTCTTTCAGAGGATGCTGCCATAACAGATCTTGTTTAATGTTTGTATTTGTAGCTTGCTTATTTATTTATTTATATTAAAAAATAGTGAATTAGTGTTGACCTTAGAAGCTATTGTTGCTGCTGAGCGATCTATATAGCAACTGAATCAAAAGCCAGGCAAGACCCAAATCGAGTTTTTATGTGTCTATACGAATATGTATTGCGTGGGGCTTTGTGTTGTCACAAATGTGATCTGACCACACAACCAGGCTGACAGCAGAGGAAGGGTAACTGTGGCTGTGCTTTGCGCTTCCTGTCTAGCTCTTGAAACATTTGCCTGGTTGCTGCCAACCTGACATTACACCACCTCCTCCTCCTCCTCCTCCTCCTCCTCCTCCTCCTCCTCCTCCTCCTCCTCCTCCTCCTCCTCCTCCTCCTCCTCCTCCTCCTCCTCCTCCTCCTCCTTCTTCTTCTTCTTCTTCTTCTTCTTCTTCTTCTTCTTCTTCTTCTTCTTCTTCTTCTTCTTCTTCTTCTTCTTCTTCTTCTTCTTCTTCTTCTTCTTCTTCTTCTCAACTGTGTCTCTCCCCCTCCCCAATAATATTTGGTACAATCTGATACCAATAAGTTCACCTAACACATTCTTTAAAATAAACAGGTTTTATTTTAAATAGAACACAAACACATACACACACCATTAGCAAAGTTTTTGGCCACCCACCCTGCGAATCAGGGCCAAATTCAGGGTACTTTGGCCCCAGATATCTGGAAGACAGTCTCCATCCCTATCAACCTTTTGGGTATTAAGATAGCTCCATCACCCTCAAGAGTGCAGGTGGGGGTGGCGGCTGGGGAAAGGACTTCCTCTGTGGCAGCCTGTAAACTGTGGAACTCCCTCCCCAAGGAGGTGTGTCTAACATTTTCATTGTATAGCTTACACCTGGGCGCCTCTTTAACCCTGGCATTTGACAGTTGAGGTGACTTGTTTAGTGGGACTCTCTTCTGTTCCATTTGGAATGGTTTTCTCTTTTTTAATTGTAATGGTTACACACACGTATGTATGTATGTATGTATGTATGTATGTATGTATGTATGTATGTATATTTGTATATTCTGCTGTTTTATGCCACGCTGGGGCCTTATGGTGAAGAAATCAAATAAATAAATCAATGTATTTGGGGAACCATTCAGTTTGCAATGCCCAATGCCATCCAGCATGCTTTCTGCCTGTATATGGGACTGAACACAGATTTGCTCACACTGTCCCACAACACTTACTGCTTTGCAAATAATTTAATATTTGTAGAGAATTTGCTGTATTCCAGTGTTCTGCCTCATCACATCAAGTGTGAGAATTTGTATAAAATAAAAGAAGCAAGACCTTAAAATGTACTTGATACTAATGTGTACATACGGCATAACATCCATCTAAATAAAGATAAACTGACTGCACTGATTTATTTGAATAGGTACCGGTAAGAGCTGCTCCTAATTGCAATGCTGATATTCTCCTCAAGATGGCACTGTGTTACACATTACCTGTTCAGAATTCTCCCTTTTTTCTTGTGTGGCCAAATCAATTAGGATTTATTTTCTCTCTTTTTCTTTTTTCTTTTTAGGTGGATATTGGCAAACCCCACGTCGCATTTTTCCATTTCATGTTTCTGTTCGATATTTGGTTCTGGGAGTGGATGGGCAGAAAATGATGGGATAGCTTGCTTGAGTGTGGCTTAACTGTTTTTCTCCAGCATGTGGGACTTCTGTGGCCCTGGTCTCTTTTACCGACTCACACTAAAAAAGAGAGCAGATTTATTATTATCTGCTTGTGTTATGTATTAAAAACATGCTTCCTACCTATCACAATCAGATAGACAGGTAGACCACCCCAAAACTCCCACCACTTTGAGAAGGGGATGGGGCCACCCACCTGTCCATCACCTGACATCATATGATTCCAGATGATTGTAAATTGAATCCACAATCCAGAGTAAGATTTTTTTCCTTTGCAAGCTGCAGCTGGAATTTGGGTGATGTCAGGTGATAAGACAGGTGGGCGTTGCTTGGCCAAAATAGACTTATTGGCCAAATGGGTGACTCTGAGGATAATAATGGATACTGATTTTACCCATTTTTAAAGATCTGAATGATAATTGAAATTACAATCCTGGAATATTTTAAAAGTGACACGTCTTTCTTTCTTTCTTTCTTTCTTTCTTTCTTTCTTTCTTTCTTTCTTTCTTTCTTTCTTTCTTTCTTTCTTATTTGTATCTGGCTTTCTACTGCAAAAACTGCAATGCCCAAAGCAGCCAATAAAATATAGGAACTAGCGCTCATCTGAAAGGTTTTTTTTTTAATAGATCTTTCAGCTCCTAAGTGGTGGGAGGCTCAATAAAGGGTGAAATGGAAATCTGTTAAAATCACTTTGTGGTGGCCGCAGTCACCTTTCTTTTCTGGCTTCTGGGCATTGTTCTCTCCATCCCAGAGTGCTCCTGGAATTACACTACATTGTAAGAGAGTATAATTCTTGGGAGCACTCTGGAGAAAAGAAAATATCTACCAGAAGACTTTGGCCACCAGAGAGAATGACACTGTTACTGCTGTCCCAATGGGGGGAAACAAGGGAAATAAATTAAAAGGCAGAAAATATATATAAGAAACCCCTACCACCACCAAAGGCAAAGGGGCCCTAAAACTTTAGCAGAATTTCCCCCACACACCCATTTTGTCACCTACAAATGAGGTAATGAATTTGAGGAGGGAATAAAACAACACAAAGCCAGCAAGAAAAATAAAATGATCTCTAAAATAATTTACAATATCAATAAACAGCAATAAAAATTAACAAACATGTAAACAGCAGGAGCAACTTTTTAAAAAAATGTAACTGAAGCAGCAGAAAAGCAAGGATTTCAAATGACAATGGAATCCTAGCAGAGTTGGTGATCAGTTAATCTTCTAGGGAAGAACATTCCACACTCTGGGTGCTGCTACAGAAATTTGTCTATATTGTTATAAGCAAACAAACAGTCATGTTCTAACTTAGCTAAAATAAAAAGGTAACTTTATAAGAATGTGATTTCCAAAGTTTATTGAAAAACATAAATTATCTTTCTAGAATGGTGCCTCATTTTAGCCACCTATTGTTCAGAAGCCACTGTGTGCTAAGCGGTTTTACTCAGTTAATCTTTCACTCTGTTGGTTTGAGAGATCCCTTTGTCAGAATGCAATTTTGTTATACTTCTGATCTGTGCAGAAATTTACTTTACATATGACATCTTAGAAATAGAAATAATGTTACAAGGATGTCGTGTTTCCGTTTGGAATCAAGATGTGGTGGAGACTATAATGTTTTTAAGAAATATGGTTTATTAACACATATTAGCAACCTGTGTGCAGATGGAGTGCAGAACTTACAGCATTCACATCTAAAGATGGGCTTGTCCTTCACAGCAGCCCAGCATTGCATTCAAAGGCTTTCCAAGCGCCATCTCTGTGCCTTTGCGTAGCTTGTCTCCAGCCACCATTCATAGTACCTGTCCTTCAGTCCCCTGCGTGGAGTTCTCCCCACCTTCCAAGCAACTCCTCTTCTTCTGTCTGCTCCTCCCCTTCTTCCTGCTATTCCAAGCCTAGTTTTAAAAGGTGACAATTTTCCTGTAGTAACCTCAGTTGGCACAGGCACAAGGATTTCCCATCAACACCTTTTGCCATGCTTAATGGCTTCTATCCCAGGTGAGACCCTGGCCTGGAAAGGGAACTTAGCCTGTAATTTTCCCACTGATATGGCATCGTCCCTTCAATACTCCAAAAATCAGCTAAATCCTACCCCTTTATTATTTTCTAACATTCACCAACTCTAGCAGTTATGGGTGCCCTTACACCCCAAACTCTGTTATCCCAGATCTGTAACAATAATAATTTGTTTGCATTTTGTGCTCCCCATGAATGAAGTTTTAGGTCTGGCTAGATCATGGACCCTGGCTTTTGAGGCCTAATGAGAAGAGAGGAGTGCTTCTGCCTTTGTCATGTGGCTGATGTCATTCTACCATGTCTTTGTCTTTTATTTGGCTTGCCTTTTGACCTATTTTTCAGACAACAAAGGCACTCCCAGCAGTTGCATCCATGCTGTGCTCTTGAAGCTGCAGATCAGAGGCTGGCTGTGTGTGCACAGGTTTTCTGGGTGCTGCACACACAGCCCCTCATAACTTCACTAAGCCCCGTGTTAACTTCAGAAGAGTTTGCCCCACATGCCTTCTCCTTTTCTAAGCTAAGGTAGCCTTTTATCCACCTTGTTTTCCCTCATTTATCCCGCCCTCCTCTCTCAGATCCATTACCTTATTTGCTTCTGTCTGCTGCCTCATCTGCCTGCTTAGGAACTTGCTTTCTAAGGATGGATCCTCCGAGGATTCCTCCCCCATTCAGCAGGGGCAGAGGTCCTTCCTGCTGCTTCCATACCTGCTTTGCCTCATGAACACTTCCTATTTCAGGTTTTGCAATTACGAGTCTTTGTTCCAATGTCATTTTAGGTTACATTGTTTCCCCAATTGCGATGCATTTGATCTTAGATTAAACAATGGGTCTGTTGTTTGCTAGGTAATCTTTTGAATCAGCAGTGAAGCTCAGCGTCTCCATACCAAACTACGCATTACATGTACTAGTTAGAATGTTACAGGTAGGTAGCCGTGTTGGTCTGAGTCGAAGCAAAATAAAAAAATTCCTTCAGTAGCACCTTAAAGACCAACTAAGTTTATATTTTGGTATGAGCTTTCGTGTGCATGCACACTTCTTCAGATACTCCCATTCCCACCCACCCCCACCACCCTCTGTATATATATAGGGTCTGACACTTCTGTTTCTAGTGTATCTGACGAAGTGTGCATGCACACGAAAGCTCATACCAAAATATAAACTTAGTTGGTCTTTAAGGTGCTACTGAAGGAATTTTTTTATTTTAGTTAGAATGTGTCTTTTCTCTGATGTTTTCTTTCTTAAACAATTGCAAAAGAACTGCTTAACACTCCCCTTTCTTGCCACCTTCTGCTTAAAAATCAGCTGCTATTATTCTGCAGTGGAAACAATATTTGCTTCCTAAAGGGGGACTCACTTGGCATGGTATATATGACAACTTATTTTTGTATTCTAATTCTAATTTGTATAAATCATTTTTATTCTTATTGCTATAGCTTATGAAACATCTTAATTAACTTTCTCTGAGATGGCCACTGGGAAAACAGCCTGAAGGAATAAATTAGGGTGTGTGTGTGTTTAGCACCTTATCCAGTAGCTGCCCTCACCCAACAGAAACACGGCAGAACTTTTATCAATATTTAGCCTTGGTCTGAAATGCCAATTTATGGAGCTCCTGTAACAATTGTGTCAGGGGAAGATTATCTGTTTCCATGTTCCCAGTAAGGATCCCCTCCTCTAAAACTGGATAATCCAGTATGTTTTCCTGTCTCTTCGCCATACTCACAAATGCAGTAATATTATTACCTGGGAAGAAGTTCCACTGAATAAATAGTTACTTTTAAATATACATGCATAAAATTAGGCAACACATCACTCTTTTTAGCTTCTGAGACAAAACATATTAGGTGAAAATAAATCCCATTGGTTTCGATGTAATTTATTTCCAAGAGCTAAGCCTCTTTTGGAAAGGAGTAGCTTAGTATTTATACCACCCCCAATTCCATCCTGTACTGGGAGGTCAGTGCAGGAGAATCAGAGTGAGTTCTTGCATCTAGTAGCTGAATTAGTAAATGTGCTGATATGTTTGTTTCTCTGTATGCCAGCATCCCCTATGGTTTTGGAATATTTTAAACAAAAAAAAACTTTAAAAAAAAATCACCTCTCCCCTTTCCTCCCTCCCCGCCTCTCTCAAGATGCACACCATATCACATATTAAAAATTCAAATATTCAAATACTAAACCCACCTTAACATTACATGAAATCTAAGTATACAAACTACTTAAACCAAATATTCGTGGGGTTAAAAACAGGGGCGATATTCTGATTTTGATTTAATGCCACCTGTTTTAGCTACGTTGCACACCAGGCTGACAAAAAAAAATCTTGATAAATGCGCGCGTATTAGTGATCTTATACAGCTGGTTGCTGTTATTATTGGTAACGTGCTCACGTTAGTGTTCACACGCGAGTTGATAATAGCTCGCCACAATGTTATCTCCCACGGTGGAGTGAGCTAGCTGCTGTATAACGTTTCTGCGTCTTTCTTGCAGCGTGTGAAGTGCCCATAGCTGCCAAGTTATCCCTTTTTTTAAGGGATTTTCCCTTATGCTGAATAGGCTTCCTCGCGAGAAAAGGGAAAACTTGGCAGCTATGGAAGTGCCTTTACCGGCCAGAGGGCCACACTCTGCCCCTCTCGGCTCGTGTTCACATGCTGCTACTAAAGTAGCGGGGGACTCAAACCGGGTTCCTCCACTGCAGCGCGGCCGCTCCTTTCACTTTCCTAGACTGTGGCACGAGGCGCGCGTTGGAAACCAAGAAACAGAACTAACGCGGCAAACAATTTGCCAAGCGCAGAGCCCGAGCTCGTGCCTGCCCAGGAGAAAGCCCCACTCAGTGCCTACTCGCTCCTCGGGAGCCTGCATCTGCAGAACACTGTCCATTTGGCTGTAGTCGCTTTGGGTTGCCCTAGGCAAGATAAAGCGACTAGCAAAATTAATAAATAACATTTCCATTGCAACTACCGGTACGCGGTACGTTTGCAATGCCCCGAGTCCGCGCTAGGCCAAGCCCGAGGTGCAGAAGGGGTCCCGGACTTGGCGCAGAAAGGCGGGCCAATGGAAAGGGATGCCTGGCCCGCGAGGACTCAATCGCGCTGGGCGTGATTGGGGAGAAAGTCGGCAGGGCACCTGGATGGAGTCCCTCCGCTCCTTCGACGCACCTTGCCACGGAGGAAACGGCCGGCTCCGGGCCGGCCTGGGATCGAGAGCGTCGAGGGCTGTTGCAGCCCTTGCCCGACGGCGCCCTCCGTGCTTCTGTCCTCTGCTGCAGCTCAGTAGTGCCGGCTCCAGGTTCCAGCCGGCCTGGAGAGGCAAACAGGAGGCCTCTCGGACAGTAGCCGCTTTTGACCCTCGAGAGCTCCCTGCGCTAGGAGCCGCAAGCCAGCCAAGGCCGCCGAAGCGCTTGGAGGACAGCGCGGGCGCCAAATTCAGGTGCGGGTCCAAGGCGGCCCCCGGAGTCCGGGAGCCGTGCGGGTCTAGTCCGTGGCCGTCTCCCTGGTTGTGCAGGAGACTCGGCAGCCGGCAGCTTAGCGGTTCTTGCCCCTACCGGGAAAACGCGCCTCCGCAGCGCCCCCAAGCGGCCGGGTGCTCCTCGGGCCGCCTCGACCTCTCTCGGCTCTAGTCGCTGGGAAGTGCCTTGCTTCCAGAAAACGGACGCGGCTCGGAAGCCTGTGGCGCTAGAGACCTGGGCGCAGGCCCGCGCGATGGGCTTTCATTCCTGTCTGCAGATCTCTCCGCGCTCCCCACGCGCGAAAAATTCGCTCTACGGGGAGAGGCGGCGGAGGCGGCTAGGTGCTAGAAGGCCAGGTAAGACGAGTGCCTCGGGCGGCACGGTTCATGGGGCAGGAGATGCCCATGTCGATCTTTCTTCCCCCTTGTTCCTGATGTCCATCTTCCCTCAGCGGGAGGGAGGTGGCATTCTGGGGTCCTCCTCAGGTGCCCACATATCTTGGGCCGCCCTGGCCACACGTCCGCGTTTCCAAGGCTACCTAAGGAAGCTTGCTGGAGCTCCGCAGACTCTTGCTGCAGCAGACCGCGGTGTCTCCCCTGGTCACGGGTAACGTGTGTGTGTGTGAGAGAGAGAGAGAGGGGGGGGGGAGGGTCCAAATAAGGAATGCAAAGGGGGAGCTTTGCCAGCAGCGCGCAGACTGCCGTTCTGGTCATCAGCATCCTTCCGTGCCAGAGGACGTGATTGGCTGCTCCGTCTGTCCTCTCCCTCCAGGCTAACCAATGGGAGTCCCGGATTCCGGCCTCCTTCCTTTCTCCCGGAGTTGCGGCCAGTGAGTCTCGCTTTCTGCGTTTTGATTTGCTCCCCAATTGACCTAAATAACGAGGCTGGCGAGGGCGAGGCGCCGAGCCCGGGGCTGCGCGCTCGCTCTCCGGTGGGCACTTCCCGGGCGCTCCCCTTGCTGCGCCGCTTGCAGGAATCCCGGCTGCCCGGCCGGCGCGTCCCATCGGAGAAGCTTGGCTCGCTGGCCGAGCGCGGGACTGTGGCTGGTTATCGCGCAGCCCCTGGCGCCTTGGATGGGGGCTTCCCTTCGCGCTGCCCAGGCAGGAAATGAGGGCCTATTGTGCTCGCGGATGAGGACTCCGTCGAAGGCGCCTCGCCTGGCCCAGTGAGCTGAGCGGGCGGCGTCCCTCGCCTTGGCAGCAGCCCGGAGCCCGGCCGCCGCGCTGGCTCTCGCCTCCCTTCGGCGATGCCCGACGAAGCCGCGGAAAGCGCGTCTCCCGCCTCGGCGGCCGCGCGCGTCTCCTCCTTTTTCATCGCGAATTTGCTGGCCGCCAAAGCCCAGGACAAGCAGAGGCCAGACGGCGCCGACGAGGAACGCCAAGCGCGGCGGGCGCGCGGCGGCGGCTTCGCAGGCAGCCATTGTTCGCTCGCCTGCTGCCCGTGCCAGGCTTCCCGCTTCGGGCTCGGGCTGCGCGGCTACCCGCTCCGGGAGAGCACCGTGGACTGGTACAGAAGAGCGCACGTGGCTTTCATAGGCTGCGCCAGTCCGGAAAGTAAGTGCCCGCCGCCGTCCGGGATCGCCGCAGCTCCCCTTCCCGGCCCCGGGCGCCCGGCCGCTCCCCAGGCCGCCGCAGGGGCGTCATCTAACCCAGGCTCAGCGGACGGAGATCACGCCGACCCCTGTTCCGGGAGTGGGTGGCTCGTCAGATTGCACGAGAGCATTTTTGAGAGGGACAGCCTCGCGGGGAGGGGGCAGGGGTCGTGGAGCTCCCCACTAAAGGAAGCCCAGCCGGTTTCAAGGCTAGTGAAGGCGGCTCTTGGAAGCGTATTGAGGCCCAAGCAACCCCCCTGTGATTCCCTAGACTTTCCGCTGGCGTTGGACGAAATACCCCCCTTAAAAAAATAAAAATAAACATTTAAAAAGAAAACCCTTTCCTGCCATGTGCTCCGCTGTTCTGAGAGGGTCGCGGGCCGGCCGACCTCCCTCTGCGGCCCCGCGAAGTGCAATTCCTTCCTGCCTCCTCTTCTGTCCTGCTCGCCCCATCGACCGCAGGCCCTGGCAGTGTCGGTGGGCCAGTCCTGTCCTTGGGGTGTCACACGAATTTGCTTAAGACATTATTAAGGCCTCTTGAGAGAGAGAGAAATATTTCTCGCAAAAGATTCGTTTTTACAACCAGGTCTTACTTTTGGAGACATAAAACGACATTTCTTTTCTGAAAACGGGAAATGTTTTTACAACCTATAGCTCGCCCCCGGATTTAAAAATCAGTCCACATACAAAATCCATTAAAGTTGAAAAATGTCCCCGATTAATTGAAAAAATCTGGTAATCTTGCATATATACATCCAGTCGTAACGAGCCGCCTCTTCCCTCAGTCCCTAGGGCAGCTCGGCCTACGGCCTAGTAAAACGCGGGCGCCGGCCTGCAGCACCGGAGCGCTTTTCTCGGAAGCAAGTATTGGAAAGCGTCTTCCGAGGAAAGCGCTTCGCGTTAGCTTGAAGAGACCACTTTGTCGCCGTCAACACTATTAGCGGGAAGAAACTTGGCTAAATCCAGATGTTTAGCTTTAACTGAGCTGGGTGCTTTGTCCCTAAAACAAACACAAACAAAGGCTTCGCTTTAACTTCAGGACGAGAGATGGAGGATTGTAAAAGGTACTTTGCGCGAGAGGGTAGGATTTGGGGTGTGCCACAAGCAGCGACGGTATTTGGGAACAACTTATTTGGCTTTTTGCAGTCTGTTTTCTAAAAACACACACACTTCGACTCGTTGTAGTTTCTATGTTGGGCCTTGTGGCGTGCAGCCCCATTCTCTGCACTTTAAACTGTTTCGGGGAGCCTCGTGATCTTCAGAACTTGGCGCTTGAATCTTGAACGCTTCTCCGAAGGCGGGCGGGCGGGCGTGTGGGCTGGGGTCTGCCCAAAGAGGCTGTCTGTCTCAGCACTCTGTTCCTTAGAGTTAACACAAATTTCTCCCGGGCTCCTGTAACATGGTAAAGAGGAAAACAAGAATAACGAGGGGAGAGAAACAGCCTCGGCAGTAAGTCCGATCGTTTTATAGCGTTGCGCGCCCGTGCATGTCCAGGTACCTAACAGGATCATTAGGTTTCAGCTGCCGGCACAAATTCGAGGTGAATTAATCGGCAGCACCGTTAGCACTTGAGCAAGGCTTGTTGGAGGGGGGTGGCCGAAGGTCAGAGCTCAGGATCCTTTCGTTGCATGCAGTCCCTGACCCGTCCCTGCTTCGCTTACCCTCTCCTCCTTTTTCAGCCAGCGACAGAGACTCTCCGGAGATCTCCGAGGAGGCATCACCCGGGAAGGAAGCAGCAGCTGCAGTAGGAGGCGGCGGCAGCGGCTGCTGCGAGAAAGTGGCCGCGGAGCTGAGCCCGGGCGCGAAAAGCGAGGACTTGGCGTGCAGCGGCGGCGCACAGGAAGGCGGTGGCGGCAGCCAGGGCAGCAGCAGCCTGGACGAGGAGCGCGCGGAGGAGTCGGAGGGCGGCGAGGCGCGCGGCGGTGGCGGGCGCAAGAAGAAGACGCGCACCGTCTTCAGCCGGAGCCAGGTCTTTCAGCTGGAGTCAACCTTCGACGTGAAGCGCTACCTGAGCAGCTCGGAGCGGGCCGGCCTGGCCGCCTCGCTACACCTCACCGAGACGCAGGTGAAGATCTGGTTCCAGAACCGCCGCAACAAGTGGAAGAGGCAGCTGGCGGCCGACCTGGAGGCCGCCAACCTCCCGCACACGGCGGCGCAAAGGATAGTCCGCGTGCCCATTTTGTACCATGAGAACTCGCTGGCGGGCGGTGCGCTGGGCTGCTTCACGCTGCCGCCTCCCGCGCACGCCTCCCCGCCGCTGGTCGCCGTCTCCGGCAGCGGCGTCGCCTACCCGCTGGCGACCTTCCCCGCGGCCTCGGCGCCCTTCCTCCGTTCGCAAGTGACTGGCCTCGTTTGATCCTCTCCCTCCTGGACACCGTTTTCCTTTCTGGGTCCCAAACTACTTGATTGGATGCTTTTGATTGTTTTAAAGGTGCAATAAACTTATATATTTTCCCCGGGCGTAAAAAAAAATTTTTTTTCAAGAAGCAAAGCAAAAAGTCTCTACTTGACCTCTGTTCCTCGCTCGGACTTCTCCTGAGCAAGAGCCTGCCAGGTTTGCGTCCAGGAATTCTGGAGACCATAGTTTGCGGGCTCAAGTCCTAGAGACACTTCTCCTTATACTTCGAAGATCTGCGGATGGGCTTCTCGCATTTCTTAATGGCGGCAATGTTGCGTAAGAAAAGAATGTAAAGATGTTTACTTTTCCAGCCACAATGCCAGGGACACAGGCCTCCTGCCTTTGTCCGCCCCCGGCAGCTCTTCCTCTGATCAAAAGTATAGTTGAAACACGTGATCTGTCGCATAGTTTATTGCCTTTTCATAGGATGAGGAAGATTGAGGGAAACTGAAGTATTGGCATTCAACAAGATAGTTTTTATCGCCCTCCCTCTGAAAGCTTTTCATTCGGTATCTTGTTTAGGAAAGGCTTTAGTTGGCCTACCTTGAAATTGATTGTCAATGGGTGTTTTGTATCTTTTAAAAAACAACAACCTGGAATTAATTGGATGCTAAAGAGATTTGCTTCCCAATTTGCAAATAATTATTGAATTTTGGGCCGGTTTTCATGAGGAAAAACCCCCTGCAAACTTCTCTTGCTGTAACATTTTAGATGTAAAATCCATATTTGGATTTATTTTCTGTGCCTCACACCCCAAAAATCAACATATATGAAGTATGCGCTATAATTATTCAATTGATTTTAATTTATGGTATAAAATGTTTTAAAATCCTCCTTAATAATTTTCATTCTTCAACCATTTCCCCAAGCGCCCCGTTATAATAGTTTATACTTCCCTTGACGTCATGTTATAGCCTAATTCCGTTTGAGTGGTTGAAAATGACCAATTTGCCAAAGCCTTTGATTTCCTTCAGTCATGTTCGAATATGTTTCCTGTGGAAAGCTGGATTGCGCATTCATGTGTCCTGTTCACAACATATTAGAGTAAAACTTCAGTTGATAACTTGTCTTTAGCGACTGTAATGCGGTATTATATGAAGTATTATGCATGCGTAAACTATGTTTCTTTAACCAATCTTTTTCTCTGCCTGAATATTTATGGAAGCAAGTCCAAGTCACAAAATCAATCCCAGTTTCGTCAGTTTGCTGTAGCAAATCTGATTTGGGGGTGGGGGAAGAGATGGAAGGAGAAATGAAGAAGGGATTTCGCCAGATAAGTTACTCTGGGATGTACCTCAAGCTGTAAACGTATGTATTATCATAGTACACTCAACTATAATTTAGTCTCTTAGCTCGGAGCTATTCCAGGCATAGAGATCGTGGAATATTGAGGGGTTGGGTGCCCTCTTTTTAAAAAACAAACTAATTTTTAGTGTTATTTTGAACAAGCTAACCATTTATGATTAGACGCGAATGTTGAAATAGCCAGTGAGGAGGAAACACCCTGAAGCCTGTAAAGCTTGAAGGATAAATTTTGTAAACATAAATCTTTTCCAATTTTTGAAGCCTACTTGCAATTATGAATTAATGATTCTAGGATCAAAATTGGCAGCTAAACATGAAAAAAATAGAGGGGGGAACGATTTTTGTTGGTAGTTCAGCTAGTATTTTGAGAAGCATATTTACAAAAGGAAGTAATTGTTCGCTATTCAAACCAGTTTTAATCTGCATAACAGTAATGCAGTCTTTATATTAAAATGCCCACTCATTTTTATGCAACTGAATCTGAAAGCAGTGTTCTAGTTACAAGTAGGTAGCCGTGTTGGTCTGACATAGTCGAAACAAAATTAAAAAATTCCTTCCAGTAGCACCTTAGAGACCAACTAAGTTTGTCATTGGTATGAGCTTTCGTGTGTGCATGCACACAAAAGCTCATACCAATGACAAACTTAGTTGGTCTCCAAGGTGCTACTGGAAGGAATTTTTTTTTATTTTGTTAAAGCAGTGTGTCTGTCACTGAACAAGCTGCCTTCGCAGAGGGGCTTTGAAATCGTTGTCTGCTCGGACAGAGCGCAATATCACATGCTCCAAAGTATTATTGTTTATACAACAGGCAGAATATATTGAGTGTCTGTCTTGTCCCAAGCTATTAGGGTGTGATTCTGCAGTCGTGCGTCGGAGGGTCTTTCATGCCTTCCGCGCTGTGATTACAACACCAACAGGATCCAAGATGGCTCATTAGGCCTATCTTTCAGATACTGTAATTTAAATGGAATTTGTTTAAGGTTGCAGGTTTAGGCTACCTGGAAGTAAATCCCACTGAACTATGTAGGATTTACTTTCCAACAAATTCAATTCGAGTTTTTTGTTCCAGTTAGACCCCAGCCTCCCCCCCCCCTGCCCTTGATCCACGTGTTTACAGGTACCCAAGAAAACACAAAAAGTAGCTCCCTGACCACCATAACTGGTTTCCCAAAAATCTTTAAGTGTAAAAAGGACACTTCGCTGCAGGCATATCAACCCGGAAGGACCCTGCCCCCTTATCTTGATGCACCGGACCTCTTTCCTCCCTTTTTCTGCTCTTCCCTAGAAAACGCGATTGATCGGGGGTTATTCTCCAACATGTTTTTTAAGGCGACAAACTGGCAGCTAAAAATGTCTTCTTGCTGCTGCTGCTTCTCTCTCTCTCTCTCTCTCTCTTTTTAAAAGGCATTCTGAATATTTCAATAAACATTTGTTCATGTATGCTAATCTTGCAATCTGTGATCGTGGCTTCTCCTTTTTAAAGGTTTCTCAGTAGGAGTTCAAACGAGCTCACTTAGGCGCAGTGCTAAGTGCGGAAAAGCTCCCATTCCGTTCAGTCGGGCTTACTCACAAATTCGTGAGCACGGGATCGAACACTTGATTTGGGAACGAGTTTGTTCCCTGGGTAAATATCCTTGGTTGGGAACTGTGGGGCCCTAGAGGCTGCTGTTCTCTGCACCGCTTCTCAGGACGAGAGCCATTCGCCGGAGAGGCGCTTCGGCTTCTGCGTGCGCCTGGTCCTGAAAGTTTGATTTTGCATTTTTGCCGGGCGAATGCTGGAGGCAGGGGAAGACTCATAACACAGCATCGTGAATTTCACTGCCATTTCGATTTCCAAGAAGAATCAGTTTATATGCGTTAAGCTGCTTCCTCGAAAGTGAGGAAAGAGGTGAAAATAACATGCCTCCCCCGTTTGTTTTTGTTTTTTTAATTAAAACCTAGTGCAGGAGTCACACAATTAAATTGCAAAATTCCGTGCACTGTCCGTATTTGGAAAAATAAAGATACCCGAAGGCTTTATAAACTAAACAGTATAAGATACAGCAAAGTAATACATGATTATTTTTAGTATAACTTACGGAGAAAAAAACAAAAGCATGTCAAAGAAAAGTTTAAGTTGCATATGTACAACTTTATGCTTGGATATAGGTGTCGCGTATGTAAGAGGGAAGACTCTTAATCCTAATCACTCTTAATCCTAAAGGCAGACACAAATCTATATGTGTTTAATCGGAAGAAAGTCAGATTTGAATCCAATGACCTTTCCTCTCAAATATGTGTACCGTACATAGAATCGCATCTGGGGAAGTGACAAATCGTTTAGGTAAAGTGCTTTGAATACTAAACAAGAGAAGAAGAGTTGCATAGATATAAAATTATTAACTACTATTGCTATTGCGTAAATACGACGGATTTCAATGGAAAGTATTAAGCAAAGACAAAACCCTCGACAGTTGTAAGTCTCTGTGATCTTGTCAGGACTTGCTTCTAAGAAGGCCTGTACAGGATTGCATAGCTAAGTAAAGCCACCTCTTAGAGAGACTATGCGCGCTGGGGCGTCCTTAAAGGGAATCGCTGCTGCAACAATTCGCACCGAGGCCCAGGAGCTCCCGGAGATCCTCCGACTTGCGTGAAAACATCTGCTTTGGTTTCGGGCCCAAACTAGCAGGGAACCCATAGACACAAATGCGGAGCCATTAAATAAGTGCGCCTCAGCAGGATCCCTATCCCCTTATCCCACTGATCCGCTTGTCTTGCCACCCCTGGCAAGGGATGAGGCCACCTCGCCCGCCTGAGCCCTTGGTTCGCTCTGCCTCAATAGGTCTCTGCAGCGCTCAGTTGCGGGGGGCAGGGAGGAACTAGTGGCTGGAGACTGGACTGTCCCTCTTCTACGAATATGGACCAGGAGGCACCGGCGACGGTCCCTATTGGAAGGTAAATTCTTGGGCAAAGAAAGAGGTGCATGAATCCTGACAGTGGAAGGGACAGACCGTCGGCTGCACTTGAAAGAGGGGCGATGAAGAAACATTGCTATTTACAGGACGACACTTGGAGATCAGCGGCGTTGCTTCCAGAGCCGGACTCACCTGAACCCAACAAATTGTCAGGAAGGCAAGTTAAGATTACAGTGGTACCTCGGGTTAAGAACTTAATTCGTTCTGGAGCTCCGTTCTTAACCTGAAACTGTTCTTAACCCGAGGTACTATTTCTGGGTTAGTGGAGTCTGTAACACGAAGCGTCTGTAACCTGAAGGGTCTGTAACCCGAGGTGCCACTGTAATTAGGATAAAGATGAGGGGTGGCGTTGCGTATCCCTAACCCTCACCTCCTACAAAGCTCGCCGTTACAGAAAGAAGCAAGCAGTTCAAGCCTTTGCCTGCGTCCTAGGAGGCAGAGCCCACTGAACGGATTTGCAGGTGTTTAAATTGTCGCCTAATTTAGCCATAAACACTGGAACAACTAACCTCCCAACCTTAGGAGAACATTTTGGGTGTGGAAAAAATAATCAAGAGTGTTCCTTCCCCTCTTGATTACTCCTCTGAGTAATGTTTCCACTCCTGCGTAAAGGATACTTCCGCCCTTGAGCATGTGACATGTCTAGTTCTCACTAAAGGGACACTGAGGTCCAGCTCCAAGGGCCTTCTGGCTGTTCCCTCACTGAGAGAAGTGAAGTTACAGGGAACCAGGCAGAGGGCCTTCTCGGTAGTGGCGCTCTCCTTGTGGAATGCCCTTCCATCAGAAGTTTTTAATGCTTGATTTTGTATTGTGTTTTTGTATGTGTAGGAAGCCGCCTAGAGTGGCTGGGTGGGTATAAATAATATTATATTTTTTATTAAACAGCTGCTCCGCTCCAAAACAAAGTGCCTTCCAAGTGTCAAGAGGGAGCGGGGCAGGCAAAACGGAGGGAAGGGGCAGGGGAAAGGAGCCCCATGCCGCTCAGGCTGCTCGGAAGGAACTGGTGGTGAAGTAAGCTCTCCTCAAAGAAGGGCCCGTCTATTGCAGGTACAGTGGTACCTCAGTTTACAAACACAATTGGTTCCGGAAGTCTGTACTTAACCTGAAGGGTACTTAACCTGAAGCGGACTTTCCCATTGAAAGTAACCGAGGCGTACTTAAACCGAGGTATGACTGTAAATCTGTGCCGAGACCAGCTGCAGCTTGCGCACAATCCAGTGACTAGTTGGCTCGGCTCGGATCCTGCTTCCAGGCGCATGGGGCCTCTGCCTAACGAGACCCTCTTAACTAGACTTGCGCGGGAAGAAGTGCTATTGATTTCCACGTGGCGCGTCGGTCATTTGAAGCACATTCCGTTGAAATAAAATGCCATACGATATTTCTTCTGTTTATTGCGTTCATATCCCAGCTTTTTCTCTAGGGAGCTCAAGGTGGTGCACATGCTTCTTCCCCTCATAGTTTAAATCAGCGAGCGCAACCCTGTGAGGTTGGCTGAGTGGGAATTTGAAGCCTGGTCTCCCAGGTCCTAATCCGACATTCTAACGGTAACCACTACGCCACACTGCAAACTCTGCTACGTCTACCCGAGTCCCCCACGGAGAAGCACTGCATGTTTGTCTCTCCCATTTGTAGCCCCCTTCCCAGTAAAGACCACCATCCCCAAGTGGCTCACGTGATGGTACCTAATGGCTCTTTCTTTCTTTCTTTCTTTCTTTCTTTCTTTCTTTCTTTCTTTCTTTCTTTCTTTCTTTCTTTCTTTCTTTCTTTCTTTCTTTCTTTCTTTCTTTCTTTCTTTCTTTCTTTCTTTCCCTAAGGTTAAAAACCAACCATCCAGCTGGCAAACCGGCTTATACTGCTACAGCCAAGTGCCGAGAGAGGGGCAATTGTTCAAGCCTGCCTTTCCCTTTCCGCCCTTTGCCTCCAAAACAGAGCATGCGCTGGTGCAATATTTATTATTTATTATTATTATTTATTATTATTAAATATTTATGCCGCTCTGTACCCGGAGGTCTCAGGGCGGTTACAACATAAAATCACACCATAAAATAACACAAAATGCATAATAAAAACAACAACAGCCAAAAGCCCCACCCCAATAGAAATGCTTCTTTTTCATCATCAATTTGGTGTCAAATGGCTTACAACCTAAACCTATAGAATGAGCAGGTATCCTCTGCACGCTTACTTTAGAAGCAGGCATGTCCAAAGTCCGTTTCGGGGGCCTAATCCGGCCCGCCAGTCGGTTTAATCCGCCCCATGGCAGTCAATTTCCTAAAAAATCCTTAAAAAAAAAACCTCAAGAACTTCAATCCTAAAAAAAAAGCTCAACAAGTTTGGGGCAAAATCATAAAAAGGTCAACTTCAATCCTAAAAAAAGTCAACAACTTTGGTCGGCCCTCGTGGCCCTTCACTTCATCAAATCTGGCCCTCTTCGAAAAAAGTTTGCACACCACTGGAGAGGAAGAGCAACTGAGCAAGCTTGTTTCCGATTGAAGGTACAGTATTGAGATGAGGTCCGGTGGTGACCCAACAACGCAGCCCACAGCAACTGTCCGTGTCATCTTCGGGATTCGCTTTTGAAATCCGAATAGGACGTGAGCTGAGTCATATTGGACAAGTTATTGGTGCCAAGGCCAGTAGCCAGATCCAAAAACCAGTTCGGAGAGGGTGGACTTCTTGTCCCGAGACTGGTTTTCTGGAGCACGTGCTCGACACAACAATAGCGCAGAGTAGTGGATTTATTCTGCTTGGTGAGGAGCTTCAAGGGGTTGGACTAGATGACCCCCGGGGTCCCTTTCCAACTCAACAATTCGATTATTCTTTTCGTTGTTCTGCCATACTTCCTCCAGCACTACTACCTTAGGCTGGGGGGCTACAGCACACACACACTCACATTGTGGCACGAAAAGTCACGGGATTTCAGCGGGAAGTTACCGTCTTATCAGAAATGAAGCCGAGCGACTACCTTGAAGGCTTTGCAAACAGTTGAAGGTGGCATTGGTATGCCTGCGCCCACAGCGTCAGGATCACAAATATCACTGAATGCGCAAGTAAAAGAGGTCTCGAGTCACGCAGAGGAGGCAGGATTCCTTCCTTGTATGGAAGCTGATTTGGGGCTCTGTAGTCAATCACCCTCTCCTTCCCCCCCCCCCCCTCTAAGGCCATGCTACCCTGAACACGCAGATCTTGTCTGATCACCCTCTACTTTTGAAGGTTGTTGTTTAGTCGTTTAGTCGTGTCCGACTCTTTGTGACCCCATGGACCAGAGCACGCCAGGCACCCCTGTCTTCCACTGCCTCCCGCAGTTTGGTCAGACTCATGTTCGTAGCTTCGAGAACACTGTCCAACCATCTCGTCCTCTGTCGTCCCCTTCTCCTTGTGCCCTCAATCTTTCCCAACATCAGGGTCTTTTCCAGGGAGTCGGTAGAGACTATTTATTTGCGTTTGCTATTTTTGACTTTCTGTGCTGCTGCTCGGACCAGGGCTGCAAACAGATGGAGGCGTTGGGAGTAGAATGGGGGCAGCTTTGCACCCCCGATCCAAAACTCAGCAGTAACACACACACACACACACACACCCCTCCACCCTCAAAGGCTGCACTCCTGAACTCGGGCCACATCATTGCCGTCCAGTAAGATTTGAGCCTCCTTTCTCCGGGCAGCATTTCAGCCAATTTAAGCCGGCTTCCCTACTTGCAGGGAACTAATGGGTTTCCTTCTTGCCTTTTTTAAGTGAACGTGTTTGAGCGATGGGACGGAGGAGAGGCATTTGGGTAGAAGCGACGCTACTCTCGACCTGTTAAGCCAGGAAGGTGCCATATACGTATATTTGGTCAAGATGCTGCGTGTGGCCTTCCTCATGCTTCAAGCAATTCCCCTCCAAGCAGGTTTTCACCAACAGCCCAAGCATTCCGGGGCCGCTGAAAATGCCCAGTTCTCCGTTCCCATTGGGCTGTTTTGATCCCCCTCCCTTTCGGTGTGCGCCTCCAAAAGCAGGGACAGGAGTTGTTAGACTTCAGTTCCCATCAGCCCCAGCCAGCATGGCCAACGACAATGGATGATGGGAGTCGTAGTCCGACAAGATATGCAGGTGAGTTGACTACCCCTGCCTTTTGTTACCTCCGCCGGTGCCGCCTTTTCTCCATCAGCATCCACACTCGGAGAAAGAATTGCGATTTGTTTAGGGCTCCGATAGGTAAGCGTTGCCATCCGCTTTGACCTCAAGGCTCTCTTTACTCCACTAAAGGAGGCTGGTACAGTACCAACCGAATTACACTGAAAAATTACACTGTATCTGAAGAAGTGTGCATGCACACGAAAGCTCATATCCATGACAAAATTAGTTGGTCTCTAAGGTGCCAACCTAGCAGTTCGAAAGCATGTCAAAATGCAAGTAGATAAATAGGAACCGCTACAGCGGGAAGGTAAACGGCGTTTCCGTGTGCTGCTCTGGTTCGCCAGAAGCGGCTTTGTCATGCTGGCCACATGACCTGGAAGCTATACGCCGGCTCCCTCGGCCAATAATGCCAGATGAGCGCGCAACCCCAGAGTCGGTCACGACTGGACCTAATGGTCAGGGGTCCCCTTTACCTTTAAGGTGCTATTGGAAGGATTTTTTTATTTTGTTTTGACTGCATCAGACCAACACGGCTACCTACCTGTATCGAATTACACTCAGTTACTGCGGGTTTAGTCTTTAGCGGTGCGGTGGTAGCGCTGCAAAAATTACCTGGCCATTTCTTTTTGGATAACGTTTGCTTTCTTTAAAAACAAGATATGTTGGGAGAGGGAGATCTTTTAGCTCCCTCCGCCCAAGCTGGATTCATATCCAAAGCCAAACAGTTTCAGGTGCAGGATTTACAAACCTCACTCATAAATGCATAATATGTCCGGGACCCCGAACACGAATTGGGTTCGTTATGTATTTTGTTATTGCAGGTATATCCCAACTTTATCTCCAAAGAGCTCAAGGTGGGGCCCCTTTCCTCATTTAATCCCCACAACAACCCTGTGAGGTAGGTTAGGCTGAGAGGCAGTGACGGAGAGGGGCTCGCTCTGAACCATGATCTTAAAGGTCCTATTCCGACACTTTAACCACTACACCACGTGGGCTTAGGTTTCAGTTTATACAAGAACCAAACCCAAACCCAAATCTGTTTTCAAAACACTTTGTCCGTAATACTGTACACATAGGCGTTGCTGCAATCCCACTGGAGACAATGAGAAGAATCGGGTCGACATTGAGCAATGAAGGCGGCTGACTCTCCGCATCTCCTTGCTAAGTAGACTGTGCGGAGCAAGGCGAGTTACACACGCCTTAATCTCGATGCCTTGCTAGGGTTGGTCCTTTTTGCCCATTGGAAAATGGGCGGTGGGTGCGCGCGCGCGCGCCTCTGGATCGGTTTGTGAAGTCGCCGTGTGACTGTATTCTAAAGCTTCCTTTTTCAAAGAACAGCGTCAGCCTCCACCACAATTGTTGCCCCAGGTTGGAAGATGCACATCCATCCCATCCAGACTCAATTATCTTTCACGGGATGTCAGCAACTCTAATATAAACCGAGAAGAGTCTTGCGGCACCTGAAAGACTAAGGAATTTATTACGGCACGAACTTCTTGTTGCTTTTGCTGCACGGAAATAGCTTGGCAGGGAACTGTTCTCCTCTAAGCGCTCCTCGCTGCTGGCCAGAGTCTGACCTGTCTTCAGCCTCTTCCCCTGTTTCGCCGAGGATCTTCTCTGAAACTCTGGCAGGGCTTATCTGCAGCCGGAGCCCTAGCTATTCAGTGGCTGATTCCAAGGAGCTTCCTCGTGGTCGCCAGCGCAGGGGTGCCGCTGCTCTTGGCGCCCTCCAGGCTCTCTATAGCACAGGCGCGCGCGCTTGTCCCTGCCACTCCCTGGTAAGAAGCGCGGCTCCGCTACAGCGCAGGCGCCTCTGCCCGAGCCCCACATCCCAGGCGGACCCTTACCAGGGATCAGGGACGGGCCGATTATTGCTTTGGGGTTGGAAGGCGCGATCTCGCAGCAAGGAAGCATCAGCAAGGGAAAAAGGGAACCTGCTCCCGCCTTGGGGCTGTCCGGGAAGCGAAGACCGGCCCTCCTGTCCCGGGAGATTCGCAGTCTCACGGAAGCCGGCGGGGGTCGCCTCGGAGTCCGCGTCCCTCGGCCCAAACCCCGCCGCCCGTCTGGCTTGCGCAACTATGGCGCATGTCCAGAAAGCTAGCATAGAACAGCCCTCTGCCAAAGGGTGTCTGTCTTTGCTCGCTGGCTGGATCCTGCATCCAAAACTTGGAGCGGGTGCTGTTCCAGAGGTCAGGGGTGTCTTTTCCAGGGATCGCTCAACTGTGACCTGAACGTTCCTTCTTCCACCACGAGCCCCCCTCCCCTTCCTAACCTTAGGACCGGGGGCCAAATACGACCCTGTCTCAGGCGGACATCCCGTACCTTCCCCTGCCTCAGGCCTTCGCTCGCCACGTCCGCGCCTCCTCCTCTGGCGGGGAGACGGGAGGGACGGCAGCCGGGGCCTCGCCTTTCCTTCAAGCTGCCGTTGAGACCTCCAGGATGTCTTTTTTTAAACAAGCCGTCTGAAGCGCGGGGTGTTGAGCAACGTGATAGAGCGCAAACGAGGCCAGCCAGACGGGCCGCTGGCGCAAGGCAGCGCAGCAGGCGCCGTTTCCTTTCCTTCGGGTCCCCGGTCAGATCCGAGCACAAGGGTTCTGGAGCTGCAGCTCCCTGCCACCCCCGTGCGATCCCCGCCCCTTCCTCTCGCCCTCTTGGCCGCCAACCCAATCGCCAGCGCCTGGCAGCTGTTCCCCCCCCCCCGGTCGCCGTCCGAGATTCCGCTCCGCTGCTGGGAAAGCCTCGCCGCCGACGGATGGTGCAGCCCGGAGGGGGCTTTGGAGCCCAAGGCTTCGGGGACCCGGGGGAAGCGCAGAGCTCCGGCCAGGGAACCGTCAGCTGAGCTGCATCCCCGGCCGCGGCTGCCCTTCGCCACCCACCAACAATATCCCGAAGCGGAACCTCGAGCGGGAGCGCTTCCCCCAGCAGGCTGAAGAGGACTGGAGGGAGCGCGCCGGCCCTGTAGGGACAGAGGCAGCCTGGAAGGGGAGCTCCGGTACCGCAGGGGGCCGAGGAGGAGCCGGGCGGGGGCCGGAGGGCTCTTCCGCCATAGCCGAGAAAGAGATTCCGTCAGGTGGGACTCCCCAATTGCTTCCTTTGCGCACTAGCGCTTACATTGCGCGTCCTTTATTGGCTCGGGGATTGGAAAGGGGCACGTGCGTTCCAAACCGTACTGGGGCGACTGAGTCCGAGGGAGGGAGGCGTTGCTGGGGTAGGCAGGCCTTACAAGGAAAGGTAAGCGCTGCCCGCAGAACCGCCAGCCTTCGCTTCCAATGCCTGCGCTCCATGCTGGAGGGGAGGCGCTTTCCACGCTGCCAGGGAGGGCTGGAAAGGCTCTCCTGCCTGAAGCCCTGGAGGACGGATGCTAGTCCGGGTAGGCAAGACCCTATCCTGCGCCTGTGGTCCTGAAGCGGCAGACTTTCCCCTTCGCCGCGCTCTCTCTGCTGTGTTTTGGAAAGGTGTGCCCGCGTCCCGTCCACTTCGCCTTCCGGCGCGCGCTCATGCCTTCTTCTGCGTCCCCACTCGAGGCCGAGGGCCTCTGCAGCCGGGCCCTGGAGCCCTCCTAGCGAGAACTGAACTGGAGCTGCGGTCGCGCGCCGACGGAGGCCTCCAGAAAGAGGATCCACCAGCCAGATCCTCCAGGTGGAGGTCGCCTCGGACGCCCAGAGAGAGACAGAGACAGAGACAGAGAGAGAGAACCCCCCACTATGCCCCCCTTTCTTCCTCCACCCATACTTCTCTATTTAATCTAGCCAAGGAGATCTACACACCAAAGCCCCCATCTCACCTACAGGTCATATGCTGGACCAATCAGGAGCCTAACCAAGGTGGCATCCTGACCAATTCAAGCCTCAGCTGATCCTGGGCTTCATTCTTGTAGGTGTTGGGCCCTGTATGTTTTTGGCTAATTTGGCTTCCCAAACTTGTATTGGTGTAAGGATGCGGCCTGAGTGTCAATGCCCTTTCCTTGACTGCTTCCTTGGATCTTGATCTGGGCCTGACTTGTGACTGCACACCTACCTCTGGTCGATCTGGTCCTTGGCCAGCAGTTCTGGAATGCAATGCCTGCATCTGGGGCCCAAACAACTGCTTCTGGCTCACCTGAATGGATGGGTGGCTCCTCTAGGTCAGTGTTTTTCAACCACTGTTCCGCGGCACACAAGGGCGTACCCACCATGCGGCAAGTTAGGGCAGCTGCCCTACTCTAGAAGCAGGGCTGGTGGGCAGAGGCGGAGCACAGCCCGGCGGAGCGCGAGTTCGCCATTCCCGCCGCACCGCGCCGCACCCTCCCTCCAGCTCCCCGGCGCGCCCTCAGGCAAGGCCAAGCGCGGCGGGGAACCAGGGAGCGCGGCGCGGTGGGCGGGAACGCTGAACTCGCGCTCCGCTGGGCTGGGCTCCGCCTCCGCCCACCAGCCCTGCTTCTAGGGAGGGGCACAGCCCGGCGGAGCGCGAGTTCGCTGTTCCCGCCCACTTTGTGGCCCCTCCCCTTCCGTGCCTTGGCCCCTCCCCTTGCCCCCCCCTAGTTTTGATCCTGGGTACGCCCATGGCGGCACACCAGTGTGACGTGAGATGTTGCCTGGTGTGCCGTGGGAGAATTACTTTATATATAGTCAATATAGGCACAGAGTTAATTTTTTTAACATTTTCTAATGGTGGTGTGCCTCGTGATTTTTTTCATGAAACAAGTGTGCCTTTGCCCATAAAAGGTTGAAAAACACTGCTCTAGGTCACAAAACTGACTTCCCTGGAGCATGGCCCATGCCTGCACTGTTCTTATTGCTGAAAAGGAGGAGTAGAGCAGGACTGAGCCAGGCTGGCTATCAGTGGCAGAATGGAGAGCAGTTCCTCCTCACACTCATTTGTGGCACTTTTGAACACAAAGAACATGTGGGCATTCAAGGAAGGATTGTGCTGCCATGTCATGTTATAATTTAGTGGCCCAGACTAAAGGGGAGTCTGAGAGCTGGGCTGGTGGCCCTCCCCACCACTTTTTGTGGGGGAGGGGAGAGAAAAAAATTGTGTTTGTGTTTGTTTGTTTGTTTGTTTAAATAGAGCTAGTGGAGGAAAGCGGAGGGGGAAATTACTATGGCAGAATTTGGGGGAAATGAATTTTTGGAAAGGAAATAATTGTTTGTAATGGGATACATTCCTTGGAGCAGTGTTTCCCAACCTTGGGTCTCCAACTGTTTTTGGACCACAACTCCCATCATCCCTAGTTAGCAAGACCAGTGGTCAGGGATGATGGGAATTTTAGTCCAAAAACAGCTGGAGATCCAAGGTTGGGAAACACTGCCTTGGAGAGTTTGAGCGCCTAAAGGCAAGACTGAAGGGAGGCCAGGGAGGAGGAAGAGGACATTGGCCCTGTGCAGACACTACTTTTGGGTAGGGCAGAACCATGCACAGACCCCCGTGGGACCCCACTTTTAGACCTCGTTTCACTTTGGTGAAATGAATGTTGCCGCAGCAAATGTGAAAGACACAAGAGCCACTTGGCTTTGCAGCTTAGCCCCTCGACTCTTTCTGGTACACAGTTTGCTGCCTTGGTGAACTAGCCACTGGCCCCCATCTAGTCCAGCGTTCTGTTTCCAGTTGTGCACAGTGCTTTGGGCAGCTCACTAGCAGGGTTTGTTGCCTACAAGGTTAGTCTTTTGAAGCAAAAGCAACAGAGTCTTGCAGTAACCTGCAAGATTTACACCAGTCATCCCCAAACTGCGGCCCTCCAGATGTTTTGGCCTATAACTCCCATGATCCCTAGCTAACAAGACCAGTGGTCGGGGGAGATGGGAAATGTAGTCCAAAACATCTGGAGGGCCGAAGTTTGGGGGTGCCTGATTTACACCTGTTATAAGAATTTTGAGGTCATATATATAATAATTGTTCATGGAGCATGTACATGAATGTACAGGAGCATGTCTGGGGCAGCACAGGAGGACGGGCCTGGCTGACACCATTTTGACTCTCTCAGACCTGGCGGTCCTCTGCAAGGAAGAAGGGGGCTGGGGGGAACCTTCTCATTGTCTCAGGAATTAAAGTGATGATCCCTGGCATCCTGATACCTGAGTGCCAGACAAAAGGGTGTGATTAACTTGGCTGGGAAACAGGGAAATGTAAATATCTCTCAATTTTGTTGATTAGGTTTTGGGGGCAGGGGGCAGGGTCCAGGATGCTCAGATTACTGCCACCAGACCTCCCCGTTCATGATGTGCCTATGATGAATCTAGGGAGGGGGGGTCTTGGGCTACACCCCTTCTGTGACATATGGATGATGCTTCTGGGGGGTGGGCTGAAAACAATTTCAAATTTCTTTTTAAGGGCAGGACACCTTTGTTTGGGGTTCCTTCCTTGTTCTCCTGCGTGAGAGGAAGGACCCTGTTGCAACAGCGAAAATAAAAGTGCCTTGCTTCGTACGTCCTGGTTTGGTCTCTGTTATTTGGTGGGCAGGAGACGCTTAAATTCGTCTGCCTGCCAGGATACCTGGACTCTCCCTGGGTCAGGATCCATTTCTCTGGGTTCATAGGAACCAGCTAAAATTTTACTTCACACCTTTATTATGGCCGATGCTTTCCTGGACAACATTCAGTGTGGCATAGTGGTTAGCGTGTAAGACTAATACCTGGGAGACCAGAGTTCAAATCCTCACTTGGCCACAAAATTCGCTGGGTAACCTTGGGCCAGTTCATGCCTCCCAGCCTAACCAAAATCATGCAGTTGTTGTGAGGATTAAATGAGGGGTGGGTGTGAACAATGTAAGGCACCCTGAGATCCTTGAAGAAAAAAAAAGTGGGATATAAATGCAATGAATAAAGAATAAAACAATAAATAATCAGATGCATGAAGTCAAATGTTCCAGTTGTCTCCAGCACCAGGTATACTGGGATACATTGAACACGGAAGTCCCATGTACCTATTATGGCTGAGAAGAGGGGCTTCCATGACCATGAGCAGAACTGGGGTGAGCAGAGGGAACTACTTGTCCTTCCTTGAGAGGACACAGGCACTGTTGGTGTGTTTCTGCAGCAGGTGGGAGGAGCCTGGATGGGCGGAGTTTAGGGAACATGCAGTGGGAGTGGCTTGGCAAGGTGAATGGGGGCGGATGGTAAGTCTCACTCTCCAGATACCTCAACCACTTCTGGGTATCAATTTCTTTCTCTTTAAATCTTGTAACATTCTTATTTATTCAAGCACAACATACAGTAGCTATCAATTATATATGCATGTATACCTTTTCCAAGGAAAATAAAATAAACCTTTCTGAAAATTTGCATCACCGGAGTCATTGTGTGGTATGGCTACTGAACTGAGAGAGGTACTGCTCCGTTACTATTTAAGAGAGCAACCAATCAGAAGGAGCCCTGATTCAGCCAAACTGCCAGACTCCCACAGGACTTTTGCATTAGCCCTCCGATCTATTGCCTGGGCTTGCTAAATATTTCCCTAGCAAACTTCATTGTTCATCCTTCCGACCACCATGTAGCAGAATGCCTTATTTACCATGGAAGCTAATGAGACCAGAGTGGGCTTCCCTCTTACGTTGTTGAGGCTAAAGTGGTCAGCGGGTGAAGGCCCTTGTTGCAAAGGTTTCCCTGGGTTGCTTTCCTGTTCACATTATCATCCGGAGGCCAACTCAGGTGAGCAAGAACAACAAAAACACAACAACCCGCTGTTATAAAGTGTTGGTCCTAACTGGGGGAGGAAGAGAGGAAAAGGCCTGTCATTCACAAATAGAAAAGTTATCTTCATGGACTAAAGTTCACAGGCTCCCCTTTCTGCACACTTGCATCTGCTGTGTAGAAGACACTACAAATGAAACTGGTTGAGTTAGTGTCTGGTTGTGTATTTTGCGTTTTGAAACCTTGCGGATTTATTCTGCAGTCATGATGACCTGTCCACTGGCTTCCTTGATCTCAGAAACACAGGATTCAACAACCACAGTCTAATATCTGAATCAACGTGGACTTTAGGAAATGATGCAAAATGACTCCAAGTCATTGTGTTCCCTCTTCTCCGGAAATCTAATCAATGAGGACAGATTACTGGCCAAAGAATTATCAATGGACGTTTTCACATAAAACCATTGGATTTCTCATTTACTGGCCTACCAAAGGGGCAAAGGGCAAGTAATATAAATTGTCTGTTCGTGTTACAATTGATGGATGAACTTGTTTGTTTTGCAGTATTACCGTACTTTAAGCAGGTAAAAAAGTTTATTGCAATGAAAATCTCTTTCAGCTGTATAAAACTGAGCACCCACTTCCTACATTTGCAGTAAAAGCCTTTTTTTTTTAAATTGAAGCCTCGAACAGAAGTTATCCAACTAAGATGGGAGATAAATATATCAATATAATGTGGATGCAAGCAAGTAGATTTTATGCCAGCAAAATCTTTGAGAGTGAGAAGGTATCTTCTGGTAATTCAGTTCAATTGTATTCCTTATTAAGTTATTTGTACCTCTAGTTTAAAGAACTGCAACAATTTTTGACAAGATCCAAAGTTTTGTCAGTTGTTAGGAATTAATTGAAAAAATTACTGGAGCAGAGCAGTCATTTCAAAGGGACTGACCCAGAACCAATTAGAATTTTGTAACAATTGACCATTCACCACAAAACAGTTGTCATGAGCTTTGGCCTCTAAAGTGTGTGTTGGGGGAGGGGAAAAAGAGATTAAAGTAACTAAGTTTTGTTTCCTAACTAAAATAGTATTAGCTAAATTATCAAACAGCTATGAGTTTTAAATGCTATGTTAAACATGCAGGAGGTTTGAGGAAAGAACATAATATATTGCCCTATCATTGGTTCCTGTGGCACACAATATAGGTTACCACTGAAAAAACAGGTCAGACAGAGGGACGTTCTTTATCAAATTGCTGTTGACAGCCCAAACAAGAGATTGAAGAATACAACAAAAAGGTTCTTTCATGTAAATACAGCAAAGCTTATAATTGGTTGTTATTTCTTCCTCCCTTTCCTCCTTCTCAGCAGAAAAATGTCCTAGAGCACTTTCTTGAACACCAGTAGCCCAAAACAATAATGTATGTTCAGAAATTGAGTCTTCTTTTGAGCCTTTACATTTACTGTTTGATCGTTGTGGAGAGAAAATGTGATTTGATTTTTGCATGTGCTTATTAGAGAGTGGTACAATGCCGCTTCTTAAGTTTAATAATCTTGCAATAGTTCATTTGTCCCAGATGTTACAGGTATTATTTTCTCTTGGTATTGTATTGGTATTAATATTTTAAAACAAATACTTTCTTGTCATGTTCAAATTCCAATAGTGCATATACGTATGTGGATATGCACACATATCCATATACCTTTCCTCCATAATTTTTATTGATTTTTTTCATCATACAATGCAATAAAAAACAAACTAATCAAAATAAAACAAAAACAGAGAAAGAAAAAGGAGAAGAAACACAGTCCTCTCTCAAAGGGAGATCTCAATACTTGTCTCACACTGAAGGGGGTGGACCCTGCCAGCTCTCACCTGGGAACTTCTCTCTCTTGTCCCATTCTCCCACTCTGGGAGATCTTCCCTTCCCTGTCTCTCACACAGGGTTCTTCACCTGCTATCCATCACCTTAATGTGTGTACAATCCCCTCAGTACCCCAGTGTTGTTGTTGTTGTTTAGTCATTTAGTTGTGTCCGACTCTTCGTGACCCCATGGACCAGAGCACACCAGGCCCTCCTGTCTTCCACTGCCTCCTGCAGTTTGGTTAGACTCAAGTTGGTAGCTTCGAGAACACTGTCCAACCATCTCATCCTCTGTTGTCTCCTCCTTGTGCCCTCAATCTTTCCCAACATCAGGGTCTTTTCCAGGGAGTCTTCTCTTCTCATGAGGTGGTCAAAGTATTGGAGCCTCAGCTTCAGGATCTGTCGTTCCAGCGAGGACTCGGGGCTGATTTCCTAGAGGACACCAAAAAGAACAAAACAAAAGCAAAGCAAGGAAAAAAGAAGGGTTCTACAAAATTTGGATTGGGACAGATTAGGAGTGGGTTGAGGGAAAACTGTATTAATCTGTATTGACTGATAAAAAATGGTCTGAATTCGGAATGTATTAAGGAACTGGCTGATGCCTCTGGAGATACCGACTCCAAGGAAAGGGGGACAGATTTAGTTTTGTGGGTGGGAACAATAGGGGGTAAAAGATTTTGATAGATAAATTGGAATAATTTTGGGTAAAGGGTAGAGATTAGTAGATAAATAACAGCAATGTGAAGTGTGAAGGGTTATTAGCAATAAAGAAGTTACAACCTGGAAAAAAGAATGTGATTTTAGAATTGGGAACTGCAGGTATTAGTGTATCATTTAGAACTCAAGAAGGGGGAATGAGGAAGTCCGAAATGTTTAGATTTGAAGTTATAGAGTTGAATCTTTTTATTTTTTATTTTTACCTTTTCCTTTTTTTCTTGTTCTACTGTACTATTGTTGATAGTGAAGAATTTTGGGGAATAAGATTTATTGAAATTGCCTTATATTTTTCCTTTTTTGTATTTTTCCATGGTTCTTTTTCCCCCTGTATGTAAAATCTAATAAAAATCATTTTTAAAAAAAGAAAGAAAAAAGAAGAAAAAGAAGCAGGAAGATAAAAACAACAAAAGAATGAAAACAGAAAAGAAATAAAAAGAGCTTGCAATTCTTCGTCTGTCAGTCATATATATAAAGATTATTCAGGGTGGTATCCAGGTGTTCCTCCTTCTAGGTGATATTTTCCCCGTCTTCAGATCCAAACATCTCAGGTTCATTCATTTTCCCTCCTACACAAAATGTCTAAAAGGGGTTCTCCAATTATTATAATGAATAAATGTCAAAAATAGTCTTCCTCCATTCCAGCACAACAACTTTAATTCCTATGTTGAAAAACAATAAAGCTTTCATCTTTATTCACACAGGAGTTTCTCCACTGAGGTCATATATTAAAACAGTAATCCAGAGGTTTTTTTTTTACTTATTGTATATTAATCAGTTCACACCCAGTTCCATATCTTCCAATCCCATTTCCTGTTGGCCATGATTTTTCATTCTAGTTTAGGGGGGAAATTTCCTTCCATTTCCGTTCTTCCATTCTTTTTCCAGGAGAATCACCAGAGGTTGGTAGTTTCCCCCTCTGCATTCACTCCAAATTGTACACAGCAGTGGTGTAACATGGGGGTGGGGCAGGGAGGCCATGGCCCTGGGTGCAAAATGCTAAGGGGGTGCAACAAGGCGTCAGCTTCAGTGGGGAACCCCGTCCCAGTGAATACAGCAGAGTTGTCCATGGGGGGCTGTTGCCCAGGCGCATCGTGGTGGGCCCTGTCTTTTTCTGCCTACTGCTGGGGTCTCTGGGCCCTGGAGCCCATCACCGCTGCATCCCCAGCAGAGGCCGGTAAATGCACATGCTGTGCACAGGTCTGCCAGAGGGCTCTGTCCATCTTCCTTGTGTTCCTGAGGGTGCATTTTTGAGGCCGGGCTGCCCTTCAGTCTCCAGGCTGGGTCACATCAAGGCTGGCCCCCTCGCTAAATGGCCCCCTGGCAAGTGCTCGCTTCTCACTGGGCACACCATGCTTTCCGGATGGTGGTGGGAACAGCCAAGGCCCATGGTGAGCAGTTGGGGATGGAGGGAGGCAGGGAAGGGGCAACCCCAGCACAGCTTTTTGTTTTGCTTTCAGCGTTTTATGGCTCTTCTTCAGCAAGTAGTCAGCTGGTAGATTGGCAGACAGATCAGCTCAGTCATAATTTATAACAGCCTGAAAAGGAATGAAAGAAAGGGAGGTTTTGCTGACCTTATGGCCTGACCCTCAGCACTATTATGTGGTGTCTGGGCATGAATGAAGTGCCTTGCTTTAGGTCACTCACCCTCATCCGGGTCCCCTGAAACGTCTCCTGGCATGGAAAGCAGGCTTCTCAGACCATCAGAGGTTGGTCCCCTCTTCTTTCCATTTTCTCAGAGAGAATGTGATAACCAAGATTTATGGCTTCGCTATCATTAATCACCACATAATTATCTCTGCTGACAGATTGTCAACAAGAGGCATCTAGTCTGCCACCTCCCTCCCTCGGAAGTCCTACACATATCCATATTCCTCACACGGGAAGATGTGTGAACACCCTGCAAGCAAATCTGGATGAACGCAGGATAAATGCTTATTGTTATATAACTGCTCTATAACAAAATCAGAATGAATGTTCACTGAAGACCAGATATAATCTACTCACGGTGTAAGCTTTGTGCAAGCAAATCAGGATTAATGTTAAATAAACTGGTTATCTTTTTTGGGGGAATATTTGAGGGGAGGGCTTGAGTCTCTCTCTCTCTCTCTCTCTCTCTCTCACACACACACACACACACACACACACACACACACACACACACACACTTTTGGAGCAATGGCATCATTGGGAGCAGTCGTTCTGTATTTTTAAAACATAAACACTTGTCATTATTATTTTAAACGATAAATGTATGGTACTTCTTGGGGTCAGATGGTGCCATGGACAGACCATGGGTTAGCAAATCTCTGGTTCACAGCCTTCATAAGAGGCAGTTAGGTTCAGGAATATAGCTAAAGCTTGTTAAACAGTTTAAAGAAACTGAATGCACTGTGTTTTGCCTCCAGCTCTTTCCCTAAGATAGGACCCTCCAGGAATTAGCCCCAGCACCTGTTTTCAGTGAAGAGTTCAGACCAGCGCTGGATTTAGGGTGGTGGTTCCGCCGCTTAGGGCACCAAGCCAAGGGAAGAAGATCCATTTGCGGGTGCTGAATTTTGGCCTCACATAGGGCACCACATTATGAAGGGTAACCAAAGTCCACCCCTGCTCAGACCCAGAGCATGTGAAAAACTGAATCTGAGCATAGTTATTATTCCTTCATCCATAGCTAGTACCACCATTCTTCTAGGAGCAGAAAGCAGAGAATCATAGAGTTGGAAGAGACCACAAGGGCCATCCAGTCCAACCCCCTGCCAAGCACCACATTCTGGCACCACATTCTGGCACCACATTCTGAGCACCAGCCCAGAGAGAAAGTTTGAAGAGAAGAAGGAATAGGAACCTGCTCCCTTGTCCCACTGCTCTAAGTTAAAAAGGATGTAGCTGGACTACACTGAGTCAGGAATGAGAAGCTGTAGCCACCCACGTCTGTTGCACGGATGTGCTGGCAAATTCTTAGTGCAAGCAGACATGACTCTGCTCAGTACTTAACTTGTATTACTTTCCCTCGGAAAACTTTGGGCCAAAGTGCCTGTTGAATTCAATGTACAGTTTGCTTCTGTGTGCCCAGTGCTTCCACTTTAAATAGTACCTAAGGTGTGAGATACCAGGATCAGAACACAATGAGTTTTTAAAGAACCCTTTACCCTGGTGCCATGATCTTCACAAAATTGTGCCCACCCCTGCTATACTACCTGTACTGGAGGGAAGCTGATATTTGTGAAAAGCTGCCCTTGCTATTTAAAGCTGAAAAATTAAATATATAGGGCCAAATGCTTTGCCCTGTGTTGCCAAGCTTAATGAATGGGTGCAAAACTCCCAGTGTTAGTGACTAATGGCATCTTAAGTCTATCAAGAGAACTTCCAGAGACAACATATAAGATTTCTCAGTATTTTCTTTTGCAAATATTTAGTGCATTAATAATTAAACTTTTCTGATTCTAACTCATTATCAGCTCTCAACACTGCAGCTTCTGAACCAGCAGTGTAAAGTGAAACATTAATGAATAATTCTGAGATGGTTGCCTGTACAAATAGACTTAAGATTCTTCTTAAATGAGATCTCCAAGGTTTATTTCCATTACTCAGGCTCCAGAAGTTTTGACAGTTGAATCAAACTAAATGAACACAGAAGTGACAGACATGCCAGTTCATTAATATTAGGTTACTATTTCCCCCCCTTAAACTCCCATTAACGCTTCTTCCTTTGGCTGCTAATGCTAGGATAACAGATAGTGGCCAGACTTTCTGGCTCTGCCCATGAACAAAGTTCTAAACATGGGACCATTTTTTGTCTCCAGCTGCACTTTGCTATAAAACCACAAGGTTAACACGACCTTCTGGCCCTGTCCATTTTCTGCCTTGTTTTGAGTCAAGCTTTGTTAGGGACAAAAATCTATGTAATATTCCATCTGATCAAAGTACTCTTGATGAAGACACACCAGCTGCAATCATTTAGAGATAGCTAAGACTATGGACCATTATAATGGTATTTTGTACATACTATTGATTGGCTTCATTTATAGCAATTATAGACACCGGATACTGTTCACGCTGAAATTCAAGCATCCTATTTCCCATTTGCAATCTCTAAGCACTTTCTGTGTGTGTCCCCCCCCCCTTTCTTCAATAGCCCCTTGAGATAGGCAATAGCTTAAAAAGACATTCAATCAAGTTTCCTTTAAAGTGCTGAAAATAGTTTAATGTGTACTGTTGCCTTTTGTTTCTGTGTGAAATGCTCTGAAACGAGAGCAAGGATGGAAAGTGCTGGGGGCACCCAAAAGCCATTCCCTTCACCGTTTTATTTTGCACATTGGTATTTTGTGGCTATAAGAGGTCAGTGCCATAATAGGTTCTTATGGTCCCGATCCCTGAATCCCTTCTGGTTCAATGAAACTAACCTATAAATCCTAGGCACCTTGTATGGAAGAACATCTTGCGGAGCGGCGGGCGGGCGCAGCTGCCCGGCGCCCCCCTGGCAGGCCGGCGCCATGGCTCCCTGCGCCACCCAGCCTGGCCGTAGGGCCAGCCCTGTGTACAGGCAATAGTTTGTCCCCATCAACAATCTCTAGCCACAGCATTTTGCATCAGCTGGAGAGTCTGGAACTTTAACAGCTGTGTTATGGGCAGAAATTCAACTAGAAAAGGCTTCACCTGTTCAATTTCTGCCCACCACACACACAGCTAGAGGTAAAATAACTCCACTTTTCCCAATTGCCAACCCCAAACCCAACCTTAGGCAGTAATTCTCCACTGCCCCAAAGAGACTTACTTCTGTGTATACATGTATACCATTGTACTGTATACAGTGAATTCTTAATGAGTGCCCGGTCTTTAGCATAAGATATGTCTTAAGCTCATTTGCAAAGCTTTCACATTTCACATTTGCTATTGGGGGGGGGGGTCCTGCTTCTAGAAGGTTAGTGAGAGTTGACATCTGTTCAGAAGTAATCTTGATTTTTCTTTAGCAAGACTTTATGTTTGATAATGTTTCTCTTTAATAATGCTTTTAACAAATTTTCACAGAAAAGACAATAAGCTAGCTGGCCTGTAATTTTCTGGATACTTTTTCAAAAATTGATGGTGTATTGGTCACTTTCTAGTGCTCAGGTATGGAGGCTGATCTTAATGAGTAGTTACGTATTCTTGTTAGAAGATAAGCAGTTTCATATTTGGCTTCCTTTTAAAAAAATCATTGGTGGATACCATCTGAACCCAGTGACCAAAGCAATAAAATTTAACAGCGGAGGAATTTAAAGCATGCTAGAGAAAAGGCAGCCGTACAACACCATTAAAATATGGGTGGGGGCCTGGGATTCCTCATTCAGGCAATTTCATGATAATTTAGTTCAGTGATTTCAGCCCAGTAATTGAACCTAACTCTGCATCTTTGGCCTTGCAATCAGCTGGGTAGTTGAGCTCAGAATTGGTTGGAACATGTTCCAGGTAGATTTCAAATGGTTAATCAGCTTCAGTACAAGAGGCATCTCAAGTGTGTCATTCTGAGGTCAACTGTACACACAGGAGTGTGCACTTTAACAAAAGTTACTGGCACTTACCCTAGGCAACTGGCAACACTCCTGTTCTCTTACAGCCCAGTCCTAAGGGGCCACTTAATTTGCAGTACATAGCTGCCAAGTTATCCCTTTTTTACAGGGATTTTCCATTATGCTGAATAGGCTTCCTCGTGAGAAAAGGGAAAACTTGGCAGCTATGTTGCAGTAGTACAAACAGCAGCCTGAGCTATTGCACCTAAAGCACCACCATCATCATTTGCACTTGGCAAGAAGGAAATAGTTGTGCAGCTCTGCTCTGCTTGCCATTTGAAAGCCCCCAAAGCCCTATTACTCACATCCTAGACCCAGGAGATCTGGCACCGGGCTTATACAATTCTTTCCAGGCACAATGACAACATTGCATTTGCACAGTATATCTCACAGGACTTGTTAATTACACAAATCAAGAACCTCCTCCATCCCATTTCCCCCCTTTATCTTACATATATCACTAGAGAGAGAAAATACAAGCCCTTTCCTAGTTCTGAGAAATTGAAGATCTCTCCTATTGTTATTTGTGCAAAAGGACTAAGTTCATATTGTTGCTCATCACTTCCCTATGTGATGAACAAAGAAGAGAACGCAGCTATGCATATATAGAAAGCCAATGGGATGACAGCTCTTACTCATGGGAGATGGGGGACATGGACAGAAAAGGATGAACCCAAGTACTCAGTGATTATTTCTACTGTGAACAACGGGGAAGTAGGGAAGTGGTTTAATAAGCCAAAATCATTACATTTTAAGATCCAGTTTATGAAGCCCCCAAACAAGAAAGAACATGCATAATAAAACAGGCAGGGAACGAGTGAAAGATATATACCTGAATTTGGTAAAATTTCTTGTTTTTAAGTCACATAAATTACCAGGAAATTATCAGTTATTACTTGTGTGGGCAATAATTATGTGGGGCAGAGAAGTCTTCAATAATGGATAACAATCATCCATAATTTAAAAAGGCCATCTTCAATATGATGCAGCTCAGCACCTGGGATGATTGAACTAAAAAGTGATGACACCAAGCATGAGCTCTATTGGCTTCTTGCACATCACATGATCAGGAAGTACTGAGCAATTTGCAAGAGCAAACACCAGCAAAGCCTCTCTAAGGGGTAAAATAGCATTAAAACTTGCTCAGCAAAAGAGCTGTTTACTCTCTTCCTCATATACTTCCAAAAACAAGTAGATGGAAGATATAAAAGCACGCTTTACTATAAATATAAGGCTGCAGTTATATAAAATGCTGATTCTCAGCAGCAGGAATGAGATTGGGATCTTGAAATTATTGTGATAAATAAATTTATTCAAACCCCCTTGTATGTTTTAAGCATGCATTCATTTATAGAAGAAGTACTTTTTTACTGCTTCTAGACCGGGGTGGGGTGGGGGTGGAGTTTCTAAGGAACTCACAACAAATTAATATGTATGTATGTATGTATGTATGTATATGAAACACAGCTAATTAAAAACAATTAACTACAATTACAAAAAAACAGCAGCAAAGAAAAACTAATCTCAGGCAACCAACTCAGGGGGTCAAGCAATATTCAAAGTGCAGCTATAGAGAATCTCCTTTCTGAATGGGAATTTTATCAAGGGGTACAAAGTTCTGTCTGGGCCCCTTCCCTTGTCCATTAGTCATTCTGTTTTTATCCATTATGGTTTATGCCCTGACCTGTATAAGGTCAAAAAGGGTCTGGAAGATGAGAGAGCGCTCTGTTAATTTTCTGCATTTAAGGCCTTATGCTCTGATACTCCTTCCATGATAAGTATAAGCAAATATAAATAAAATAAAAGAGGATCAGAGATAAGAAAGCACACTCAGTTTTGAACATTTTTGTTTATGCTACAATACCGATAAGGAGAAATAATTCACGTTGAAACATCATTTTTTGGTTGAAATACAGATCATATCATCAAAAGACATTAGCATTAATAAAAATAGGTAGGAAATGATCCAATAGGATCCAAATGATCTAATCCTTGAGGTGCTTAGCAAGCAACTTGTTATTGCTTGTTTTCCACAAGCCACAGACTTCTCTTAAAAGCTTTGCTTGGAAGTTGCTTCTTTGCTGCTGCTGCTGCTGCTGCTGCTGCTACCACACTTTTTAGCCTTTCTCTGTTTAGTCATATACATCCAGAGTTTTCTTGTAATCTGCATTCTGGCTGTCTCACAGTGTACTCCACTGTCACAAAACAAGAAACAGTTGAGCTTTACAAAATTGGGAGTGAACTTGGGTTTCCACCAAGGTGTCTGGAAAACTTAATAGCCTTCTCAATACAGACTTAAGTTCAGTGATATTTGCAGTGCGTCGCAACCTATAATACAGCTCCAGTAAAGAAGCAGGATCCTTATTTTTCAATTAAGTAGCAAATAATTCAGATAAACTGTGCCATTAGGGGATCGTACGTTTTAGAACAGCCTATTATTTCTTTGATTTTTTAAGAAAATATTTGAGATGTGTTATACTTCCCAAGGATGGAACTTAGGTGTTTGGGATGGCACACTCTTCCCCACTCGCTAGACAGATGCTTCATTATGTATAGTATCAAATATCTAGAGCCCCTAGCAAATGTTACAACAGCTGTTATGGGCAATCCTTCCAATAATACTGACCTATTAAATGATTTTTCAAACTATGCTTGAATTTTGCAACGGAAATCTGCACCACTCAGCCGCGCATCTGCAGATCCTTTGTGTCAAAAGAGCATGAAATCAGGACATGGAATGGGGCATGGTACACCTATAGTTTCAGTTCTATGGAATTTTATGAATTTCTATGGAAATTCTCCCCCTTGCAATCCCTTGTCTGTATTGAAATAGAAGGATTGTTAGGTGTCTTTAAGATTCTTTTAGTTTACTTTAGACGCGGGTTGTGCTGTGGTCTAAACCGCTGATCAGAAGGTCGGCGGTTCAAATCCCCGCGACCGGGTGAGCTCCTGTTGCTCGGGCCCTGTTCCTGCCAAACTAGCACTTCGAAAACACATCAAAGTGCAAGTAGATAAATAGGTACCACTCCGGCGGGAAGGTAAATGGCGTTTCTGTCCGCTGCTCTGGTTCGCCAGAAGTGGCTTAGTCATGCTGGCCACATGACCTGGAAGCCGTCTGTGGACAAATGTCGGCTCCCTCGGCCTATAGAGTGAGATGAGCACCGCAACCCCAGAGTCGTCCGCGACTGGACTTAACGGCCAGGGGTCCCTTTACCTTTAGTAAACCTCCTAATGTTCCTGCTTTGTCAGACCCAGACACAGCTATATGCCGTGCATGAATATTAATTATACAAAAGGGAAGGACGTTTACACTCTGTTCCCTGTTCTGGGATCTAATGTCAGGTCTTCTATGTGCCAGAGCTCTAATTCTCGAACTTGCCTACTCACGTATATTTGGGGCCTGCAAATTCAAACAGTAGATACCACCATCCCAGGGATCTCACTATCCATGGTTATCACTGTTCTTCTCTCTACTTCTTGCTCTCTTCCCTACCATACCCTGTTGGCTGGCTTCTCCTTGCCTATGCATAGGAACACAGCAAGCTGCCTTATATCTGCTTTGCACATTTAGAAGGTCCCAGGTCCAATCTTTGGCACCTTCAGACAGGGCTGGGAGAGAACCCCGTCGGAAAGCCTGGAGAGCCACTGCCAGTTAACGTAGACGACAGCGAGCCAGTTGGACCAGTGGTCTGTCTAATAGTGCCAGCACACATGACTGAGTCACAGCTTTATAGAGGCTACCTTCAGGTCCACTGCTGTTGCACCTTGTGGCCATGCACTTCCTCCGCATGTTTAGCGCATGTGAAACGTATGCATGATGTCACACTGTTCCATATAAGGAGGGATCTTGATTGGCTCAGAATTCCCCTTGAGTGATGAGCATGTTGGTGTCCATTTCAAGCCCTTTCTTGCATGTGCCAAATACAAGAATGCCAGGGGATATGATGAATGTACTGAGGTGGGGCTAGTCCAAATGGCTGCACAATCCTCCCATGTATTTTTTTCAATGCTTAGCAGGTGTGTATGACGACTCCTTTAGAGTATGCTATCCAAACAACCTCTCTCATTCTTTCTTTCAATTTCCTAAAGTGGGCCTATAGCCTGCAGAAGAGATGCCATAGTTTGGGTCAACCCTGGATTTTGAGGCCAGATTCAACTAAATAATTGTGCTAGTGGGAGCCAGTGGAATGGAATTGGCTTGAGGGTAGGGAGGGACCCCCATATGGGCGAGGAGAGGGGAGTTCGTTCTGCCTGTTTGTGCTGATCGAACCATCATAATAGGCTGAAACCATGGGCGTATCCAGGGGGGCAGCTGCCCCCCTAAATCAAGCAAATCAATAAAAATACTTAACTAACTGAGGTTCTGCCCCCTAACATGAAGCCTGCCCCCCTAACATAAATCCTGGCTACGTCCATGCCCGACACTGAATTTCTCTCTTGGAGTGCCAAGCATTTTATAATTGTTTTTATTTCTGCTTTTTATTTATATTTATTTATTTCATTAAAAATATCTCTCTTTGATGGTAGAAAAAAAGCCTCAAAGTGGTTTTGCAGGAAAAAATACAAACCAATAAAATTATCACTAAAAACCTTATGGCTTTTGGCAGTGTCCCCCCCCAAAAAAATGTTTAGGGGTACTCTCATATTCCTACACATATTGAAATACTGCGCCTCACTGAGGCCAAACTTAGATTCACAAAATATTTAGGGGCATGCGTACCCCCGCACCCCCCCCCAGAAAAAAAGCACTGGGTTTTGGTATACTTCTGTCAAAATATATTTGCAAATAAGAATCCATTATTCATTTGTGAAATTTATCTAAAATAACAATACTTTTCCAAGTATGCACCTACCGTATGTATATGTGCATGCTCATTAACAGAGAAATTAATTGTTACCCTTGAAACCACATTGTCTATTAATTATCAGTTTGAGGTGGCTCCCCCTTAAAAGGGACCTTAAAGTTGCTTATGCCACTGGGAACATTGCCATGGAAAGGTAAATTGTTCCACTATGGCAGGCATCCCCAAACCTCGGCCCTCCAGCTGTTTTGGACTACAATTCCCATCATCCCTGACCACTGGTCCTCTTAGCTAGGGATCATGGGAGTTGTAGGCCAAAACATCTGGAGGGCCACAGTTTGGGGATGCCTGCACTATGGTTTCCATGAGAGTGTGGCTGGAAACGGCAATGCCTAGTGCTACAAGCTCATCATGGACAGGCAGAAAATGCAGGGAGAAAGCAAGGGGAAAGAGGGTTGGTGTTAGTTGCAGAAGAAGCAAAGAGGAGGTCTAGAAGTAATCCTTTGAAGAAAAAGAGTGTGAAGAAAAAAAGACACCAGAATGAAAGCGAGCTACAAAGGAAATAGCAACAGAACTATGATCAGTGAAGAACAGTAAACTAACATGGCAACATGATCGACAGGGGATAGGGATTGAGACATCCATGTTTTGTTGTTTTATCTACAGTAAGTTGTTCTTTATTGGTCTGGATCTCTCTGTGTGTCTTTCCACATTCCCTGAACTCTACAGCAGCTGCAATCTGCACTGCTCTTTTTTCATTCCGTGTAAATGCGCTGAACAAAGAAAGGCAAAGAGAACTGACTTTCATTCCAAGAGTCTCTTGTTTTGTGGGGTGGGCCTTCATGTGCTGCATGAAGTGGGGATGCATCCTTTTATTTAATTTTTTAATATGATTGTGCTAGATTCCTAGACTAGCAGGCTGGCCGGCCCTGATAGAGAGGTATCTGAAGAAGTGTGCATGCACACGAAAGCTCATAGCAAGAACAAACGTAGTTGGTCTCTAAAGTGCTACTGGACATTTGTTTATTTTTTTAAAAAAATATATATACTTTCCTGCATTGTGATTCATCCACGACCCTTTTCAGCTAATTTGGACTTTGGTTCCAAGATTTCTTTGCATCTTCCAGGACCGATGAAGTGTCTTATAACTGATATCTTGCTTTAAAAGCTCAAGATTGATTCTTAGTTATTAGGAGACCATGTCCTTTCATAAACTTTCACTGTCAATATGTAGTCAGGAAGCCAAGAGAGCATCTTAGGCTAAGCAGATGTTGCTTCTTCGATGAATGTGGTCAGAGAGAGAGAGAGAGAGAGAGATGGCTGACCACTCCTGCTCTTTTGTTACCTGGGCAGGTGAGGTCACGCCCACCTCTAGCCACATGCAGAGGAAGTCTGTCCCAGCCTAGGAGAAACAGGATGTTCTGACTGGCTGGTCCAGACATCCCCTTTTATGTCCACTCTAGGGATGTTGTACTTGACTGCTCTTGTGTTTCACATCCCACACTTTTGTGTTCTACTTCATGAGATACATGAAGTGGACTATAGTTTACCAAAGCTTATGCCCTAATACATTTGTTAGTTTTTCCAGGTGTCACAAGATTCTCTGCTGTTTTAACAACTGTAATAACATTTAAATACTGCAGACGGAGAGAGTGGCTGGCCAAGGCCACACCCAGGGAGGTCATGGCAGAGATGAGATTTGAACTTCCTCATTCATAGCTTTATCTTTCAGCCACTATTGCGAACCATATTTTAATGGCGTTCGTAGGAATCAAGGGTTAATGGAAGCATTTAGTGTAAGAAAGGATGTTGAACACAGAATAATTAATTCCAATTCTGTGATAAAACTGCTGCCTATTGATTTACAACCCCTTCTGGTTAGAAAGCCCTTTGGTGGAAACCTGATTCTTAATTATTGTCACAGGAATCCTGGGCTTGTCAGGAAGCGATTTCCATCAAGCTGATTAGCCCTTTCACTGCTTGGAGCATTTTCGTGCCATATTTAGCAGCTGCTTCATTGTTTATTACCCTTTCCATTCAGCAGGGTATTCCTGCACTGCCCAGAGGAGAAACACACACTTAAGTGCCACCTAACAATGAACATGGAAATGCTATTTTTCTTAAGCCACTCATATTTTTTTTTAAAGCAAACAAAGTACCCATCATACAAACAAATATGGATCTAGAAAATAGACAACTCATGATAAGCAACATTGTTAAAGCATAGTTTCCTTCCATTATATAATGTAAAAACAATTATTTTTCAACTTTCTGCTCTGGAATATTCTGCATACCCTCCACACCTTTGCTAAAAGTAAAACATAACTTGATGAGGAGAAATATTTTTTCATAATTTTAAAAATTTGTTATTGTTGCATTAATTTAATACATTTAGTAGACAGAAGTTCATAACTGAACAAAGTGCTTAATAATACACAATGAATAGTTAATACTGGCTGTTTATTAAACACAATGTAAGTCATATATGATATCACATTTATTTCATCAAGTCATATATTTCTACATGAACAAATATCTCAATATCTGCAGATACAATAAATGCAAATGTCTCTGCAAATAAATATCACAAAGGCACATATCAGTAAGGATACATACTATGCAAATGCTAAGAATACTGAATATTATATGGCTCATCAATATCTCTCTTGACCTTCTTACCTCATAATCAATGCCTTACCCATCCATCAAGAGAGGGGGAACCATCTTAACTGTCTGAAGCATGATGTCTCCATGGCCATTTGCAGTGAATTGCAGGTGAGAAAGTCTGGTTGCCCCCCAGGTCTTTTGGGCTTCCTATATATAAGCCTCTGGTTGGCCATGGTGAGGCCAGGAGGGGCGGGGGGCTGGATGGGCCTTTGGCCTGATCCAGCAGATTCTTCTGTTCTTAAGAGGAAAAAGCCAACAGTTTCTGATTCAAAGCCATGCCTTGATCACAGACTCCGTAACCAGGAAATTTGACTTTCCCGTAACATGCAAACAAATCCCACTCTTTAACATATCTTTGCAATGTATTTATTCTGCCCTGATAAAAATCAGAGCAGAATTTTGATTCAATAATATAACAGACCACATTTTTTGGAAACCGTTCACATACAAGAGACACACTGCCTTTCTTCCTCTAGCTATTAATATCCCAGGAGCTATACGTGTATTAACAGGCAATTTAACATTTTGTTTCACAAAACTCTCATATCATTCAGTAAGGCTTAACTTCGTGGCAGAACTAGCTTTTGCCTAAAAACATCACATAGGCTAAAATATCTGAATCTTTTTACACCACCACCAGATGTGCAAAAATGTATGTTTCTTTAAATTTAGATATACACCTTTAACGAACAGAACTTGATAATACATAAATAACTTAATTTTTGCAGAAGTAAAATACTATTTATAAATAATCTAAGAATTTGCTCTTTATTTTCACACTTAATGAAATTGATGGCATCTGTGCATTTAAATAATGGCATGCATGATTAACTGTGGTACTATACAAATTTATTTCCCATTTCAGCTTGAACTTATCTTCCTTAAAGTTATCAAGGTCCTATCTGGACCTTAAAAAACATATTCAAAATATGTTAAATTCCTTCTAATCTATTTCCAACTTCTACATATTAAGGAGGAATGAACAGCTAAAACATCCAGGCATTTAATTCAATTTAAAAAGTAATCCTTACTTTATAAAATTACTTTTTGTCTTCTAAGACTGTCCATTATTTTAAGGAGATGTCTATTCCTAATTATTCCTATTCATGTGCTTTCCCTTATGTCCCCTTCCCTCCACTAAGATCTCTCATTACTATCTATACTCTGATTTAGCAAACAATAACTTTGAATTGTCAAAATCAGCATCCATTGCAAGCCATTTAACCCATTATACTACTTTGCTACTGTGCTTAGGATCCTGACCTGGGTCAGTTACCTCTGTGAAATATTAAAGCCCCAGTTCTACAAAACACTGCAAATGAAAATTGTGGCCTGAACAGTGTGACATATAAATATGAGTAAGATTAACAAGACTTGTTTCACTGAATTATTGGCAGAATAATAAAATAAAAGACCTCAAGACAAATCTGATTTTTTCCCATGGCCATTATCTGTCTTCAGTGTTGCTGACCATGTTTTCTGTGAGTCATAGGAACGAATTAAGAAGTTTGTGCGTTTAGTTTAGGGGGGAAATGTTTTGTAGCTGAAATTAGCCCTCTGATGAGCACTATGGCCTTGACAGATTTTTAAAAGTTTGGTGCTTGGTGTGCTATAGCCTGTGGGTTCTCCTGTATCCTAAATTTTAACCTTTAAAGTCCTAAACAGCCTGGGACCAGGTTATTGGACAATTGCCTTCACCCATATAACGGTGTCCATAAGTGGAGTTCTGCTTCAGAAGTGCTTCACGATTACGATTGGTTAGCCCAAGAAATGGGACCTTCTCGGTGGTGGTCCGAGAACAGCAGAACTCCTTTCTTATTAACTTGTGCTTTGCCTCATTGTTCAGACCTTTAGGCAGCCATTGAAGATATTCCTCACCAATGCTGCCTTTAACTGAGGATCGTAATTAGCAGCTTCTTAGCTTTTGCTAGTGCTTCCTGATGTGGCCTATTTTCTTTACATTTTGTCGTGTTGCTTTGCAAGGGCACAGCTCTATATACCAACCAAAATACTTTGAGAATATATATATATATATATATATATATATATATATATATATATATATGGTTGCACCTTTTGCTCTTTCCATTCTGTATCTGTTTTATTATGTGCTTTACTTTGTCATCTTCAATTTTTCTTTTCTTTATCCTTTTTATTCTGCTTGGAGAAAAGGGCAGATGTTTGTGGGAGGAAAGGATGTGTGGTGCCACTCTCCAATGGGTTTGTGTTGGGGTGAAGAGATCTTAGTGTATGGGCAATGGAAATAGGACAAGCCAAGGAAGGGGAGAACGACAACTTTCTGTTATTGTCCTTCTAGTAGGGAAAGTTCCTGTCGGCATGTAGGCAACAAGAAGGGCTCTGACTCCTACCACTGAATGGGAAAACATCTGCCACCTAGATTACTCCAGATGAGTAAGATTTGAGTCTAGATGAATGTATTGCCATATATTACCAAGACCAAGGTGGAAGGGTTAGCCCAGGGGTAGGCAACCTAAGGCCTGGGGGCCGGATGCGGCCCAATCGCCTTCTCAATCCGGCCCGCGGATGGTCCAGGAATCAGCGTGTTTTTACATGAGTAGAATGTGTCCTTTTATTTAAAATGCATCTCTGGGTTATTTGTGGGGCATAGGAATTAATTCATCCCCCCCCAAATATAGTCTGGCCCACCACATGGTCTGAGGGACGGTGGACTGGCCCCCGGCTGAAAAAGGTTGCTGGCCCCTGGGTTAGCCTCTCCTAGCTGTGTCTATGGAGGTTCTCTTTACATATATGCAGCCCTGCAATATTCCAGCCTGAAGTGTTTTTTTATTGAAGTTAGACATGCAAGGCAGGCTAGGGATTCCAGGCATGCATAATAGGAACCCACTGTAGTTACTACTCTAATTATAACATGAAATGTACTCGGAGTCGAGAGTGAATTTCATGCTCTTTATTCAGCTCATAGTCATCAAGGAGAAGAGGAGAAGAAGAATGGCTCTTTTCCCAAAACCATCTGCTTATATACATTATTTACACAATGGGCCTTGCGTGATTGGCTACTTCAGGGCTACACCTGTGGGCCAATTATATTGTGGATTGACTTCTGCCTGCAGCCTGATTGGCTGCTCCTACAGGCCAATCAGGTAGCAGATTCACTTCTGCCAGCCGCCTGATTGGCTGCTCCAGCAGGCCAATCAGGTTGCGGATTCACTTCCACCTGGAGTTGGATTGGGTAGCTCCCGCTGTTTCTGAATCCTATTGTTCTAGGATTCAGCTCAGTACATAACACCCCTCCCCTCTAAGTTCCAGTCCTGCCCGGGAAGTTGCATTCGTAGTCCCCAAGGTCTGCTGGCCGCCTCCGTGTGCGTTGTGGCCTGGGGTGTTCCTTGGTCAGGGGTTCTGGTTCTGGCTCGTGTTCCGAGGCTGCTGGCTGTGCCGGGGCTGTCTGGTCTGGCGCCACTGAACCACTAGGTTGTGGCTCTGGTTCCGGTGTCCTTCCAGCCTCGGGGCGCCCCTCTGTGCCTACTGCTTCTGCTTCCCCTGCCCACCCCTCTCGCTCTACAGGCCTCACTGCCCTGCTGTCCCCTTGGGACCCCTCTGTCCCGCTCTCCTCCCGGGTTCCTCCTGGGAATCGTCGCCGTAGCTGGTCGCAGTGGCGGCGCCAACATTGCCCCCCTTCCGTTAGTACCTCGTACGACACGGGACCGGTCACCTTGGTGACTGTGGCGGGTACCCATGCTGGGCCTGCCCCAAAATTCTTTGCGTACACTGCGTCCTGGGCCACAAATGTCCGGGGGTTCCTGCCTTTCCCCACCACTACCTCATCCTGAGCTCTGTCGGGGTGAAGTCGGTCCAGTCTAGTTGCAAGGCGCCGGCCCATTAGTAGTTCAGCTGGGCTCCGGCCCGTCGTTGTGCTTGGGGTGCTGTGCTGTGCTAGAAGAAATGCGGCAAGGCGGTATTCCCAGTCCCCTTGTGTCATGCGGCGGAGGCTGTCCTTGGTGGTCCGCACCATGCGCTCCGCTTGGCCATTGGTGGCAGGGTGGAATGGTGCTGAGCGGATGTGGCGGATGGCGTTCTGCGCTGTGAAGGTCTGGAACTCCTCTGACGTGAATGCGGTTCCATTGTCCGAGACGAGGGTGTCAGGGAGCCCGTGGGTTGCAAAAAGCTTACGTAGTACCCGGATGGCTGCCGCCGTAGAAGTGGACGGTACCAGTGCGACCTCCAGCCATTTGGTGTAGGAATCCACCACTATGAAGAATGTTTTTCCCTGGAAGGGGCCAGCGAAGTCCACGTGCAAGCGTGACCATGGATGTCGGGCGGACTCCCAGGGCTGGACTGGGGCCCTTGGGGGATCCGGGCGGGATTCTTGGCAGGTCTGGCAGTGTTGGACCCAGGCCTCTATCTCTCTGTCAATCCCCGGCCACCACACATAACTCCTGGCAAGGGCCTTCATCCTCACTACCCCTGGGTGTGTCTCGTGTAGGGCTGTGAGGACCCTTTTGCGGAGGGGCTGGGGAACAACAACCCTGCTTCCCCATAACAGGCACCCCTTGTGGGCCGACAGTTCATGTTTGCGGTTTGTGTAGCCAGCGAATTCTGGCCCGGGGCTGCTGCTGGGCCATCCTCGCCACACCCAGTCCAGGACCCGGGAGATGACCCTATCTTTTGTGGAATGGTGCGCAACTTCTTGTGCCTGAATGGGTCGGTCGGGAAGCAGCTCCAGGGTCATAACCTCTTGCGCAGGCGCTGGGTCGGGGCCTGTTTCTGGTAGTGGTAGCCTGCTGAGGGCGTCTGCGTGGCCCATCGCCTTCCCAGGGCGGTGGATTAGTGCATACTGGTAGCCGGCAAGGAAAATTGACCACCTGAGGACACGTGGAGACAACACTTGGGGGGTCTGCTTCTCGGGGGCAAACAGGCCAAGCAACGGCTTGTGGTCAGTCACTATGGTAAAGGGCCGCCCGTACAAGAAATCATGGAATTTTTTTACGCCCTTCACGATTGCCAGACCCTCCTTGTCAATCTGTGAGTAGTTTCGTTCGGCTGCAGCAAGCGTCTGGGAGAAGTATGCCACCGGCACCTCTCTTCCATCCGGGAGTTGGTGTCCCAGGACAGCGCCGATGCCATAGGGAGAGGCGTCGCATGCCAGCACCACTGGCAGCCTCTCGTCGAAGTGTGCCAAGACCGAGTTCGAGACGAGCAAGTCCTTGACTGCCTGGAATGCGGCCCTTTGTCGCTGGCCCCACACCCAAGGGGCCCTTTTATCTAGGAGTCTGTGTAGGGGCTCCGCTACCGCTGCCTTATGCGGAAGAAAGGCATGGTAAAAGTTCAATAGTCCCAAGAATGACTGAAGTTCGGGCTTGCTCTTGGGCGCTGGGGCCTCACAAATGGCCCGTACCTTGTCACCGGTTGGATGGACCCCTTCTGCGTCCACCTTAAATCCCAGAAAGTCCACCTGCGGCACTCCCAGTAAACACTTTTCCCGCTTCACCTTGAGGCCCGCCGTCTGGAAACGGTGCAGGACGGAGCGGAGGCGGTCCTCAAATTCCTCTGGTGTGGGCCCGGCGATCAGTACATCATCGAAGAAGGGGGTGACGCCAGGAATCCCTTTAAGGAGAGAGTCCATTAGATTCTGGAATATGCCTGGTGCCACGCTAACGCCAAATTGCAGCCGCTTTACTCTGAATGCCCCTCTGTGCGTCACAATCGTCTGAGCCTCTGCTGTGGCTTCGTCCACAGGCAACTGTTGATACGCTTGGGCCAAGTCCAGTTTGCCAAAGATTTTTGACCCAGCCAGGGTGGCGAGGACATGGCTGACCACTGGCACTGGGTATGCATGGGCCGTGAGAGCCTTGTTTATGGTGCATTTGTAGTCTGCACAGATGCGGACCGAACCGTTAGGCTTGACGGGTGTGACAATTGGAGTTTCCCAGGGGGCGTTGGGCACCGGCTCCAGCACTCCTTGCTCCACGAGTCGGTCCAATTCCTCGTCTATGCGGGGTTTCAGGGCGAACGGGACCCGGCGGGCCTTGTGCCTGATGGGTCGTACCGCGGGGTCTAGCTGTAGGGCAATGGGGGGTCCTGTATATCGTCCCAATGCCCCATCGAAAACCCCTGGAAACTCTTTGCATATGGCGTCCACGTCCACTTGTAAGCTAGTGCGGTTCACCCCGGTAACGGCTAGCCCCAGAGGTCCAAACCATGCCAGTCCCAGTAAGCTAACGTAGGGGCCCTTAACTACCAGCAAGTCCAATTGTTGCTTTCGCCCTCGATATTGCACCCTGAAGGTCCCCACCCCCATTGTAGGGACCTTACGTTTCTGGAAGTCCCGGAGGGTGAATGGGGCCGGCCTTAGTTTGGGACCCCCATTAGGGCACAGTTCCCTTAATGTTCGGGCCGAGATTATGGATAGAGTTGAACCCGTGTCCAGCTCCATGCGGCATGGGGCTCCCTCTATCTGTACCTCTATATAAATTTTCTCTGTGCTGGGATGGGGCAACTGGAATACCTGGTAGTCCGTGATCTCCGTCGAGTTGCCTTGGTGCATGGTGCCGTGTGACCTGGGGCTCCTGGGTCGGTCATCTGATGCTTGTCGACGGGTGAGTCGAGCCCAACACACCCGGGCGATGTGTCCCAATTTTCTGCACTGCCTGCACTCTGCGTTGCGGAAACGACAGGTCCTCCTCTCGTGGTTCTCCCCGCAGCTTGCACAGTTCCCTCCTTCTCGTCGAGGCTGCTGTGGTGTGTGTGCTGCTTGAGTGCGCCGCTGTACTCGGTGTACTTCCTCCCTGTCAGATTCGGATTCGTCGGTGAGGTCTTCGTGGTAGACCCTCGGTTGGGATGGCGGGGCCGGTCGTGCCTCTTGCGTTGACCTCTCGGCGGCTTCGGTTGCCAGGGCTTCCTCCAGAGCAATCTGGAACGTGAGGTCTTTTTTGGCGTAGAGGCGTCGTTGCAACATCTCGTCCCTCAGGCCACCGACGAGGCGGTCACGAAGCATGTTCTCCAACTCTGAGAAGTTGCAAAGCAGGGCGGCTTGGCGGAGGGAGGTCACAAACCCAGTTATGGTTTCCCCCGGGGCTTGCCGCTTTGCGTAGAAGGCATTTCGGCAAGCTACCACCGAGGGCTGTGGTGAGAAGTGCTCCTTCAGCCGTTCCATTATTGTTTTGTAAGAGACGGTAGCGACATCTCTAGGTGCAAGGAGAGCCCGGGCGATTTCAAACGTCTCCTCTCCACAGACGCTGAAGAATGTCGCCCTCTTCATGGCATCGTTGGTGACTTCTTTCGCTTGCAGGAGGAAGTTGAAACGGGCGGCGTACCCTTCCCAGTCTCCTGATGCTGGTTTGAATGGCGAGAAGCTGCTGTCGGTTGCCATTCTGGGTTCCTTGGGTCCTGGAGCTGAAGCCTGGATGCACGGTGCGATGCAGCGGTGCAGCAGGTGGCGGTGCTGCGGTGCAGTGCGTGGTGGCGGTCAGCTCAGCAGGATCCCATCCTCGTCGCCAGTGAAATGTACTCGGAGTCGAGAGTGAATTTCATGCTCTTTATTCAGCTCATAGTCATCAAGGAGAAGAGGAGAAGAAGAATGGCTCTTTTCCCAAAACCATCTGCTTATATACATTATTTACACAATGGGCCTTGCGTGATTGGCTACTTCAGGGCTACACCTGTGGGCCAATTATATTGTGGATTGACTTCTGCCTGCAGCCTGATTGGCTGCTCCTACAGGCCAATCAGGTAGCAGATTCACTTCTGCCAGCCGCCTGATTGGCTGCTCCAGCAGGCCAATCAGGTTGCGGATTCACTTCCACCTGGAGTTGGATTGGGTAGCTCCCGCTGTTTCTGAATCCTATTGTTCTAGGATTCAGCTCAGTACATAACATAACAGAAATACCTTTCCTCCCATGTGTCCCGGAGAGTCTTCTGTGTTTCTTCAAGCAAGCACTAGAAGCAATAGATAGGGGAACGCAGCAGCCTGGTTGCTCTTACCCTCCAAATAGTAGGTCAGCCATCTGGAACATGCTTGAGAGCACAGCCTGGGGTTACAGTGTTCGGCTTGGCAGGGCCAGGATTTCAGCATGTTCTTTTAGAGTTTCGCAATTCACATGAGTTACCCTACCTTTGTTGCCTTCTCCGCAGCCTGCTTCTTCTGCTGGCTCTTTGAGATATCGATTATCGGCTTGCTGAGTCTTCCCGAAAGAGGAGTTCCCTATTCAGCTTTAGGGTTTTCCTATTGGCAGCTCTGTAATTGCCCTCGGAGCGCAGGAAGAGCCCCTCAGCACCCTTTAAGGCACTGCATGCAAGGGAGACCTCCAAATCGTGGCCCACCAGACCCACTCCATCCAACCCACAGCACTGCGGGTGGAGCTGCTTCTTCACCGCCAGAGCGCTTGGCTGCTCTTGAGCATCTCTGTGCTGCACTCTGCATCTTTGGAAATCATTGGAACTGCTCAGGAAGGTCTGCAAGTGCTCGTCTACTTGTGGGTGTTTGGGGAAGCGTTATGATAAGCACCATGTTTCTCTATTTCCTGCCATTAATTAGGAATTCTCCTGAAATCTGTATGCTTGTGGTGGGGGTTTGCTGTTAGGGTGCTACATTGAGAAAATGTGATGTGTGCATGGGAAGGATTCTGAGTGCAGTGTGTGTGTGTGTGTGCACGCACACACGTTAAAGTGTATGTGTGTGTCTGCAATTGTGTATGTGTGTGTCTGCAGGGACCCGGGTGGCTCTGTGGGTTAAACCACTGAGCCTAGGGCTTGCTGATCAGAAGGTCAGTGGTTCAAATCCCTGTGGCGGGGTGAGCTCCCGTTGCTCGGTCCCAGCTCCTGCCAACCTAGCAGTTCGAAAGCACATCAAAATGCAAGTAGATAAATAGGAACCGCTATAGCGGGAAGGTAAACGGCGTTTCCGTGTGCTGCTCTGGTTCGCCAGAAGTGGCTTTGTCATGCTGGCCACATGATCTGGAAACTATACGCCGGCTCCCTCGGCCAATAATGCGAGATGAGCGCGCAACCCCAGAGTCGGTCATGACTGGACCTAATGGTCAGGGGTCCCTTTACCTTTACCTTTATGTGTGTGTCTAACACACTCTGCACGGCTGGAATGCAGGCCTGGAGAGCTGTCTATCCAGGCAACCTGATTCTGAGGATCAAAAAGTTTTGCATCCTTGCCTAAAGCTTTCCATACACCTTTTTATGCCCCATGGTTGGTTTAATGATGAGTAGGCCTTCCTCCAGCAGACTCTTCTATAGAAAGTTGAGCCATGTTTCAGCCATCCCAAATAACTATTTATTAAAATAACCCCCACAAAAAACTGTATAATCTGAAGTAAGGTAGGTAAAGGTAAAGGACCCCTGGACAGTTAAGTCCAGACAAAGGTGAATACGGGGTTGTGGTGCTCATCTAGCTTTCAGGCCAAGGGAGCCAGCGTTTGTCCACAGACATGTGGCCAGCATGATTAAACTTCTGGCTTCTGGCGCAACGGGACACCGTGATGAAAGACAGAGTGCACCAAAACACCACTTACCTTCCCGCCATAGCAGTACCTATTTATCTACTTGCACTGGCATGCTTTCAAACTGCTAGGTTGGAAGAAGCTGGGACAGAGCAACGGGAGGTCACTCCGTTGTGCAGATTTGAACCACCAACCTTCTGATTGACAAGCCCAAGAGGCTCAGTGGTTTAGATCACAGCGCCACCCACGTCTGAAGTAAGCACTAGGGAGCTCAGGGGGACTTACCAGCAAGCAAATGTGCTGAGGAATCAGTGAAATAATTCAGAGATGAAGTTGAGGGTGGGACAGTTTCACAAAACTGTTTTCCCTTGAATTTCTGCATCAATTTTGTATTAAAGCCATGATTCCTACATTTGAGCTTCCTGAATATACTCCTGACTTTCGTAGAGCAAAATAGTATCAGAGCTATGCTTGGCTATCCAGAAGACTCATTTATATGGAACTCTACTGTACACTTGGGAGTAGAATATGACCTAGTTTGGTAGAGTCTTTTTTGTGTGTATATAAAATTAAAAACAAGAAGTCCATTGAAGAACATCATACCTAGTTCGGACTCAGCCCCAGTTTTCCCTTTGCCACTTATTCATGCACACACCACTTAAAATCTACATAAATTAAATGCTGAGCAACAACAGTTCATTAGCTAGCACTTAACTAATGCTAAATTACAATGACATTCATGGGACTGCATCATGAATTTATTATGATGTCAGTAATTATAGAGAATACAAAATGAATTGCAAGGGAGGGTCCAAATCCTACAATATTGCCCTTCCCCAAATTATAGAACCATTCACTGGGAGTAAAACACCAGTAAGGTCACATTTGAGGCATAAGGACAGGGAAAGTTGAACCAAACTGAGCATTTGCCATTCTTAGTGCCCACAGCATTGGGATATCATTTGATACCATTTTCACAAAGTAAAATATTTGGCAGAAGCCAGACAAAGCTGTTTTCAGTTAGAGAAAGCAACGCATGAAAAGTGATTAAGGGTGCAATCCTATGGTCTCTGGGAGATCTCCAGTGTTGAAGCAGGAGAAGTGAGGCTGAGAGAAATTACAATCAAACATCAGTGCTAATTAGTGCATGAAGGGGTTAAGACCAGAGAGGTTGATTCCTAGACTCAGCTAGGTCACACACCCCTCTTCTCTGATGATGGAGGAAGTGATGTCTTCTCTTTCTGTTCCCTCTCCTCTCACACAATGTAACTGACCAAGGAAGATGTGCCTAAGTAAGCTCCAAGATTAGAGCACATGTCTGAAACTAGATCTCTGTATTTTCTACCCAAGAGTATACTGCTTGCGTTCTCCTTGCTGCTGCTGCTTGGATAAGTTCAAGACCTGACATTTGGAACATTTTGTAAGTAATGCATTTTAAACTTACTTAACAGTGTGTGGTATGTTCATTGCAAGAGGGGTAGAAAGAGGGGAATGCTTTGTAAGCAGACAAAACAGGATATGCAGAAGGTTTAACATGCTACATTACTAACGCTTCACTGTGCTGCTTGATTTTTGTGAATTTAAACTCTGCTATTGGGAGCTCTCTCCTGCTGGAGAATGAGTTTAGCCCCAATGTTTTGAATCCAGGCACCCAGCCTGTTGTTGTTGTTGTTGTTGTTGTTGTTGTTGTTGTTTATCCCACACATGTGGGTCACAGGGATTCATATTTTCTACCCACAGGAGTCTTCCAATCTGATGCCATTCACCCCTACAAATTCCTGGTCCAACCAACATTGGAGCTCCATCATTCGCAAGACCAAAAAGGGGATGTGCGCTCTCTCTCTCTCTCTCTCTCTCTCCTCCCCTTTCCTCCCCTTGTTTCCAAAAGTGTTTTAAAGAATTCTGAGACTGAAAACAGGGAGAAGAATGCAGAATGTTTATCCACCCTCAGTTCTGCCCTGCTGGCAATGGCCCAGCAGGGTGTTGGATGAAGTGCTTAAACTTCCTTCATAATTCACTTTAGGATTGAACCATAAATGGGCTGTCTTGGGCCTATGATTTAAAAGGCTACAATTTTGTTTCACTCCCATTATAACCCCAATGTTAACTGCATTAGTTCAGTCAAATATCATAAGGACTCACAGTATATGTGAGCTTGCTTATCTATGGATTGGTTAACTGGATTTTTTGTCTTTCTAGGAACATATTGTGTGAGTTTCCTCTATTATGTACAATATGGTGCAATGCTTGTATTATGTCACTGGGTGTTTGACACTTTAACTTGGTGTACATGTAGGGGCAATAAATAGATTTTTTAACAAACAGCCACTTTTCTAAAAAGAAAGACAGCCGATGAACTCAAACAGCAACCACACAATTTAACTACCTAAAGCAGCGATAAACCATTTCATACTAACATTGATTCCCTACAATTGCAAATTTCCTATATAAATAATGAAAACATATGTATAATACAGATAATAGGAGCAAACCCATGGAGTTCTTCGACTGAATAAAGTCACCCTCATGCTTTGTTCCTATTCCCAGGTTTGTTTAGGAATTGTGTAGAGTTCTCAGATCCACGAGGCCCCAATTCCCTACATGTAATACAGGGCTAAGTTTGCCAGTGAATATTTGAATTGTTCACATTTAACTTCCTTGCGTTTTGTCATTTAAATGCCTTTAACCTTATGCCTTAATGCTGCACTTAAACAGATTTGTTACCAATGAAGATAGTGCTTTTGAATGAGAGTCCCACCAGATGCTGTCTAAGGCTGCAAACTTGTCATAGGTTATATGGTGGCAAGTCTCATTGTCTTCAGCTAGATTTATGTATGAGTTGTAGCTGAAATAGTTAAATTGTTCCAGGCCCATTCACAATGCATGAATAACCATCTTCAGAGTCTCCGACATCGACTCCCTTGCATATAGTTCAATTTTTAGTGGGGTGTGCTAAAAAAATTATTTTGAATGATTTTTGATGGAAGGAAAATATATTCTCATGTTTAATAAGTACAGGCTGGTAATAAAGCGAATGCTCTTCAAGCCACATGTTGCAAATACCATTTTGAGTTCTTAAGATACAGAGTCTTAGAATGATACTTTAAAAAAACTGGGTGGGGGTTTTGTATGTGTGTGTGTGATTAATGCCCAAGTAGTTTTATTAGCTGGCTTGCTATCTTCTGTTTCTAAACCATCACGAAGCATCCTTAAAATGGTATTTCTCTTGCATTTTACATGACTTCAGGGCTTGCTGTTCTCGCCTGTCAGGTCTTTTCAAATCACTTAACATTTACTGGAACAATTCTGCACTGCAGGATTTGCTGTTCATCCAGCATGGTGTTTGGATCACAGCTGCTACACTCTTGTTGTCTCAGCAAGAGAAAAACACTTTGTACCATTTTATCAGGAAAGAGCTTGTTCTTTCTTTTCTGAATTAAGATTTACACACTCAGCTAAGCAACGTTTTTTTTTCTAAGTAAAATTTGGATTAAAAAAAGTGCAGTTTGTACATTTATTTCTAAATACATTTGGTCACTGGGAAACACCAAGCTAGGGATCTAAATATTTAAGAAAAAAGATGCTCAACACAAGCAGCAGTTTTTGAAAGAAAGCTCGACTCCGGTAGGACTAAGGCCACACTCCTAGGCATGCTCACCTAGGCTAGGAGTAAACCACTGGCCACAGCATGAGTATAACATGCAACTGATTGTGCTGCAAGGCTCCCTACAGCATCAGGCTTCAACATGGCTAATAATGTTTTTCTACCAAATATTTATGCCAGCAAAGAAATGCACATCCTGGTGCAGGAAAAACCAGATGCTGCACACAGCCTCACAGGCAACCTACGTACTGTTCCCTGTTCAGTTCGTCAGGTTTCATTTACTCCTGTGCTTCTTTAGTTTTTAAAGCCCAAATCAAGCTACTTTTTTTTACCTGCAGGGAAAAATATTTGGGGTCCCATCTCATCTACGTTAGATGACTGCAGTTGGAACAAGCCCCCCTGAAGCATTTATTGCATGGATACAATACGTAGGCAGTTATGTAACCTAAGAAGGCACTACACAAATATTGTCAGAGGGCCTGATGTGGCTACTCTAGAGTAACGACTCCAGCATGGTCTTTTTAGGCTTTTATTAAGTGCTGATTATTTACAGTGTTCAGAGCGGTTAATATACATCCTTAAGGTGAGGTGTCAGAACCTCTGAATGGCGATTGGCGCGTTTTCCTCCAGCATAGAAGCTTTGGAAGACCCAACCTCTTCCCCCTACGTTTGCGTCGCAATTCCGGAGTTGGGGGAATTGGCCTTCCCCCCCTGCTCCCATCTTCCTGTCCCACCTGGGGCATGGGCTCCGCAACCTTGCCTGAGCCTCGGACACTACTTCCTGACTCTCCGCTGGAGGCAGAGCTCTCCTTGCTCTCTCCAGCGCTTGGGGATGGGCTGGAACTTAAGATGGGAGGGACTTCCCTGTATCCCTTGTCCATCACATCCACCCCCCTCCCAGGCTCCTCTCCCCCCCTCCCTAGGGGCTATCCGCTTGCTGGAGATGAGTGAAACCCCAAGAAGTCCGTGGTGTCAGAGCCTGTGGGTGTAAAAATTTCCCCCCAATCCGGCGATCTTTCCCCCTCCCCCTGAGAAGACGGGAATCCCAAAAAGTCTGTGGCGTCAGAGCTGGTGGGAGTAAAAATGTTCTGCCAGTCTTCTCCTGCCTCAGACGTAGTCGACCTCGGTGAAACCCACACCTCTTCTTCCGTATCCTCAAATTCCACTTCCCATCTCCATGGAGAGCTGCTGCCTGCGATCCCTTCCTCCCGCCCCTCCCCCTCTCCCTCCCTTTCCATGTGCCAGGGCTTGGGCCTGTGGGGGAAAAGGGCGTGGAACTCTTCCACTAAAAATTCCTCAGGTACTTCCGTGGCAGGTATCCACTCATTGTGGGACGGCGGAGTGTCCTCCCATGCTATGAGGTACTCCAGCCCTCTCACCCCTCTCCTTGAGTCTAAAATCTCAGTTGCCTCATTGAGTCGTCGGGCGTCTCCCCTCTCCCCCCCTCCCTCTGGAGGCTGATCACTGTCCCTAAACCTGGTGCTTTCTCTGTACGGCGACAGCAGGGATCTATGAAACACTGGGTGCACTCTCATGTCCTCAGGCAGTGCTAGCCTGAAGGCTACCGGATTGACCTGTTGCGTGACCGTGAAGGGGCCCAGCCTCCTGGGCGCCAACTTCTTGCATCGCCCCCTGGTGGGAAGGCCTTCAGAGGACAACCAAACCCTGTCCCCTACCCTGATGACCTCCCCCGGTCGCCTGTGACGATCTGCCCCCTTCTTGTACGCTTCCTTGGCCCTCTCCAAGTGCTCCCGGAGTTGTTGGTGCACCGTCTCCAGTTCCTCTGCCCAGTCCTCTGCCTGCGGGCCCTCCTCCTCCTCCTCCCCCTCCCTCTCTGGGAAAGATCTGAGGTCGCGCCCGTAGTTGGCCTTAAAGGGCGACACCCCTGTTGAGACGTGCACCGCATTGTTGTAGGCAAATTCTGCCAGTGGCAGGCGATCCACCCAGTCCGTTTGCCTCTGGCTGACGTAGCATCTCAGGTACTGCTGCAGAATGGCGTTGACCCTCTCCGCCTGTCCATTGGTCTGCGGGTGCCGAGCCGTCGACAAGCTGACCTCCACCTGCAGGAGGTTCATGAGCCGCCTCCAGAACCTGGAAACAAATTGGCGGCCTCGGTCCGAAATAACCCTCAAGGGTAACCCATGCAGTCTGAATACGTGGTCAACGAACAGTTTGGCTGTCTCCTCTGCAGAGACCGCCCTGGCACACGGTATAAAATGGCACATTTTGGACATAAGGTCCACTACCACCAACACTGCGGTCTTGCCCCTGGACGACGGCAGGTCTGTGATGAAGTCCATGGACACTACTTCCCACGGCCTGTGCGGTGTGGCTAATGGCTCCAGCAACCCTGCTGGTGCTGCTCTGACCACCTTTGCTCGCTGGCAGGTGTCACAGCCCCTTACATAGTCCCGAACATCTTCCCGCACCCCTGGCCACCAGAAGTGTCTCATGACAAGGTGAGTGGTTTTGTCCCTTCCAAAATGGCCCGCCGTTGGGTTGTCGTGCATCTGCTTGAGGACCTTACCTCTGAGCTGGGTGGTGGGCAGGTACAGGGCTCCCTTGTAAAAGAGCAGCCCCCTGCGTTCTGCAAAGTCTTTTGCCTGCTCCCTCCCCCCTCGCAGCTCTCTGAAGATGCGGTTGGCAAACTCATCTGCTGCCGTCAGTGCTGTGAGTTCTGCCTCGCTCACCACTGCTGCTCCGCAGGACCATGCCGACGGGGGAAACACGTGTCGGGGTGCTGGTGGCAACTCCTCCTCCATGTACTCTGGCTTGCGGGAGAGGGCATCCGCCCTGACATTCTGCTCCCCCGGTATGTAGTGGATGGAGAAGTTGAAGTGTGAGAAGAACTCTGCCCACCGTATCTGCCACTGGTTGAGCACCCTGGCTGTTCTCCAGAACTCCAGGTTCTTGTGGTCCGTGCACACCTGGATGGGGTGCTTGGCGCCCACCAGGAAGTGTCTCCAGTGCCGGAACGCAGAATGGATCGCGAGAAGCTCCTTATCAAACACCGTGTAGTTGCGTTCTGGCTGGGTCAGTTTTCTGGAGAAAAAGGCACAGGGTCTCCACTCTCTGTTGGCATCCAGTTGCAGTAAAATGGCCCCCACCGCGCGGTCTGAAGCGTCCGTTTCGATGCGCAGTGGCGCGTGCTGTACCACATGGAACAGGTTCTGGTCGGAGGCGAACACCTTTTTTAGGCTTTCGAACGCTGCTTGCGCCTCTGGTGTCCACCTGAACTTCTGCTTGCCTCTCAGGCAGTCAGTGATGGGAGCCGTAACACGAGAGAAGTCCTTGATGAATTTCCTGTAGAAGTTGGCGAAGCCTAGTAGGCATTGGGCATCTTTGCGCGTCCTTGGGCTGTGCCAGTCCAGGATGGTCTGCACCTTGTCCTTGTCCATCGCTAGCCCCTTGTCTGACAGCTTGTAGCCCAGGAAGTCCACCTCTTTGGTGTGAAACTTGCACTTCTCCAGCTTCACATACAGGTGGTGCTCCTTCAGGCGCTGCAACACCTCCCTGACATCCTTCACATGCTGCACTGGGTCATTGGAGTAAATAAGGATGTCATCCAGGAAGACCAAGCAGTTCTTGAAGAGGAGGGACCCCAGGACGTGGTGCATGAAGGCCTGGAAGCATGCTGACCCCCCTTGCAAACCAAAGGGCATCACCAGATATTCAAAAGAGCCCAGTGGCGTGAACATCGTGGTCTTCCACTCATCGCCTTCCCGGATCCTGATCAAGTTGTACGCCCCCCTCAGGTCGAGCTTTGTGAAGATCTTGCCCCTGCGCGCTGCTGTCAACAGATCGTCCACTCTGGGCATTGGGAAAGCCACTGGTTCTGTCATGGAGTTCAGGTGTCTAAAATCCACCACAAGACGGCGCTGTTGCGTGTCTTTCTTGTCCACCCAGAATACCGGGCTGCCCCCTGCTGCCTTGCTTTCTCTGATGCACCCCCGCTTGAGGTTCTTGTCGATGAACTCCCTCAGATCCTCCAGTTCCCGGTCTGACATGGAGTACAGCTTGGCTGGGGGTAGCGTTGCCCCGGGTATCAGGTTTATCTGACAATCAAAAGACCTGTGGGGTGGCAGGTGGTCGGATTCCGCTTCGCTAAAGACCTCCTGTAGGTCCCAGTACTGTTTGGGAATTGCCTCTCCCCCCTTAACGTGCATGGTGGCCACCGTGGCTATCGGTGGCCCCTCCCCTGGCTGGCGCTGCATGCAATGTTCCAGACAAAAGTCCGATCCAAACGTAATGCATCTCTGGTGCCAGCTTATGGATGGGTCGTGGCATGCTAGCCAGCTCATTCCTAGCACTATGGGGGGGTCTGAGATGGTGGTGACGTTGAAGGCCAGTGTCTCTGAGTGCCTTCCCACTGTCATTCTCATGGGGGGGGGGGTCTGGTGGGTGATGGCCCCTCCCAGCAACTCCCTGCCGTCAATGGTGGAGACGTGCAGGGGAAAGTCCAGCTGCAGCAGTTGGATCTGGTGTGCTTCCGCAAAATTCCTTGAAAAAAAATTGGCCGACGCCCCCGAATCGATTAACGCTAAAACCGTCAGTGGGTACCCATTAGGGAGTGTCAGAGTCACTTCTAGAACCACCCCTGCTCTGGGGTGTGTGGGCTGGCGCTGCCCCTCTGTGGAAGGGAGGGAGGGAGGGGGCTGGTTTCCGTCGATTGCGCCTGGCTGCTGCCCCTTGTCTCCTGCAGCCAGGCAGTCTCGTTTCCCTGCTGTTGCGTTGAGTCTGTGGGGGCGGGCATAACAGTTCCCGCCCTTCCCTGCCATTCCCGGCGATGCGGACAATTCCTGACGAGGTGACTGGGGGAGTGGCATAAAAAGCAGTTTCCTCCCCTCCCCTCCTTGCGTTTCTGTGGTGCCGGGGTTTGAAAAGCCCGCGCGCGCGCGCGCTCCTCCGATCTCCATCGGTTCCGGCTCTGGGCTTGGTCTGGGCGGGGCTGGGGGTGGGCCCTGGGGTGGGGTTTGGTGATGTGGTCTGTCCTGGGAGCGTGGGAACCAAGGTTTTGCTGCGCACGTCGTTTGTTTGTCATTCCATCTGGATTCCTGTCTCACCCCCACCGCTAGCGCAGCTTTGCTTAACTCATCCATAGTCCGCGGTTTAGGACCTCTCGCCAGCTCATCCTTAACGTCTGAGTGCAAACCCAGGTAGAAGGCTGATTTCACTGGCTCACTGTGCAGATCCCACCCCAGTTTGTGCACCAGCATGGTGAATCTCGCCCAGTAGTCTCTAACTGTCGATTTTCCTTGTGTTAAGTTATGAAGCTCCTCTTTTGTGGCTTCCATTTCAGAGTCACTCGCGTACATAATTTTTAAAGCTTCTAAAAATAGTTTTGCGTTCTTCATGCAATCATTTTTTTGCGCGATGAGCGGTCTTACCCATTCTCGGGCGGCCCCCGTCAAATGCTCTATGATAAAGGAGACTCTGTGCGCGTCATCTGGGAATTCTGCTGCATGCAATTCCAGCGCATAATTTATTTCTGTCTCAAATCCTAGGTACTCCCTAGGGTCGCCGCTAAACTTGGTGACTAGGCTCTGTCCCCTTCTCACTTGGACTAGCTGCGGCTGGGGCGCCCCCCCACCTCTAGCTGCTTTCTCCTCTTCCAACTTTTTCTGCAGGTCCAATACCATCACCCTTAGCTGTTTCTCAGTCTCCTCTTTTGTCCTCACCTGGTCCACCAGCTTGTTCAGCTCCTCCTGCGCCCCGCGCGCTTCCTCCTGAGCGGCATGCAATTGCTGCTGGGCCTGGGCTGTCAGGTTCAGTATCTCCTGCTTCGCCGCTTCAGCCTCCCGCCTCCAACGCTCAGCCTCTTGCGCGCTCATCGCGGCACTCCAAAGTAGCCAAAAAAAGATTCGGAGGTTGCTGTCAGAGGGCCTGATGTGGCTACTCTAGAGTAACGACTCCAGCATGGTCTTTTTAGGCTTTTATTAAGTGCTGATTATTTACAGTGTTCAGAGCGGTTAATATACATCCTTAAGGTGAGGTGTCAGAACCTCCGAATGGTGATTGGCGCGTTTTCCTCCAGCATAGAAGCTTTGGAAGACCCAACCTCTTCCCCCTACGTTTGCGTCGCAATTCCGGAGTTGGGGGAATTGGCCTTCCCCCCCTGCTCCCATCTTCCTGTCCCACCTGGGGCATGGGCTCCGCAACCTTGCCTGAGCCTCGGACACTACTTCCTGACTCTCCGCTGGAGGCAGAGCTCTCCTTGCTCTCTCCAGCGCTTGGGGATGGGCTGGGACATAAGATGGGAGGGACTTCCCTGTATCCCTTGTCCCTCACAAATATACTCTCTCTTTCTCTCCTCTCTTTACTTCACTACTTAATAGCTCTTGTGTAATGTTTTGATCATGCTGGTCTCATACTGTGTGTGGTCACTTCCTCTGCCAGTTTTTGTATCTACCCCTTCAGCCTGATGAGAAATAGATCTATTTATTTTTATTTCATTCACTGAATTTGTATGCCACCCTTCATCCAAAGATTTCAGGGCAGTTCACACCATCAAAATACAAAATAATTATTCTTTTCTGCCTCTTTCCTCCCCACAAGCTACTGGGTTCTGTTAAAGTAAGGACAAACTTGGTCAGACCACACCTAGAGTCCTGGGTCCAGTTCTGGACACCACAGTTTAAGAAGGATATTGGCAATCTGGAACATGTGCAGAGGAGGGCAACCAAGAGGATCAAGGGTCTGGAAAGCAAGACTGCTGAAGAATGGCTGAGGGAGTAACATATATTTAGCCTGCAAAAGAGGCGAGTGAGAGGAGATAGATATGATAGCCAGCTTCCTAATGGGCCACCCCATGGAGGAAGCTTGTTTTTCTCCTGCTCTGATGAAGCTTGTTTTTCTCCTGCTCTATCACTCCAAATAGGCAAAAAAATTTCAGAGGGACAGATTCCCCTGTTTCGATTCGGCCTTAATCAGAAATCGGTTTTTAAATACGTATATTTATTCTGATGTGAATGTACAGTATATGCTCAATATATGGCTCAAAATACCAGGATCTTCACAGCTGAAAATCATTAACCATAACAAATATTATCCCAAGCACATCAGTTACATATAAATGTAATCCAAATATTTGAGCATGTCAGAAATGTTAACATTTATGTGAAACTGATTTCAGCAGAGTTTCTGGCTGATAGCTTTTGGTAATGCAACATTCCTTTAAATTGATTTGACTCTTATTTTCAGCAGATGCGAAAAACAGTCTTGGATAGAATTAATGAAGCCACCTTGTTAGCCTATGGATAAAAGTTGACTAATTAAGTCGTTCAGTGTGGCAGCCTCTAGTCATGATTATATGAAATATTGCTTATTAGATTTAAATGCTCAATTGAATTCAATGGGCTTACCTCCATGTTAGTGTGTATAGGATTGCAGCCCACATTTCTGGCTGTGCTGTAATAAAAAATAAACACTCACAGTCAATACAGTAGATATATATACAGTAAAATAATAATAAAACACTTAAAAGAAAGAAAACAAAGATAAAGCAGAGGTGATGACTGCTTCTTCTTCCTTCTTCTTTGACGATCGCTTGTAGCCGAGTAAGATTGTCTTCCATAAACACGGTTTTAACAATGGGTCCGTAAGTGACTGTGGAGGCCAATTCCACAGTGGGGACATTGGTTTTCAGGCAGGAGTTGATCACGATGTGGATTTGCCAAGCGTGGCCATAGCTGCCAAGTTTTCTCACGAGGAAGCCTATTCAGCATAAGGGAATTTCCCTTAAAAAAAGGGATAACTTGGCAGCTATGAGCGTGGCTTCCTCTTAGCACTTTTCTCCCTTGCGTCCTGAGATTGAGTTTCTTCAAAGCCCATGACACCTTTGGTAAAGGCTGTTCTCCTTTACCAAATGACAGCAAATCAGTGCCTGCAAAAACAACAGAACAAAATTAAATAATATAATAATAATGGAATCATAGAATTGTAGAGTTGGAAGTGTTATAAAAATTTTGCAGAGCTACACGGCCCTAGAATTAAGTGGATCCTCGACCCAGGAAGAGTCCAGGTATCCTGGCAAGCAGACAAAGTTTAAGCGTCTCCTGCCCACCAAATAACAGAGACCAAACCAGGACGTGCGAAGCAAGGCACTTTTATTTTTGCTGTTGCAACAGGGTCCTTCCTCTCACACAGGAGAACAAGGAAGGAACCCCAAACAAAGGTGTCCTGTCCTTAAAAAGAAATTTGAAATTGGTTTCAGCCCACCCCCCAGAAGCATCATCCATATGTCACAGAAGGGGTGTAGCCCAAGACCCCCCCTCCCTAGATTCATCATAGGTACATCATGAAAGGGGAGGTCTGGTGGCAGGAATCTGAGCAGTCTGGACCCTGCCCCCTGCCCCCAAAACCTAATCAACAAAATTGAGAGATATTTACATTTCCTTGTTTCCCAGCCAAGTTAATCACACCCTTTTGTCTGGCACTCAGGTATCAGGATGCCAGGGTTATCACTTTAATTCCTGAGACAATGAGAAGGTTCCCCCCACCCCACTTCTTCCTTGCAGAGGAACACCTGGTCAGAGAGAGTCAAAATGGTGTCAGTCAGGCCTGTTTTCCTGTGCTGCTTCAGACATGTTTCTGTACATTCATGTACATGTTTTATGAACAATTATTATATATATATATATGACCTCAAAATTCTTATAACAGAAGGGACCCATAGGATCATCTAGTCCAACCCCCTGCAATGCAGGAATCTCAGCTAAAGCATCCAAGACAGATGGCCACCCATCTGACAAAAATTATGTCAGAGGAGGGAATGACATTTAGCTGACACTTGATTAACTGTGTCCCAATTCGGTTAGGAGGGCTGTGCATGTGGAAGTATACCTGAAGTAGCATCTCCACACTCATTGTTCAGCCCGGACAATGAGGTCCAGCTCCGAGGGCCTTCTGGCGGTTCCCTCATTGCAAGAAGTGATGTTACAGGGAACAAGGCATAGGGCCTTCTTGGTAGTGGCGCCCACCCTGTGGAACGCCCTCCCAGCAGATGTCAAGGAAATAAACAAATATCTGACTTTTAGAAGACATCTGAAGGCAGCCCTGCATAGGGAAAATTTTAATTTCTGATGTTTTACAGTTTTTTATATGTGCTGTAAGCCGCCTAGAGTGGCTGTGGAAACCCAGTCAAATGGGCAAGGCAATAATAATAATAATAATAATAATAATAATAATAATAATAATAATAATAATAATAAATTAATTCCTGCATCATACTGAGTCATACTTGGTGCTCTTTCTGGCTGGGGCAACCCAGTCAGATGGGTGGGGCACAAATAATAAAATTATTATTATTATTATATTATCGATCCTGCAGCATCTTTATTGTCATCCGTGACCCCGAGAGGCCTTCTGTTACAGTGTTTACCTCCAGCAGAGCACTGGGCCCCTCCCCAAGTGTCTTTCTTCTGCTCAAAAGGCAACTTTTGATTGTTGACAGTGAGTCTGTGATCTCTTCTATATTCTTTGAACTCATTTCTTTTCTGTCCTATGATGGCATTTATGATTCTTCTTTTGCACATTTTCTTCTTACAACCTTGAGACATAGGCTGACAATGAATAGCCCAAGATCCTTCTCCAGCCCAAGGTCATCCAGGGAGCTTCAGATAAGTGGTGATTTTATGCTGATTTTACACCCTAAAGGTAAAGGTAAAGGGGCCCCTGACCATCAGGTCCAGTCGTGTCTGACTCTGGGGTTGTGGCGCTCATCTCGCTCTATAGGGCGAGGGAGCCGGCGTTTGTCCGCAGACAGCTTCCGGGTCATGTGGCCAGCATGACAAAGCTGCTTCTGGTGAACCAGAGCAGCGCACGGAAACGCCGTTTACCTTCCTGCTGGAGCGGTCCCTATTTATCTACTTGCACTTTGATGTGCTTTCGAACTGCTAGGTGGGCAGGAGCTGGGACCGAGCAACGGGAGCTCACCCCGTTGCAGGGATTCAAACCGGCGACCTTCTGATCAGCAAGCCCTAGACTCTGTGGTTTAACCCACAGTGCCACCCTAGTCCATTTAATATCCCTCCACATTCTGGAAAGAAGGGATAGAACTGGGCTTAAATATAAACTCATTGTAGATCCTTTTGTATTAGAAAAGTTGTGGTTTGCCTCTTAATTCTTATGAAGTTGCTATTTTTGAAAGCATTCTTTTTTTTATTTCTAGCCTGCTTAATATGTAAAAAAAAACTACTCCAGCTGCATGGGAAAAGTTGTAAAGTCAGCCCTAAGAACTCTTTCCATATAATGTTGGATTAGGGAGGCTTCTGAAGCAACATCAGTCATCCTTGCACTTACATAATGGAAGGAAATCTTTCATCCAGCTGATTAACATAGCTCTGATTTAAAGTTTTTATCATGTACATTCATAATCATATCCCGCCCCCCCATCAGTTTATAGATGGATAAGCCAGGGAAAAAAACCCAAGTGCATCATATCCAGAATGTTCTTTCTTTGTCCTCTTTGATCTTTCTATTTGATTGCAGGCAGATGAAATGCAAGACTCTTTGAGATGGTGCTAGTGGCCAGAGGCCCAATGATTACCCATAAACAGAACCCCAAAAGGGTGCTGGTAACATTTAGACTGTTTTATCAGTGATCAAAGCACAGGAGGTGCTGTCTAGACAGCCTAGGTGTGGACTAACAAGTGGCTTTCATTATGCTCTGGTGCCATTCCATTGTTTTGGAGCTGCTCGGGAGCTCTGCTCTTCTTCACGCCAATCTGTGATTGATTTCAAGAGAGGTGCCCAAGTGCCTGTGGCCATGGGATAAAGCTTACAGGACTTTGCTTGTTCTGACAGGGCAGAATAGCTGCCTATCACATTAGCTCAAAGTGACACATTCATTTACTTTCACCCTTCTTTGAAACAAATACTTTCAGCCACAGCAATTGCCCCCTTGCAGCTTAAGTTCTTGACTCGAATTCTTGTGTTCCAGAGAATAAAAATCTTATGAAATCATCTGTGCCTTTCATTCTGGGCATATTCTTATTTTTCTTGACAGGCACTGGGATTTATTTCTTATGTAAAGTGATGAAATAACGAGGTCAACCTTAATTTATCGATTGTAGTTATGTTGATATGGTATCTTGCGAATAAAAGAACAGTTTGACATTTCACCCATAAAATTCCCTGAAGCAAGGGATGTGTGCTTTGTTCTTTCTTCATAAAATCTAGATGACATTCATAATCTTGCATAGTAAATGGTAGCATAGGGTAATGTGCCAATTTGTTACTACGGTGTCTATGTATATTGTCTGTTATAAAAAAAACAGACAAGCAAAACCCCTTTGGTTTAATAACGTAAAAGCAAAGGCACATTCACACTCCCAAATGCATAATGTTTGTAAGCTAAGGAAAATGCCTTATGTTTTGTATCATGGAAGCAGTGAAGGCTGTGTGTAGTTCACACACTAGTAAAGGGACCCCTGACCATTAGGTCCAGTCGTGACCGACTCTGGGGTTGCGCGCTCATCTCGCATTATTGGCCGAGGGAGCCGGCGTATAGCTTCCAGGTCATGTGGCCAGCATCCCTAACAATGACAAAGCCACTTTTGGCAAACCAGAGCAGCACATGGACTTTGGTGTGCTTTCGAACTGCTAGGTTGGCAGGAGCTGGGACCAAGCAACGGGAGCTCACCCCATCACAGGGATTCGAACCGCCGACCTTCTGATCAGCAAGCCCTAGGCTCAGTGGTTTAACCCATAGCGCCACCTATAAAAAAGTTTCATGCCTCCACATTTTACCAGGAAGAAACACCTCTTAAGCACATGACATGATTAAGAAATTTCTGTCTGATGCATCCATAAAACCATCTCTTCCATCCAAGAAGGAGCTGATGCCAGAGCCATGGTCAGAGCTGAGGCTTGTTACCCCATCCTGGCCTCCAAGTTAAGCTTTCCCCCCTTGGAGCCAGGATGGGCTTGTATGTGGCAGGAGTATCTGTTTGCCTTGATCCTGGTCAAACAGTGGCATGCATCCAAACTTGTGGGTTTCTTTGTGGTCATTTCTCTGGTTAGGGATGAAGGGCCAGTCTTAAATTTCAAGTGAAGACAAATTCACCAGTGCTGTGAAGTCCATATTAGGTTGCAAAGTCAGGTTTGTCTTCAGTCACATTCTCCATACAGAACTGTTCCAAGGCGGTCGCTGTCCTAGTTTGTCGTTGCAGCAAAATGACAAATAACCGTTGGCATGGATTTAATGTGGCACAAGGTTTCGTGTGATGTAGCTCACTTCATATTGGATGTGGATACAAAGAGTTTTAAATATATCTGTTAAATCTACTAGACTGCAGTTTCCGTTCCAAAAGCTAAAAGAAAGGACCTTGACACGATCTCTTTTCTGCAAGAGTGCTCATACAGACTTCTTTTGCACTATGCTTTCCAGACATAGGCCTGTGTTTTCTAAGTCTGTGACTGAGTGGGTTTTTTTTTTGTTCTGCCGCTTTCTCTGGGAATACCTGCTGTTTACCACTGAATCAGAACAAATAGCAATCCAGAGAAAACCCAATTGTCAAGATTTAGTTCAGACCCCAATTTGGCATGCTGTAAAACATGCCCATGCTGCAAATTCTGTTTGGAGATCCAAATTCACTTCATTCTTCCATCCCCATTCACTGCAGAAGTTTTTTTTTTAAATAGCTTTAACTTTCCATTTTTGGCAGAATTGGATGAAATTTGCAGGTATAATAGCTCCTCTGGTCTGGATTTGCCAAGGTGCCATAAGGTCCTTTAGGGCTCTCATCATTGACTTGACTGACTTTACCTCCGGCAGGCTCAAAATATTTCCAGGTATTTGCTTTGCTTCAGGATTTGGGATTTTTCTGAATCTGATGCACAACCCTAGTTGATTATGAGAAATCCAAAGGTAATCTAGTAGAGAGTGGAGAATGGGTCTTATCAATAAGCAAGCACATTAATTAACCACTTATTAATTAACAAACTTTTATATTGTTTTTAATTAAGAGCAGTCTGCTTTAAAGTGATGTTTGAAATTAATACAGATACTGTGAGGGACAGAACGTACCGGCAGGTCCCTCCCATCTTAAGCAGCAGCTCATCACCCAATGGGAGCGTTAGTGGGGAGGAAGAGATCTCCAGTGGAGATTCAGGAAGTGGTGTCCGAGGCTCAGGCAAGGTAGCGGAGCCCATGCCCAGTATGGGAAGGGAAGTGGGAAACAAAGGAAGGAGACCAGTCCCCCCGACCCCGGAACTGAGGAGGAGGAGAAGGGGGCGGAGATTCAGTATGCCGAGATTACTTTGCTGGAGGAAAACGCGCGAATCTCCATTCGGAGGTTCTGACCTGTAACGGACAACATGTACATAGTACTGCTCTGCACTGTAAATAATCAGCACTAAATAAAAACATGAAAAGACAACGCCTGGAGGAGTCGTTACTCTAGAGTAGCCACCAAAGCCCCTGTGACAGATACACTATAGGAAAGCTCTTAGAGTTTAATTCTTGACATGACATAGTATTAAATACACTGGGTGAAAGACAAACTACTTTTCTATTTAGAGAAAGAACCAGGGAAAAATATCTGCCTTTTCTAACCAACCATTATAATTATGACACAATAATTCATGTATAGTTGTAAGTTTGATACTGGATACAGTACCAGAATGCCATTCTGTATCTCATCATAATCATTCTTTGAGTCCACCTGAGTGATCTTATACTTGTAGGCCTGTAACTACCTATGCTGTCAGTTGTAAAATTATGAATATTTATAACTATCTGGAAGCAAATCAACTTGGAACAATTATTTCTTATTCCATTTATACCACCCTAATCCTCTCTAGTCCAAACCCTAATTTGGGCTGGAGAGAGAGAGAGAGAGAGAGACCGAGAGAGAGAAGAAGAAGAAGAAGAAGCAGCAGCAGCAGCGTACAGTGGTACCTCTACTTACGAATTTAATGCATTGTGAACGCACATTCGTAAGTCGAAAAAATTTGCAAGTCGAATCCCATAGGAATGCATTGGGAGAAAAAATTCGTAAGTCGAAGCAACCCTATCTAAAAATTCGTAAGTAGAAAAAAATCCTATCTAAACCTCATCCAAGATGGCAGACAGAGCTCCATTCGTAAGTAGAAACATTCGTAAGTAGAGTTATTCGTAAATAGAGGTACCACTGTACTTACATAGGGGTTCATTTCAGGGTTATTGGGAGAGTGACACAGTCCACCATTCTCTCTGTGTCTTTGTGTTCAGCTTCTGGCATGATATTTTGTAAATACATATTAGCTTTTTTTTAAAGTGCTGGTAGCAGGAGCTTTTTCTACCTACTTATTTATAAAAAGCATTTATACTCTGCCATTTACCTGAAGATCCCAGGGTGAAGTGTACATAAATGTCAAAATCAAGCATTAACAGTATCTATGAGAACTAAAACAAACCCTAAATACAACCCTGTCAAATTAAAATTACAATTAATCTTGAGAATACAAGGCAGCAGCATCAGTCCCTGATGCGCCTTATCCATCCCTAGAGGCGAGACAAAGGTGCTTCTTCTTCTTCTGCCAACCTCACTAAGTTTGGGAACCACTAATTAGGCTTTCTCTGCAGACCTTAAGTCAGAGGCAAGTTAGTATAAGAAGAGGTATTCTTTCAGATGTTTGGGATCCAAGTTGTTTAGGGCTTTAAATCTGATTTTAAAAAAAACACCTTATATCGAGCTTAGAAGGCAATCTGCAACCAGTCCAATTCTTTCAATCTAGGTGTTATATGCAAATGACCAGCCCCACCTGCTAGCATTTGCAACAGTTGTACCTTCCAAACTGTTTTCAAGGGTAACTTAATGTTGCCCACAATACAATACTCAAATCTGGAAGCTACCAGAGCATGTATGGATGCACAGGTCAATTCTGTGTCCAGGGCAGCTGTTTATCAGCTCCATCTGGTACTCAGGCTGAGTCCCTACCTGCCCGCGGACTGTCTCTCCAGAGTGGTGCATGCTCTAGTTATCTCTCGCTTGGACTACTGCAATGCGCTCTACGTGGGGCTACCTTTGAAGGTGACCCGGAAACTACAACTAACCCAGAATGCGGCAGCTAGACTGGTGACTGGGAGCGGCCGCTGAGACCACATAACACCGGTCCTGAAAGACCTACATTGGCTCCCAGTACGTTTCCGAGCACAATTCAAAGTGTTGGTGTTGACCTTTAAAGCCCTAAACGGCCTCGGTCCAGTATACCTGAAGGAGCGTCTCCTCCCCCATCGTTCTGCCTGGACACTGAGGCCCAGCACCGAGGGTCTTCTGGCGGTTCCCTCGCAACGAGAAGCCAAGTTACAGGGAACCAGGCAGAGGGCCTTCTCGGTAGTGGCACCCACCCTGTGGAATGCCCTCCCACCAGAGGTCAAAGAGAACAACAATTACCAGACCTTTAGAAGGCATCTCAAGGCAGCCCTGTTTATGGAAGCTTTTAATGTTTGATTTCTGTATTTTAATGTTTTGTTGGAAGCCGCCCAGAGTGGCTGGGGGAACCCGGCCAGATGGGCGGGGTATAAATAATAAATTATTATTATTATTATTATTATTATTATTATTATTATTATTATTATTATTAACTGTAGCCAGGCTATCCCTGTCCAAGAAAGGCTGTAGCTAGGAAACCAGGTGTAACTGGGGGTGCACACTCTTAGCCAATGAAGCTTCAAGTGAACATCAAATGACAAAGATGGCTCCAGGAACACTCAAGGCTACAAACCTGTTCCTTCAAGGGGGGTGCAACATCATGCTGAGCCTTGCAGAACCCACTGCCAACTCATGATGGACAGCACACAGCACTGCTTGCCCTATTTGGGCACCCTGTGTAGGATTGGGACCCAGGAAACACTGGGCTGCTGGGTGGGCTCTGCAGGGCCCTTCCTATCTGCTCCTGCTTCTTCTTCCACTGCTGTTGGTTCCTTGGCTTCTGCATTTTTGAAGCAGATAATGGAGGGAAAAGGATCTGGGGGGTGGGGGTGGCAGAAACTGGGCAGGTGCTCCCTGGAGGGCAATTCTACAATTTCCCTTTCAGACCTGAACCTGGTACTGGCTGGGGTGCTTACAGATAAAAACATGGAAACGGCAGTATTTGGTACTGTTTGTTCACCCAGATTCTGCTCAGGAGAGATTATATGGCTATCCATTGCCTTTCTCCAGATTCCATTGTTACTTAAAGAGCCGTAGAGGAGGTTGGATTGTCACCAGGTAATCGGTACTGTAAGGGGGAGAGATTACAGAGAACCTCCCCCTCTCATCAGGAGCAGTTCGTCCCCAAGCAGCCATGAAAGCACGGGGTCTGAAGGGGCTAGTCAGGAGGCAGAGAGAGAGAGAGCTAGGTCTCCGGCAGCATGGGAGAGCCCCTGCTCCACAGGCGGGAAGAGAGAGAGACGGGAAGGGGGAAGAGGGAAAAGACGGAGCGCAGACCCTTTCCCCCGGCAGCGGAATAAAGAAGGAGGAGAAGGGGGAGGAGATTCGTTGTCCCGCGACTCTTATGTTGGTCCAGGTCCCGAAAGGGGGCAGTGCCGGATTCTGACACGGAATGAGCGGACATGAAACCGACAGCTCACTACACTGTAAATAACATGCACCAATAAAGACTCTCTTAAAGACAAGTATGTGGAAAGTCGTTACTCAAGAGTAGCCGTAACAACCTCTGACAGGTACTGAATTGTGTTCGTGTCACACAAAGCTGCCACAGTACTGACTGAGACATGGATCACTCCCTGGTGGCAAGCAAGATCCTTCTCCAGCCCAAGAGGGACTATAAGCACAAAGCAGAAAGTGTGGCTTCGAATCAACACAGCCAAAACAGCCATACCTGAATTTTGTGAACGCTTCCCTGATCCTGTCGAACAAGCACTATTGAACTGCCCCAGAGACAGCGTTGAAGCAAGGTGGAATTATATCAAAGAGGCAACCAACACCGTTATGTCCTCTTTTGGCAAAAGAGAATAGCAGATCCCTGACTGGTTTGAGGCTGGCATTAAGGGCATGGAGCCTGTTATTACTACAGTGTGAGGCTCTTGTGAAGTATGCACGAGAGAAGGCAATTGCTGCATTGAGAAGGACAGTATAGCAATTTGGAAGGAGATTAACGCTACTATGATAGGTGATAGGTGATATGGCGATGAGATCGTACTGGCCTATTTTGAATGTTTGTAAGTGATGAGGGACTCAGGTGGCGCTGTGGTTAAACCACTGAGCCTAGGGCTTGCTGATCAGAAGGTCGGCGGTTCGAATCCCTGTGACGGGGTGAGCTCCCGTTGCTTGGTCCCAGCTCCTGCCAACCTAGCAGTTCGAAAGCACGTCAAAATGCAAGTAGATAAATAGGAACCGCTACAGCGGGAAGGTAAACGGCGTTTCCATGTGCTGCTCTGGTTTGCCAGAAGTGGCTTTGTCATGCTGGCCACATGACCTGGAAGCTATACGCTGGCTCCCTCGGCCAATAATGTGAGATGAGTGCGCAACCCCAGAGTCGGTCACGACTGGACCTAATGGCCAGGGGTCCCTTTACCTTTACCTTTAAGTGATGCCAATAAAGGTTTTGATACTGATACTGTAGTAGGACGACCGGGACAGGAGAGTGCTGGTGCTCCATCAAGTCAAGTTGTAGGGGATCAGTTTCAACCTCCAAGGATGTGGACAAGTGAAACCAACCACTTGACTTCTTGACCCTTGCCCATCCTGGCTCATAAATGCAAGCCAGACAGGGCTGGGCAATGAGCTCCAAGTAGTGGTGAATGCGTCACAATTCTATGATTCTATGAATTGCTCTGGACTTTACAGTCCATACTGTGGTTCCAGAAAAGGGAAGGATACAGGAGATGCCCAGATAATTCGACAAAGGCTATTGATGACTGCCTTGTCACCTGGAAAAGGAAATTAACAGCTTAATTCTGTGCATAGTTATTTGAGGGAAGACCTATTATGTTTAATGTATTCCTCAAAAAGTATGCATTGTCTGTGCATACGTTCACAACAGCACCCCCAGGAACAATCTTCCGTTTCTCTTACATATCTCACTTTTTGGTTCCGAGTTTTCAAAGAGGCCAGGTGACTCATGTATTTTGGTCCTGCACTCTCATAGGACATGTGAACATATTTAAATGTAACATGCTGCCTTCCTTTGTTTGTTGAGTCCTGCGCTATAAACACAGTATTTTTCACGAAGCCATTTAAATTTCTCATTAGTTTTGGCTTTTATGTTATGTTTCTGATTATAATAAAGAAGAGATATTTACCATGGTTAGTAGGTAACAATTGACTAGTCACATCTTAATTGTGCCCAATTCCTTGACTTTCTCTTAAATGAAAATCAAGAGCTTGTTGCAACTATCAGGATTCCTTTCTGCAAAAAAGGAGCATAAGGACGATTGGCCACATTTCCTCGTCTATAGCCTGGAGTAACTATTAATTTTAATCACTGAAAGGTTGAACGCTTTGAAGGACAAATGGGTGTCCTAAGGCAGTGGCACTGATGAATGCAAGAATTTCTTTTACTTGTCATTAGTAATTGAGGGTAAATTAATACTTACTAAGCAGAGATTCGTAGAAAAGCTTGTGCATAAGAAATTGAAGCAAAAGAACGCCACAGGAGAAAACATGGAATCCTCCTAGTTCTTTGAAGTCAATGGCAGCAATTAGAAGAGAGCGAGTGGAAACGATGCAAGTTAAGCACATCCACAAATCATTGGTCCTTTCCACACAAGGACCTTTTACTCTTCCACAATCAGTCGGAACTTCAGTGATAATTGTGGTTCCACATAGCACTTAATATAGTCCTGTATCTTCATTAATCTCCCACAATACATTCTCACGGCAGACACCAAAGCAGATGGCATTCTCACAAACCTAGTGCCTTTTCACACCAGAATATAATGTAGATTCAAAGTTGCTCGGGTTCTCCTTAATTAATTTATATAATTAAATTACATAAATTTTAAATAAAAGTGGGGAAAAAATCTTATCTGTAACTTTTTATATTTAAAAATTGCAGCAAAATTGGAATCCAAGCAGAAATTCTCTATCACTGTAACAAATAGCCTACTTTTATTTTTTTTTAAATAGGGGTGCTACATTTAATCCTAGTTAAATATATTCCTGGCCTAAATTGATTTCCATCAGGCCTGTTTATATTGTGTGTTTGTGCATGTGTGTTTTAAAAAAAGCTTCGGGGGGAGAAAAGGAAATATCACAGAGAGAATTCAATAAACTTGTAATAATATCCATATGCACAATGGAAGGTTCCCAGCACCTCAGGCATATCTATTTCCTTTTGAATTGGTGAACAAAAATTGATCCAAGGTGGAGAATTTGTAGGCGTTTATGATTGATGGGGCAAAGACAATGGTGTGTCATGTATAAACTTTCTGTGAACAAATATGCTTTCATTTATATGCCTGCAGTCGGGAGCTTATAGGCCTGGAATACAAACATTCAAAATTAGCTGAAGTGTGCTAACTTTTATTCAAATAATTTATTTTACAAGGATTTTGTTCCTTGCAGAAATAATGAAAGGAAATGGTTAAAAAAATACCAGACGTTATAAATACAGGGACAAGGACTGAGCAGATTGCAGCCTAAATTCCCATTTAAGTAATGTCATTAACATGACATGCCCCTATCCTGCTGGTCTTCTTCTGTAAAATTTATTTCTTTGATCGAGACATAACGCAGCAAGTTTTGAAAAATGCAGCTCCGGAACAACCTTATTCAAGAGAGTAGGCATGGATCAAGCATCCATTGTTGCTATTCTCCTTTCCATAGAATCAATAGAATCGTAGAGTTGGAAGGGACCTCAAAGGGCATCTAGTTCAATCTCCTGCAATGCAGGAATCTCAGCTAAAGCCTCCATAGCTTAAAAGCCTCCAAGGAAGACGGCTATCATGTCTTCCCTCAGTCTCCTCTTTTCCAGGCTAAACATAACAAGCAGCTTCAATCGCTTGGTTTTCCAGAACCGTATTCATCTTGGTTGCCTCCTCTGCTTGTCCTTATCCTTCTTAAATTGTGGTTCCCAGTATTGGGCGCAGTATTCCAGTATACCAAGGCAGAATAGAGTGGAACTATGACTTCCATTGATCTGGATACTAGACTTCTGTTGATCCAGCCTAGAGCTTTCCCCCCCTGCTGCATCACTCTGTTGACTCATTATAGCTTGTGCTCCACTAAGACCTCTACATCTCTTCCACATGTAATGCCAGGTGTTCCTAATCTTATACGTGCCCCAAACCCACCTAATGCCGGTTCTGTTCCAGTAGTAGGGTACCTATTTCTTTTTTTGGGGTGAGTGGGTGTGCTCTACAACCATGGATTTAAAATAAACCTATCAGATTTGGGCAATACTGGAAAACAATTATTTTCCCAACTCTCACTGCATCATTTCCCCCTATCTATTGCCATCTTCCTGTTCTGCAATGGGAAATTCCAGTTGTTCTAGGATTAAATATAAAGTTGCATGTTCAGACCTTTAAACCTCCCCCTTAAATAAATTCAGACAAGACTCAATTTTTGGTTTGGTTTTTGGCAGAATTTAGGCCACAGCTTTATTGATTACAATCAAGTGAGTGGTTGCATAGGCTCTGGTTCGACTAGCTCCCTGCACCCTTGCAGGTAGCGCTGACCCAGAGCTCTATCGTAGGTCAACCAAGGGTGAACACTTGGGATGGCGGAAAGCCGGGGACATGCTATGTCCACCACCCAGATGTCCCCCTGGACTCAGGCACGGGCACAACCCCTCTCAGGGTTGACCAAACCATCGAGTCCCTGGATTCCTTTAACGGAATATCCCTTTGCATAGGGATGGCGAGAGCGTTCCCCCATCCCTATCACCTGAACCAGAGCCTCTCCGCAACCTTACAAGTTGTGACGATTTGCTACGCGGCAGGCGAAACCCAAATGGCACCAGCCAATCAGCCTATTGGGGAAAATTCCTGCCGTGCCCCTGTCCCAACGACAGACGACACATGACAGCATAGCAAGGTCAAGCGCGCAAGCCCTAAATATAGCGAGAGGTGGGCAGGTGTTCCGATGCACTGACCAAGAGAGAAAGCTCGGGGTCAAATGCATTGGCATATATAGGTCCCTTGATCCATTTTGGCTAGCGCCCATTGGTCAGATTGTACCCAGCATCAAGGGTCCTACCAATCGGGTGCCGTGGCTATCCAGTCGTACCCACCGACAACACAAGGGTTTGGTTGCTAGGTCTCACCGCAACACTGAGGGAGGACACAATTAAACTGCACACACACAAACTTGTGTGATAGTAGATGTGTGCTGCTCCACAGATACATTTTTTTTAAAAAATAAAATAAAAAGGTATGCCCATGGCTCTGCTGATTACTGGACACTAGTCTCATTTCTCCAAAATCAACAAATTGGAAGGCGGGACACATATCGGTGTGGTAAGAAACAGGCAGGCTTTATTTGCAAGTTCATAAGAAGACCCTGCTGGATCTGGCCAATGACCCGTTGTTATGTACTGAGCTGAATCATAGAACCATAGGATCCAGAATCAGCAGTCTGATTGGTCCGCAGGAGCCACCCAATCCAACTCCAGGTGGAAGTGAATCCGCAACCTGATTGGACTGCAGGAGCAGCCAATCAGGCGGCTGGCAGAAGTGAATCCGCAACCTGATTGGCCTACAGGAGCAGCCAATCAGGCTGCTGGCAGAAGTCAATCCACAAACTGATTGGCCCACAGGTGTGGCCCTGAAGTAGCCAATCACGCAAAGCCCATTGTGTAAATAATGTATATAAGCAGATGGCTTTGGGAAAAGGGCATTCTTCTTCTCTTCTTCTCCTTGATGACTAAGAGCTGAATAAAGAGCATGAAATTCACTCTCGACTTCGAGTATATTTCACCCGTCTAATCTAGCATCCTGTTCTCACAGTGGCCTGTGGGGAACCTGCAACTATTATGCCGGGGCTTTCCTCAGATTATTTTTCTGCACTCGAAATGCAACATCTTTGACATTCTGTAGAAACACAAATGCAATTCAGGCAGGTAAGCATTTGTTTTTAATAATTCTCAAAGGAGATAAATTAACTTGCCAATGACATGCATCAAAGAAGATCAACCAGGCTTATTTAAAAAACTACAGCAAAAAAAAGTGTATTATAAATGCTGACTATCAGTGCATTAATACAACCCGCCCAGTGGGAATTTAGCACGGCAGCTATTTTTAAAATAATAACTTCATACATTCAGCATAGCTAGAGCCGGTCATGATTGTTTTCCGGTGGGCTAGCAACTGAATGGGTGCTTAATTATCTACTAGTCCCAAACTGACTCAGAGCTTGGCAGGCACAGAACTCAGGTTTTAAAGGAGGTAAACAAAAGGGACCAGAATTGATGACTTTCAGAACTGAGGATCTAGCAGAACGTCATGCCATGTAAATCCTGGAAAAAAATACTGTAGCCCAGTGATTACTTGGTAAACAAAACAAAACAAAAACATGTCACCATCCTTAAAGAGAATGCATAGATGTTATAGTTCTTCAGCTGGAGTAGAAAGCAAGTTGTTCTCCGTTATGTGGAAGAAACTGATGCAAAACATTCTTTTGATAATTCTTATACACATGAAGTGATCCAAAAAGGGTAGGGCATGACAGGTAAAGCAGTGGATTAATCTCGTGGGCACTGTTCACAGCCTCACGGCCCTTTGTGCTAATCTGGGTAGTCTCACTGGAAACCAAGAAAGAACCAGGAAGCATGGAAGTCAAGTGGTGGGGAGTTTAGGTTATTGGGAGGAGCCAGAATTATGGTAATTCGTCCACCAGAGTGGGGCAACATTGAGTTTCTAGTTTTTAGGGATCCTCAATCCTTATGAGCCTATGGGCCATCATAAAATGGCTGCTATAGGAGCTGACTTGTATACACTCTTACGGCCTCCCATATTTAATCCACCTTTCAAAACAACAAGACAATTGAATGGTTTGGAAAACATGGAGCAAAATACTAACAGCCTCACTCTCACTTCCTATCTTACAAAGGTAAAGGGACCCCTGACCATTAGGTCCAGTTGTGACCGACTCTGGAGTTGCACGCTCATCTCGCATTATTGGCCGAGGGAGCCGGCGTATAGCTTCCAGGTCATGTGGCCAGCATGACAAAGCCACTTCTGGTGAACCAGAGCAGCACACGGAAACGCCGTTTACCTTCCCGCTGTAGCGGTTCCTATTTATCTACTTGCATTTTGACGTGTTTCCAACTACTAGGTTGGCAGGAGCTGGGACCGAGGAACGGGAGCTCACCCCGTCACAGGGATTCGAACCGCTGACCTTCTGATCAGCAAGCCCTAGGCTCAGTGGTTTAACCCACAGCACCACCTGGGTCCCACTTCCTATCTTAAGTCAACCTTTATTTTATTAATAATAAATTTAAATATTTTCAAAATGGGGAAGCTCCTTGCCTCTTTCATTTAAAGGCACTAGACCAGGGGTTAGCAAACCTTTTCAGCAGGGGGCCGGTCCACTGTCCCTCAGACCTTGTGGGGGGGGGCAGACTATATTTTGAAATAATAAAAAAAGAACGAATTCCTATGCCCCACAAATAACCCGAGATGCATTTTAAATAAAAGGACACATTCTACTCATGTAAAAACACGCTGATTCCCGGACCATCTGCAGGCCGGATTGAGAAGGCGATTGGGCCGCATCCGGCCCACGGGCCTTAGGTTGCCAACTGGTAAGTTGTATGAGGACTACTGTGTTTTACAACAAGCAGAGGAAGAGGTTGTCTCCAAGGAGCAGAATGTCGATGGGTTTTCAGATGAATACCAGAGGTTAGTGGCAACCAAATGAAGATGATGGTCTCTTCTGCACTTTTCATTCCTGTATCTAATGCATACTGTGAGGGAGCTTTCCGTTTAATGGCACTACTGTGAACCAAGGACAGAAATGGGCAGAGTGAAGGTTGAGCTGCAGGTGCATCTGAACATTAACATTAAATGTGCAGACTTCCTTGCCTTCTTAAAAATAATAATCTAAAAACAGCAAGAGGTCAGGCTCCAATACAAACTTAAAAGTGAGGAAGTGAGGGCAAGCCAACCCAGTTTTAAAACAAAACGTCACATTTAATTGTGGTATGACGGTGTCATGACAGCTTCCTTGCTTCAGGGAGGGATAATACAATAAACTTAGGAGGGTAACAGAAATGATCTCAGAGAGTTAGTAGTTGTCTGGGGAGAACTACTGCTACCCCTAGGTTAACTGTTTAAAGGTGAATTAAGGGAGTGAAATTGGGTCTGAATTCCAACCAGCATTTAGAGGGGTAAGGCAACTTACAGAAATTTGATCTCAGTTTCAAAAAAAATGTCCAGGAATTTCCTTCACCAGATTTGGGAACTTGAACTCCTTCTATAAGGCTCACTGATCTTTGACACAATCCTGCTGGAATGTTCCTCTGGTTCTGCCCTTAGACCAGGAGTTTGGGCTTAGAACCACTTTACAAGAGAGAGCACCACTGTGTTGTGGTGAAGAGAGTAACTTCACTGCAAGTCCCAAAGTAGAAATTACAACTAAAATATTGGTGTACAAACCAGATTACCTTTGAACAACTGGTGGAGCCAGGAAACATTGTGTATAGTACTGAAGAGGAACAAGACAGAGGAACAGCTGCTGGTTGTGCTCTTGACCTCCAAATGTTTAAAGCCCCATCTGCAAAGGCTCCCTACATCCAATCTGTCATGAACACACCAGCTCCCAGTGTAATCTCGCAGCCGGCTCCAGAATGCAGTCAGCAACAGGGAGGCTGGGCTTTTACGTCAGCACAGGAGAGCCCGCAGGTGCCAGCATTGACTCCCCTTGACCTTGGCCAGCCGGCTGATAAGGGAGGAACAGAGAGCAGGCGGGAACACAGCCAAAGCTCCCCAGAAGCCCAAACAGGCACAGAAAGCCGCAGAGACACGCTTTTTGGAACAGGAAGGGGCTGCAGCTGACCAAATAAGTCCGAGGCATAGGCATATAGGAAGGCTGCTAGACAGGAAGCAAAAGAAGAAATGTAAAGGTCGAAGGTTCAATCTCTTCTGTCGACACAGGAAGAACTCTTCAGAAGGGTCAACTGAGTGATGGGGGCTGGAGGCTTGCTAGAGCCATCCGGAGATAATTGCTTTTTTTTTTTTTTGCAATAAATCCTCCTTTTTAATTACGTATGCTTACTGTGTTATCAAGCCGGGAACCTGGACTCCTAACACAATCTGTACACTGCAAAAATTGAGAGTACAGATCAGCAGGAGGGAGCTCAGCCATCTATGTCACAGGCCCCTAGGCATATGGGACACTGAACACATGGAGTTCTTCCTCCCCATGCAATTTCTGTACAAAATGAACATCTACAGAGGCTAAGTAAACCTTGCCTTAAGTAAGACTTATACCCCAACGAACACTTTCTTGTCCACAATTTTGGCTCCCTCTCTGACCGAAGTTCATTGCAATATACCTTTTTTTATAGTAATGTAAGTTCTGTCATTGCTGTTGCTGCCACCAATCATGCACACATTGGATTTTGTTTTTTCTTATATAAGACTAGCTGACCCGGCCACGTGTTGCTGTTTTTTTTTGGAGTATTGAAATCATTTTTATTTTGAAAATTAATGGTTTAATACCTTTGTTTTTTGAATTGTAGAACGTATTCTGTTTGTCCAGATGTTTCAACTTTGTCCTTGTATTTATGGGTTTTTTGTGTGTGTCTTCTTATGATTGTGTATTTTTGTTTGTTTGTTTGTTTTGGTAGTTTTATTTGTATTTTTAATTTTTTGAAGTGTGATTTCCTCCACCCTGTTCTGATCCATGACGTTTCCCATCCCTTTCTCCCCCCACCACTGCCCCACCCTCGGCTTATCCCTGTGATTCCCCCTCTCCCACATGCCCTTTTTACATTTATTATTTGTGTGTGATTGTGGGTTTTTTGGGGGGGGTGTTTATTGTTGAGAATTTGTTTGGTTTTTTTGTTTTGGGGTTTGCAACCAGTGCCTGTGTCCTATTGCAGGTTTCTGGGGGGGGGGGACATGTTTCTTGAAGATTATATATATGCATACTGCCAGGAAAATATACACAATGCGGTCAAGATTCCCAAGACCTGTTGGAAGTTATGTGCAGTATATTGACTGAGAAATGTGCACAATTCCTGTTTCATGGATGGATTATGTGCACATTCTCCATGACAATGGCCAGTTGTTATTCACATTAACCACTCGATTTACATTGCACCTAACATCTATATTATTGAATCATATCATTATTGTTGCTGTCCCAAAAGCACAGGTGTTTTATATTTTTTCACGGTGATCAAGAATTAAATAAAAGCACGTTTTAACAAAGGGCTGGTGGATAATGATATTTCTTTTATGTTCCAGAATATTCAGTGATGTTTTTCCTCCAAACACATTAAAGCTGGTGCATTGTTGATTTAAATTCTTTTAGCTAGAAAAATAGATGAATTGCCTGCGTAAATATACCAAACCATGAGAGGATGCTTTCGCTGAAAACAAATTATTTGTTAAGCGGTTGTCTACATACATGGTTGCTTGCATGGCTCATTGCCTGAATCACATAAAATAAGTGATAATCCCAGTGAGGCCTGAGAAGCAGAGTTAGCACACCTTCTCCACCAATCCCCAGTCAGTAGCCTGTCATGGGAATGATCAGCTGCATATTCTATGCATGCTTGCACTTTCCTGCCTCAGAGCACAATACAGTAATGTGCTCGGCTCAGATTTTGTATCCTTAGTTACCTAATTGTGAAAGAGCAGCACCATCTCCTTTTTGGCTGCTCTCAGCTATGCTCAGCTTTAAATATTATTAGCGTGGTGCAATTAACTGTATTGGGAGGGAAGGGGAGATCGTTTGGAATTTGGGTTGTTAGGGTAAGTGGGACAAGGGATTTGACAGGCGAAGGTATGGGTGGGAGTCTTTGTCATTTGAAGAGCAAATAGGGGAGAGAGGATTAGAGATCACTAGCTCTAATTGCATTTGTCCGGGACTGCAGTTTATTATGGATCTGTTTTCAGTGCTCCTCAAACAAAGACTCTGGATGATATCCAGCGGTGGCATCCCCCCTTGTGCAATAAACTGCCACTCATGGAAACATCCTTCATTTCCACTGCAGCCTCTGCACAGGATCGAAATATGTTAGAGGGTGTCCCTTTGCAGTAAATTGTGCAATTCAAGTTGGTCTTCAGCTTGTGCACAACACACCCACTTTCCCCACCCACATCCTCAAAGAGGACTTCTTACAATAAGGGAAATGAAAGGAAAATGCATCGGAAAGTGTGGGATAACAATTGCTCGACACAACATCATTTTAAAATGGTGGGGTGGAGGGCATGTTTGTTTACCTGTGGATAAAAATATATAATAATAATAATAATAATAATAATAATTAATAATAATAATTTATTATTTATACCACGCCCATCTGGCTGGGTTTCCCCAGGCACTCTGGGCGGCTTCCAACCGAATATTAAAAACAGCATCAAACATTAAAAACTTACCTAAACAGGGCCGTCTTCAGCTGTCTTCTAAAAGTAAAATAATTGCTTATTGCCTTGACATCTGCTGGGAGGGCATTCCACAGGGCGGGTGCCACTACTGAGAAGGCCCTCTGTCTGGTTCCCTGCAACTACTTCAAAAAGCAACTGCGGGACTCAGGAGGTCCCGATGTTGCCTGCTGCAGCTGTGGAAGGGAGGGCCTGCCAGAATATTGATTTCATAGGTGTTCACCTGCAGATGCTTCCATTCTTTCTGTCACGAGCAAGAAAAAGTTGTCACTTGAACCAGCAACTTAATACATCACATGCAAGAGCTATAGAAGAAAATAATCAGACGCTGCACTCAATAGTATCAGTCATTGTGTTTTGTGAGTCACATGACCTTGCTTTTCATGGCGACTCCAGTGCCACAGGTAACATGACAGGCCCTTTTCAGTTTTGTGTTGAGGCAGGAGATGAAATATTTTTTTAAAACAGAAATGTTTGGAAACTGGGTCAGACTATACTTACCGTGTTTCCCCTTTTTTAAGACACCGTCTTATAACTTTTTTTCCTCAAAAAAACACAAGGTGTCTTATTTTCAGGGGATGTCTTAATTTTTTATTACCATTTTTATTATGGACCCACCCTGGGGAGCAACTTCCTTTAAAAAGAGACAAGGAAAAAAGAGCAAAGGCAGCGGTGAGGGAGACACTTTGTGCATGCTCAGAGACCACCCCATCCCCAGCTATAAACCCACCCTGGTTTTCCAAGACGCCTTTTCCCCGGCACTGGACTGGCGGGGGGGATGTGAAGGGGGTGTCTCTGTGCATGCTCAGAGGCAGCCTCGTCCCGGGCGCCGCTATGGGAGTGGAGGGCACTCACCTAACCATGACCCAGATCCCGGCCACGACGAGGCGCCGTGCGCCGGCAGCGGACTGAGCCGGAGCCCCTGGTGCAGGCCAGCGTTGAGCTCACTACCGGCCCCGCCGAGCACAGCCACGGGCCCATCGCCCAGCCCGCCCGCCTGCCTGCCTCCCGCTTCCCTGCCCACAAAATTCCGGCGGCGGGCCATGCAGCCCATGCCGCTCCAGCAGAGCGGAAGGGGCCAGCAGCGCTTCCGCCGCCGTCCGCACCCCGGCACCACGGAAGGACCCGCGAGCCTCCCGCCACCGCTCTGCCTTGGGCCATGCGGCCCACAACATTCCGGCGGCGCGGATGGGGCCAGCAGGGCTCCCGCCGCCGCCCGTCACCCTGGCAGGGCCAGCGGGGCTCCTGCCGCCGCTCTGCCTTGGGCCATGCGGCCCACAACGTTCCGACGGCGCGGATGGGGCCACCAGCAGGGCTCCCGCCGCCGCCCGTCACCCTGGCAGGGCCAGCGGGGCTCCTGCCGCCGCTCTGCCTTGGGCCATGCGGCCCACAACGTTCCGACGGCGCGGATGGGGCCAGCAGGGCTCCCGCCGCCGCCCGTCACTCTGGCAGGGCCAGCGGGGCTCCCGCCGCCGCTCTGCCTCGGGCCATGCGGCCCACAACGTTCCGGTGGTGCAGAAGGTCCAGCGGGCCTCCGGCCGCCGCTCTGCCTCGCCGCTCTGGCTGGGCACTCCGCCCGGTGCTGCTGGACGTTCCGAGCGCTCGGCGCTGCAGAGCGCTCCACTCTGCAGCCGCCTGTTCCGGCGGCGGGGCGGCAGGCCTCCTCGGCCGGGCCAGGAAGAGGCCAGGCCGCTGGCTGGGCGCTCCACCCGGCGCTGCTGGGCACTCTGAGCGCTCGGCGCTGCAGAGCGCTCCACTCTGCAGCCGCCTGTTCCGGCAGGTGGCTCGCCGCTGCAGCAGCTGGTTCCAGGCCCCGCTGGCTGGCTGGGTCCCGCTGGCTGGCTGGGGCGCTTGGCGGTCTCGCTGTATATGGTATGAGAGGTATGTCTTATTTTCGGGGGGTGTCTTAGATATAGCAACTCCTAAAAATGCTGCCATGGCTTACTTTATGGCTACGTATTAAAAAAGGGGAAACACGGTAGTACACATCTGCAATAATGAATTTAGTGGTGTGGCTAAATTCTGAGGGAAAATGTTGTTTTGAAAAATGATGTGTCTATGAGATTCTCAGTTTTAACAGATTAAACATCAGATATTTCTGGCATAGAACAACTGTTTCTAGATGTAAGGAACTGTTTCTAGATGATGGGCAGCATAAGTACATGAGGAATTCCTTGGGTTCATTTCAGACTTCAACCCAACTGCTGTCTGCATAGCCAACACAATCTTACATGCTCGTTCTGATTTTGGACTAGATCTCAGTAAGTTAGTTGGACAAGGATATGATGATTGTTCAACCATGGCAGGGAAAGAAGGTGGAGTTTGAGCACAAATCATGGCAACAACATATCCTCAGGCAACCTTTGCCCACTGCTCATTCCTAGACATAATCTCACTGTAAATGATCTCAACAGTGGAAGTCATGTGCATAATACAGTTGGCACAATGAAAGCCACCATGAAATAATTTCTGTGAAAGCACCCAAAGACAACATCTAATATCCAGCATACAAAACATGGTGGAGTATCTATCTGTTTGCAGAAAATTACCCAAGTCTTTTCTCACAACTCAAGCAATTAGCAGAATCAAGTGACACCAAAAGACGATATCTTTCATGCCAGTTTTATTGTTTGCCTTGTCGTCATAAGCAAATATTCTTCAGTGCTGGAGCCAGTCATTCAAGCTCTGCAATCTGTGCTGTTAGATGTAATGGAAATGAAAGCAGCAATAGGAGAATTGCTGTGAATAACAGAATAATGCAGGGGAGCAAGTCAAGAGGCTATTAGCACAATAATAGAGAAGTGCAAGAAACTGGACAATGACGTTAACTTAAAGCACCTAGAAAAGCCATACAATGGAAGAACTGTACCATTCGTCCCAACCAATTCACGGAAGAGTGCCACCAGCAATTCTTCTACATTCCCTACCTCACCGAGGACTCATTTCAGTGATGAAAGCCAACTTGCTCACAGTTTTCTGAAACTGTAACCATCTCAGATATACCCCACTGAAGAAAAAGAATTTATAAACTCATATAAATTCAATTCAGGAACTATACAAATTTGAAAACTTGGGGGAGGAAGCTATGACTTGGTACGAGACGTGGGCAAAACAAAAAGCATGTGACCTATGCAACATGAGCTTTACTGAAGTATAGGACTACGCCAAATGGTTGCCTGCTATTAAAATGACCATCTTTGCAGCACTTTCCATCCCAGTTACAACATGCATAATTGAACGATCCTTTAGCACTTTGCGCAGGCAAAGGCAGGACTATGTTTGACAATGGCTGAAGATCAATTGTCTGGCTTGTGCTTGTTGAGCATCCATAGAGAAAAGTTGAAGACCTATCTCAAGGAGATTTTCTTGACTGTTTTGGCCAAGATCTTTGAAGAGTCCAGTTTTTGTTTAAAGAGTGATCCACTTTGTATTATATTTTTCCTTTATGTTGTAGGTAGGCAAGTGTTAATAAAAAAGCCTGACTGGTTTCAGATCCTATGTCTGGCGTTCACCACAGCTAAGACAGAGTCTGTGTAAAAGGTAAAAGGTGTGAAAGTCAGCTTTAGGTGTTTTCTTCTTATTCTTATTTGGTTTAGAGTCCTACAGTACATACTCTTGTTCAATGGGCAAGTTAAAGCTGCTTGTCTTTCTAGTGCCTTACTCTGTTATTATTAAATGCACAAATACAGCAATTGGTTAGATTTCGTTCTGAAATATAAAATCCCATACAGTACACTAAATCACCATTGTTTCTTGCTGCTTCTCATGTAATGGCGTGTGGGGTTTAGTCATGAGTCAACAGTCTGTAGTTACAAGCCATAAACCTTGCCTTTCAGAGCCCCATGGAAGGCTCTCTGCAAACATGAACGATCACCTGATCGTGATAAGGATCTGACCCATGGACACAAGATGATTCCCCACAAATACAGGTTTGAAGAGTTGTGACCAGACTACGCAGCATCTTTTACTAATTTTCTACATAGTACAGGTACTACTTTTATAATTGACTTTATCTGTGAAGCTTTGAAGGACTGAAGCTTAGAAAGAAGAATTATCGTAAATTTCCATATTCACCTCCTCCCCTTTTTCAATGTTTCTATGATATCTATGAGTTTTGTAATGGTATAGGGAAAAGGTTTACAGTACAATAAGTTTTCTTTGTAGTGACACCTTGCTAACAACACTGTTTCAGTTTAACCTTGTCTTTGAAGTTTGGAAGTTTAAAGGCAAGGGCTGTACAATATACCTGCTTTGTATTAACCTCCTTTTGTTTTGCTATCTCCACAGTAACATCCTAGACTGAGTAAAAAGGAACATTCAAAGTTTTCAACAAACATGAACCTGTTCTTTATGAAAATATCCTCAGCTAATCTATGCTACAATATATTTCTGTGAACATCTTTCTGTATTGTTTGTGAATTAAGTGTTCCTTACCAATTCCCTTTGATTTTATATACAACACTTATTACCAGTACTCTGTTCCAAAGCTTAGAAATATCAACTCACCCCTTATTAATTATAAACTACAATTTCTTGAAGGTTTTTAAGCAGAGGTTGGATAATCATCTGTCATGGATGTTTTAGCTGAGATTCCTGCATTGCAGGGGGTTGGACTATATGACCCTCAGGGTCCCTTCCAATTCTACAATTTTATGATTCTATCTCTGTTTTGGATATGTGTGTATGTGTTTCTTTAACACATTTTGATTTAAGGGTGTAGCAGTATTGGCAGCTTGGCTGTGCAGAGTTCATGGTTATTTAATCTTATGTTCCAGTCAAGGTAAGATTAGTGTTTTATTTGATGTTGAACCTTTTATTTGATGCTAAACCAGCAGGGGTAGGACATGCAAACAATGCTTTCCACACATTTCCCCACAATTTTTTTAAAAATAAGACAAGTTTAGAATTATTGGAAATTCCATAAAAATATAAAAGTCAATATTTTAATACAGTATTTACCAAGCAAAACAAAATTATATTGATTTTACCAAAATATCTTTTGAGTTCCCATGTTACAACTTTTTAACACCCATCATTTGAAAGTTGAAAAATTCAACACACCCCAATGCAGTACAAAAAAGGATATTTCAGATCCCAATGGCATAGTATATAGGTTTAAAGAAGTTTATGCTAAACTGTATTCATTAGAATATTCAAACATGAGGAAGATGCAAACGTTTGAGAAAATTAAAGCTGTCTCATTTAGCTATGAATGATATAGCCTTCAGGAGCTAACACTAGTGGTGAAGGGTTTGAGAATGCACACTTCAGCCACATGACTCTACAACTGAATATTACAAAATAAAAAATTCCTTCAGTAGCACCTTAAAGACCAACTAAGTTTTTATTTTGGTATGAGCTTTCGTATCTGAAGAAGTGTGCATGCACACGAAAGCTCATACCAAAATAAAAACTTAGTTGGTCTTTAAGGTGCTACTGAAGGAATTTTTTTATTTTGCTTCGACTCAGACCAACACGGCTACCTACCTGTAACTGAATATTACAAATATTTTGACCTTATTAGCAAACTTCATGTTAAATACAATTAACTCTGTCGTAAAACATAGGAGGAGGCAAAAATTATTCTGATCATAAAGTAGATAAAGATCTGCCCAGAATGTTGCAGAGTTATAGCATTATTAAATCAAAATTCAAGCTGGGAAGAAATAATCTGGACAAAAGATTGAAGAATAAATAACTGAAGATTAGTAAGGGTTTTGCAAGAAGCCAGAGTCAGGCATAGGCCAGCAATAAAATAATAAAGCACCCGTTGTCAGTGAAGTTAACTCTTTATTCAAAGAAACAAAACCAGCTCAGTCCTAGTGGTCACAGCAACCCTTCCAACAGGTCCAGGGCCGGCTCTAGGGGCAGTCTGGGTGGCACGGGGTGCCAGGGCGCCGACCCGGTAGGGGGCGCCGTGTGGGAACCGTGCTGCCTGCTGCGCCCGCCCACCAGCCACGGCAAGAAACGGAGCGGGGTGGGGGCGCCGGAACGATCTCCACACCACGGCGCCAGGGCACCCGATGTGCTTGACACGGCCCTGAACAGGTCTTTCCCCAGTGAAGCAGTTGCAAGGACTGAAGGTCCCCTGCCTTCCCACTGCTCTCTAAGGTTCCTTCCCCAGCAGCCTAAGCCTCTGTTTCCTTGTATCTTATTCACCGCTATCTTAATTTATTTGCATGTTTTGGAAGACCAGTAGGGATGGGAGCTGATTGCAGCAGGAGGGTGAGACTCCCTGGATTCTTTGGCAGCCTGGATTCATCCCCAGCCTCTTCCTGCTCACTAAACCCTATTGCCTCTTCAGCTTCTGACACCCCCTCCTCCCAGTCTGCTCCCTCTTCTCCCTCTGACCAAGCATTGTTGTCCCGCCACCAGTTGCCTGGCTCTGAGCCTTCTTCCCCTGGGGGTTCCATGGGGGGTTCACCAGCTGGTGCCTCCCACCATGTGTCTGCATCCAGCCAGTCCATGACAGGAGTGCAAGTTAACAACAAATATGTATAAGGCATTAAATGTGATTCATAAGACTAGGAGACAAAACCCGTGGTCCTTTGCTCTCAGATGCTGAAAAAGCTTTTGATCAGGTTGAATGGAATTATCTTTTTTAAACACTATAAATTTGGCTTTGGAGCAAGGTACATTGCATGAATTAAATTAATATATTAATCCCCCCAATAACTTTCTACTTTTGGATTTATATACTATTATAATAATACAATTCTAAAATAAAATGGATAGATTGTGAAATATTGGGAAGTGGAAGGAATCTCTTATCCAAATTATAATTCCTACTTTCCCCAGATACATGGCAATAGAGCATTCAGATTCTGGGCTGATATCCAGGCACAATCTTGAGTCTTTTAGCATTATATAGAACTAGTGTCATTCAGCCCGTTAGGTAAACGGGCGCTAGAAAAGTGTGGGCTCACAATGAGTTCCGGAGCGAGCACCGCTCCCGCCGCTGGGAAAAGGGGGTAGGGAGGCAAGACAAAGGGAAGAGGGGGCTGAGGGGAAGCCGTGAGCCCCGCTCGTCATCGAGGCATTTCCCCAGCCGGCCTCTGAAGGGGGCAGAATGAGGCCTGAGGAAGGTTTCCGAGCTGTCCGGGGGCCGAGGGAGGCAAGCAGCCTGTTTCCCCCTCCCGCCCTCAGACCACCGCGCTTGTGTGAAAAGCAACGTGGGCCAGAGAAGCTCCAGTCGAGCCCAGCCTCTCCCGCCCCCTGCCCTCCCCGTCGCTATGGGTGGACTCCTCATCACCTCCGCCCGTCAGGCACCGGAAGAGATCTCCGGGACCTGAGAGCAGCGCAGAGCGGCATGGGCACCCTTGGCAAACTCAGGGCGGCGCTCCCGGCTGGCCTGTGGAAAGTTCAGCCACCAGAGAGGCTCTTCGAAGGCGCCTCCGCTGTGCAGCTCCGCCCTCAGCCTCCCGCTCAGGAAGCGGAGGCAGCCGCCGCGCTCTACGTCCATGTGAGTCCGGCGGGAAGAGGAATGCGACCCACTGCGCGTGTGAGGCAAAAAAAAAAAAAAGAATTTGGCGGTTGGCGGCCGCAGGGAAGCGGTTAGGGAAACGGTCCAGTCTCTGCGTCCAATCCCTGTGTCCCTGGGGCACATGCGCATTAGCGCGGAAAACAGGACACACGGAATCTGGACGCAGAGACACAGGGACTTTATTATATAGGATAGTGGGTAAAAGTGAAATGCAGAACCAGATCCTTATCTCCTGTAGATGACCGCTGACCAAATAAAAGGGAGAAATTCCATGGTATTCTTGATTCAGAGTAACTACCTTCAAAGGATGTTGCAAATACAGAGCTCTACTGATTTAATTTCTATAGTGCAGAATATATATGTAAGACACTTACACATCATCTCATTTGCCAAAAAGTTTAGAAATTGTAAGTTAAGGCGTCCATACTTAATGACCACACCTTACATGCAGTAAACATGTGCCTGTTCATAGCTTTGCCTCCATCTCTGCAAACTACCCCTTAGTCTTTCCATCTCAATTTTCTTGCTCTGCAGATCTGGGGCAACAGCGAAGGTGGGTTGGTCGTACGATCAAATTTAAACAAGCTATAAACTTAAAAATTCTAAACTCTTGACTCAGTTAGCCAGCCTCTTCTTCTAATCTACAGACCACAGTCTTCTGCACATGGAACCAAAAGGAAGATCAGTAAAATAGTTACTCAAGCGGAGCATCAAATCACGAAACTATTACAACATTGCATCTAACCTTCTCTAGTCTGCAGGCCTAGACCCAAACATTGAACAAACATTAGTAAATGTTCTTCTGGCATTTGTGCAGGCTTTCTCTGACCCATAAGAATGGACCCTGTTTTACATGTTTGAGTCCTCTGGATTTCTATTTAATTTGTTTTTATGTGCTTTTATACCACTATTTTATTGGGTTTAGGCTGAATTTTTGTTTTACTGATATTTTGGGGAGGGGGTTTAAGACTTTGTACCACTTAAGAGATTTTTGAACTATTAAGTGGTTTATAAATGCTTTCAAGTAACTGAATGAATTAGTATGAGGTTTCCCCCCCCCAGTGTAGAATCATATGTTTATGCTGGACTTTTTTTCCAGCCAGAACTCAGTTCTGGCACCTCTCAGGTACACACCATTGCCATCATAGGAGAACAAGGGAGGCCTTCCAGCACCTCTTTTTCTAGAAAAATAGCACTGGGTTTATGAATGTGTAATGTTGCAGCTGTAAACTGTAAATCCACATATAAAATAATATCCCCAAACATTAAAAAAGAATAAAAAGTATAAATTAATAAAACCTTCCTAAAGGAGCAAAATTGAGATCCTGTGGAAGAAAAGTTAACAACACATTCCTAGTATGGGTATTTTAAATTGAGCGTTGTGGACAGGGTGAATTAAGTGTACAATTTCAAATGGGTTCTAGAAATGGGTTTCCTCTCCAGATCATTTTTTTAAAAATTTCCATTCTGCTGAAGTGTAATCAGAAGAGGGGTGGGAAATCAAGCAAAAATTAAAGCCAAATACTCCTGTGTCAGCAAATAAAAACCATTCTGTGTCATTAAAAACACACACCACCACCCAACAATTCTGCTGTTGTGGATTCTGATATGATTGGTTGTGCTTTCGTAAACATTTCCAGTGAAGCGGAACCCCAATATTCAGAGAGGAATCTGGCAGGGGGTGTGTTCTGTAAGCACCCTAATTCCTTGTAAAAACCACATCTCACAATGTATTAATGCAAAGCATCTTAATGTGTGCTTTGTCATCAGTCTGTGAACGTGCGCACAAACTAGGCTGCTCAGCAGTTGCTAAGCCCTGTATCTTTATGCTAATTTCCTACCAGTAACGTGCATTTCTCAGTTCATTTCTTGAAAAGAAGAGATACCAAAATAAAAGGGAGAGAGAGTAGGCTCTTCTTCAGAAGAAAGCTGAGCTAGGCTCACCCTCAGCTTCATTGTTTTCCTTTGGTAATTAGCTTTTGTCCCGCTTTGTCGTTTTAGTGCGTCTGGATATTCTTCAATTAATCAAACAGAACGAGAACAAGAGAGCTTAGGCTGCTCATGAGGTCACTTCTTGCAGGGACTGGATTACAGCACCAAAAGCTGCCCGAAAAGCATGTATTGATCTCGTCTGACAGTTGCTGCCACATTAAGCCTCACCACAGCTGTGATATAAAGGTGCTTTGAGCTGTTATCATAAATACCATCCACTATCTTTAAAGATCATCAAAACAGCTTCACATTCTATAAGAGTGATTGTCATGTATTTTATCCAATACATTTTAACAGCACAAATTGTTTTAACATTTTAATAGTAGCTTAAAGGTCAAATGCAAATTATTTAAACTAGCATTTATCCAATGAAAATTATCGTACAAGCTCAATTTGTGGGTCTGTGAAATGAAAAACAGAGGCCTTTAGAAAAACAAAATTCTCTTTATTTAACTACTAACAGGCATTTTAAAACGTTCAGATCATTTCACCTATATCACATGGCTGAAATTATTTAATTATCTTTGTAGATTTTTACCACTGTTTTTGTTTGTTTGTTTATACACTTGTTTGTAAAAATCCTCAAAACAGTTTACAGTAGATACCACAGAATGCAACATATTGTCTCATGAAATGAACTATTATGATATAGCAACATGTTTTAACATATTTGTTATGTCTAAACATATACAGTATGGGGAACTTGAAGGGCTGGATTTCTGATTTTCAATGCAGAAATCAACTTCCTCTACAGGCTGAAGAATTAACATGGGCAGAAAAGTTCTCTCCCAATGTGCAACATAAAAACAGCCGTTGTTTAGTACTGTAAAGGCATGTCAGTGGACTGTAGTCCATTTCACCTGATGCCTGTCTCTAATCTACAAAACCTCCTTCCACAATGAGGGCCTATCCCCACTTCATTGTGTCCCACTGCTTGACGTTTGCTCAGATTTAGAGCTAAAGAGTGGGTTTTCCTTGAGAAAGGTGCGGTGCGGGGGAAACCGCTCCGGCCCTTGCCCAGGAAGGAGAGGTCCAGTGGGAATCCACTCAAACCTGTGTTTTCTGGACACAGGACAAGCGGAAGTGTTGGTGAGCCCTGCTGAGTCAGATATATATTAAGCACTGTGGAATGTGGGACATGTAACTAGGACTTCCTCCCCCATAAAATTAAATACTGGCCCATGGTGAATGGTAAGCTCCTTAGGAAAATGCTCAAAGTTTGGACTTAGCCAATACACAAGCTCAAATCAGCTTGGTGGACATGTTAAAGGTGGACGTCACACAGAAGTGTTATCATCATCATTAAGAGGAGGTAGTCTCTTCTTATCTCTCATTGTTGTTGTTGTTTAGTCGTGTCCGACTCTTCGTGACCCTCCTGTCTTGCACTGCCTCACGCAGTTTGGTCAGACTCATGTTGGTAGCTTCGAGAACACTGTCCAACCATCTCGTCCTCTGTCATCCCCTTCTCCTTGTGCCCTCAATCTTTCCCAGCATCAGGGTCTTTTCCAGGGAGTCTTCTCTTCTCATGAGGTGGCCAAAGTATTGGCACCTCAGCTTCAGGATCTGTCCTTCCAGTGAGCACTCAGGGCTGATTTCCTTCAGAATGGATAGGTTTGATCTTCTTGCAGTCCATGGGACTCTCAAGAGTCTCCTCCAGCACCATAATTCAAAAGCATCAATTCTTCAGCGATCAGCCTTCTTTATGTTACAGCTCTCACTTCCATACATCACTACTGGGAAAACCATAGCTTTAACTATACGGACCTTTGTAGGCAAGGTGATGTCTCTGCTTTTTAAGATGCTGTCTAGGTTTGTCATTGCTTTTCTCCCAAGAAGCAGGCGTCTTTTAATTTCGTGACTGCTGTCACCATCTGCAGTGATCAAGGAGCCCAAGAAAGTAAAATCTCTCACTGCCTCCATTTCTTCCCCTTCTATTTGCGAGGAGGTGATGGGACCAGTGGCCATGATCTTGGTTTTTTTGATGTTGAGCTTCTGACCATATTTTGCGCTCTCCTCTTTCACCCTCATTAAAAGGTTCTTTAATTCCTCCTCACTTTCTGCCATCAAGGTTGTGTCATCTGCATATCTGAGGTTGTTGATATTTCTTCCGGCAATCTTAATTCCGGCTTGGGATTCATCTAGTCCAGCCTTTCGCATGATGAATTCTGCATATAAGTTAAAGGACTTAGCCAATACACAAGCTCAAATCAGCTTGATGGACATGTTAAAGGTGTCCGTCACACGGAAGTGTTATCATCATCATTAAGAGGAGGTACTGTAGTCTCTTCTTATCTCTCATAAAGGTCTATAAAAGAAAAGCCTGTTTCATTTACACCTGTACACCACACCTGTAACTATCCAGCCTTCATGAAGGGCATTGAAATTACATCACTTCTTCCTTTGGATCCCTTCCTGATTTTATTCTCCATCTCAAGAGCTTCCAGAGCCTATCATCTGGCATTACTGTTCACACAGGTTTTGTGGAGGAACCTGCCCCATTTGATATTTCTAATTTATTTCACTCGTCCCCTCTGTGAAGTATAGAGCATCGCCCCCCGCTGTACACCATTCATTGTCTTTTCTATAGAGTTAGTATTCAGAGATAACTGTATCCCATCGTTTCTGTGCAGGTAACAAAAGCATAGGGCTGGCCCCCATCTCTCTCACACACACCACATTCGTCAAGGACGCAACATATGCTTAGCCTAAGATGCCCTCTTGGCTTCCAGCCAAGAGAGGACAAAGGAGCTATCTCCGTATGGGATAGTTTGCTGGTGTATGTTACTTTTCTAAGCTAAGTCTGCCTTCTGGGATCCTATTGCGAACAGAATGATGTGTGAGTAAACTCATTTTTATACTTTTACAGAAGACTGTGTCGTGTCTTATATTTTATTAGGAAATAAAGGGGGAAATGCCAGGACAGTTGTTATAGAGGCTTCAGCGAGCCTGAGCAAACGCATCCGCTGCAAGTTTAAAAAGGGGAATGTTACTCTGCTAAATTGTGAAACTCGTTAACCCAAGTTGGAAAGGCTGTAATCAAACCATATATCCTCTCCTGCATTCCTGAACATTCCCATAAGAAGAATCGCATTCAGATCTGGGTTTCTTCTGAACCTGATAGTTTTGCTGCTATGGCATTTTGCCAACTTCATCTGGCAGCTGTGTCCCTCTTAGGAAAGTAATGTTAAAAGCTGCCTATATGGGTCTGGAACCCCACATTGGAGGCACCCCATATTGGAGGCATGGGGCAGTGCTGCTCTGGCCACTGAGAAGAGTTCACATCTGACGTGGGGTCCTACATTTGAGCTATGGACCCATACCACAAGGTGGCTTGTGGGAGTTCCTGCAAAGTAGCCAAGTATTATGTCTCCCATTCTCAGTCCACATGTGCAGCAGGCACCTGTGAGCTAGCCAGTGCTAGCCTAGGACCAGAAGATCCCAGGTTCAAGCTCTCTGATTGGCCCTGGGCTGTTGATCAGCCCCACCCTCTTCACAGAGTGATGATGATAAAATTGGAAGTGAAGGCAGATATCATTTATGCCACCCTGAGCTATTTGAAGGGAGGACAGGAAGTAGAAACATAATGAATGAATAAGTTGGCAGTACCCCAGCCCACACCTTCACTTAAATTACAGCATGGCCAGGTTCATTAACATGGAACTACCATTTTCTTAATGTAACAGACCTTGCAGATCTACTCAACAGATAAGCAAGGAAAGGATAGTTGTATAGATTGTGCTTGGGGCTATATTATGTACAGTGTGTGTGTGTGTGTGTGTGTGTGTGTGTGTGCGCACACACACTGTGGTCTATATAAAAATCAAGGTAATGAGTAATGAGTTAAGTGTTGGGTACTTCCAGATAGCCTACAATTACAAGAGCCATTGAGTCCATAATGTATCTAAGAAAAATGTCCAAACTGAAGTTCATAAAGATCTCAGTAATCAATATGGGGGAATCTGTGTGCACAATGCAAGCCAGACAGGTTAATCTTCATACAGGGCCTAGAAAAGCCATTATGAACAATATAAACAATTGAAGCAACACAGATCTTGACAG